>NC_047110.1:81666015-82031015 GCF_902500255.1 Thalassophryne amazonica
TTGAGCATTTCCTTTTTCTTCTCAAAATACCCAGTTATTAAGCATGTGAAGTCCTTTTGAAAACTCCCATATTTTCAGACTTGTTTATCTACCAGCATGCAGCACTGCTCTACATTCAGTTGAATAGGAAAAATTATACAATTATCCCAGGCCTAGGAATCAGAGCACTTTGCACTACTGAATACTTATGAAGTGCACTGAAATGTATGTTTACATAGGTGACTGAAAGAACTCAAAGACCCAAAATGCACTATTTTGAATTTTTTTTAATTATTTTCCAGTACCCATCACTCTTTTTTTTTTTTTGCAGAGAAATGTCAAATACGATGCGCATGTTATGCTTGAGCAATCATTTGGGATACACTCCATTTTTACTTGAGTTCATATTCATTCACTCAGCTCGACTCCAAGACCATTCTGAATATTGACACTTCTCAAACTATCTCAGAGTGTAAACCCAGCTACCAGAAAAATGCATCTCATTTCCGTGACTTGTTTCCACAACCTTGTTGTTTTGGTCATTACCAAAAACTCATGACCACAGGTGAGGATAGGAGCATAAATTGACTACAGTATTCCAATCTGATGCAAACACCCAAAATACTTAACAATGAAGCCTCCCATACACACACACACACACACACACACACACACACACACACACACACACACACACACACACACACACACACACACACACACACACACCACACACACACACACACACACACACACAAATCAAGTGCACAATGGGAGCAATCGGAGCTTAAGGAGATTTGCCAAGAGACCTTTTTTATATCTGACAGGAACTGAACTGAGGATCCTCTGGTCACAAGCCTGTTTCTTTGACCTCATCATCTCCTTTCAATTTCGTTCCCAAGCTTGAATGCTGAACAATATTAATATTTGTTTTTGAAATTTAGCTTTGACCAAACACATGGTAAATGGACTTTACGAGGTCTATTAGAAAAGTATCCAACCTTATTTTTTTCAAAAAACATATGGATTTGAGTCACGTGTGATTGCGTCAGACAAGCTTGAACCCTCGTGCGCATGCGTGAGTTTTTCCACGCCTGTTGGTTGCGTCATTCGCCTGTGAGCAGGCTTTGAGTGAGGAGTGGTCCAGCCCCCTCGTCGTTGTTTCATTGCCAGGAAATGGCGGAATGATTTGGGCTTTTTTTTTTTCCATCAAAATGTTTTCAGAAACTGTTAGAGACTGGCAGCTGGAAACCATTAGAAAAATTTATCTGGCTTTCTGTGAAAATGTTACGGGCTTGGTAGAGAATAAAGAGTGTTACTGTCGCTTTAAGGACGGCCCCCAGCGGCTGTGAGGCGCGCCGCGCTCCGAAGCCGCCATCGACAGGCTGAACGACCATTTCATTTCTAAACGGATGGCTGTCTGGATCCGTGACCATCGTGTGCCATTTCTCTGGTTATCACAAGAGCTGGACATCAACCATTTTCCGGCATTATCCGAGAAATTGTGGATGTGCCTGGACATGCCAGAACATGTCCTGTGAGGCTTCATCACGGTGTTGCTTTGCGCCATGCGGCACCGCCGCGATGCGCGGAATTCCTCCGCACATCTGTCTCAATGTGCTGAAAAAGTGCTGATGTCCACGTCTTTTCACAATTCCTGTGCTAGTCAGATGACGTCCCGGATAAAACACAGCGTCCAGTTTGGAAATGAATGACACATTCCACTGTTACAGGTTTGTAATGGAAAGCGGAGCAGAGGCTTCGCGCGTCGCGGTAGTGCCGCATGGTGCAAAGCAACGCCGTGATGAAGCCTCACGGGACATGTTCTGGCATGTCCAGGCACATCCACAATTTCTCGGATAATCACTCGATGGAAAAACCACTGACAGCTGTCTGAACGCCATCTCAAAGCCGTCCTGTGAGACCAAAACGGAGGTGGTTTTGTCTCGCTCCAGTAGCGAATCCATCGTGATGCGCGACGCCTCTGCTCAGCTTTCCATGACAAAATCTCTTGTTAAAAATGAAATCTGCCGGAAAATGGTTGATGTCCAGCTCTTGTGATAACCAGAGAAATGGCACACGATGGTCACGGATCCAGACAGCCATCCATTTAGAAATGAAATGGTCGTTCAGCCTTTCGATGGTGGCTTCGGAGCGCGGCGCGCCCCACAGCCACTGGGGGCCGTCCTTAAAGCGACAGTAACACTCCTTATTCTCTACCAAGCCCGTAACATTTTCACCGAAAGCCAGATAAATTTTTCTAATGGTTTCCAGCTGCCAGTCTCTAACAGTTTCTGAAAAAAATTTGATGGAAAAAAAAAGCCCAAATCATTCCGCCATTTCCTGGCAATGAAACAACGATGAGGGGGCTGGACCACTCCTCACTCAAAGCCTGCTCACAGGTGAATGACGCAACCGACAGGCATGGAAAAACTCACGCATGTGCACGAGGGTTTAAGCTTGTCTGACGCAATCACACATGATTCAAATCCATATGGTTTTTGAAAAAAATAATAAGGTCGGATACTTTTCTAATAGACCTCGTATATAGCCCTTTTCCATCTGCATCCGACGCTCAAAGCACTTTACACATCATTGCCTCATATTCACCACAATGTTAGGCTGCTGCCATGCAAGGCACTAACTACACACCGTGAGCAAATAGGGGATAAAGGACCTTGCCCAAGGGCCCTTAGTATTTCCCTGTCAGGCTGGGATTTGAACCGAGGATCCTCTGGTCTCAACCCAACGCTTAACCACTAGACTGTCACCTCCTGTGCATAATGCCAATCGATCAGTCGGATAAGGATCAACTTGGATTTGATTTCCACTCATGCAACCTTTTTGTGTCCTTAGACTTCTTCTTCTTTGTCTTTCGGCTGTTCCCGTTAGGGGTCGCCACAGCAGATCAATCGTTTCCATCTCACCCTGTCCTCTGTATCTTCCTCTGTCACACCAACCACCTGCATGTCCTCTCTCAGCACATCCATGAACCTCCTCTTTGGTCTCCCTCTTCTCCTCCTGCCTGGTGGATCCATCCTCAGCATCCTTCTCCCTATATACCCTGGGTCTCTCCTCTGCACATGTCCAAACCATCTCAATCTCACCTCTCTGACTTTGTCTCCAAACCGTCCCACCTGAGCTGTCCCTCTGATATGTTCATTCCTAATCTTGTCCATTCTTGTCACTCCCAAAGAGAATCTCAACATCTTCAGCTCTGCCACCTCAGCTCTGCCTCCTGTCTTTTTGTTAGTGCCACCGTCTCTAAACCATACAACATAGCTGGTCTCACTACTGTTTTGTAAATTTTCCCCTTCACTCTTGCTGATATTCTTCGGTCACAAATCACTCCTGCCACCTTTCTCCACCCACTCCACCCTGCCTGCACTCTTCTTCACCTCTCTACCACACTCTCCATTACTTTGAACAGTTGACCCCAAATATTTAAACTCATCTACTTTCACCACTTCTACTCCTTGTAACTGCACTATTCCACTGGGCTCCCTCACATTCACACACATGTACTCAGTCTTGCTTCTACTGACTTTCATTCCCCTTCTCTCCAAAGCATATCTCCACTTCTCCAGACTAGACTCAACTTGCTCTCTAGTCTCACTACAGATCACAATGTCATCTGCAAACATCATAGTCCATGGGGACTCCTGTCTGATCTCATCCATCAACCTGTCCATCACCACTGCAAACAAGAAAGGACTCAGAGCTGATTCTTGGTGTAATCCCACCTCCACCTTGAATGATCTGTCATTCCGACTGCGCATCTCACTGCTGTCACACTATTCTTGTACATGTCCTGCACTACCCTAACATACTTCTCTGCCACTCCAGACTTCCTCATACAATACCACAACTCTTCTCTTGGCACCCTATCATAAGCTTTTTCTAAGTCCACAAACACACAATGTAACTCTTTCTGTCCTTCTCTGTACTTTTCCAACAGTTCTCAGAGCAAACATTGCATCTGTAGTGCTCTTTCTCGGCATGAAACCATATTGCTGCTCAAAGATCTTCACCTGTTTTCTAAGCCTAGCTTCTACTACTCTTTCCCATAACTTCATGCTGTGGCTTATCAGCTTTATGCCTCTGTAGTTACTGCAGCTCTGCACATCACCCTTGTTCTTGAAAATAGGAACCAGCACACTTCGTCTCCACTCCCCAGGCATCCTCTCACTTTCCAAGATTTTATTAAACAATCTGGTTAGAAACTCTACTGCCATCTCTCCTAGACATTTCCATGCCTCCACTGGAATGTCATCTGGACCAACTGCCTTTCCACTCTTCATCCTCTTCATAGCAGCCCTCACTTCTTCTTTGCTAATCTCTTGTACTTCCTGATTTACTCTCACCACATCATCCAGCCTTTTCTCTCGCTCATTTTCTTTATTCATCAGCTCTTCAAAATATTCCCTCCACCTTCTCAGCACACACTCCTCACTTGTCAGCACATTACCATGTGCATCTTTTACCACCCTAACCTGCTGCACATGCTTTCCAGCTCTGTCCCTTTGTCTGGCCAATTGGTACAAGTCCTTTTCTCCTTCCTTACTATTCAACTTCTTGTACAGCTCGCAATATGCCTTTTCCTTTGCTTTTGCCACTTCTCTTTTCGCCTTACGCCGCATCTCCTTGTACTCCTGTCTACTTTCTTCATCTCTCCGACTATCCCAAACTTTTTCGCCAACCTCTTTGTCCTTATGCTTTCCTGGACCTCTTCATTCCACCACCAAGTCTCCTTGTCTTCCTTCCACTGTCCAGATGTCATACCCAGTACTGCCCTAGCTGTCTCCCTCACCACATCTGCAGTACTTTTCCAGTTGTCCAAAATTGCTTCCCCTCCAACCAGTGCTTCTCTCACCTGGTCTTCCTCCTTCAGCTTCCACCATCTGATCCGTTGTTGAGCTCTCACTCTCTTCTTCTTTACCTCTAAAGTGATCCTACAAACAACCATCCTATGCTGTCTAGTGACACTCTCTCCTGCTACCACCTTACAGTCTGTGATTTCTTTTAGCTTGCATCTCCTATAAAGAATGTAGTCCACCTGTGTGCACCTTCCTCCACTCGTATATGTTACCCTGTGCTCCTCCCTTTTCTTAAAGTAGGTATTCACCACAGCCATTTCCATCCTTTTTGCAAAATCAACTACCATCTGTCCTTCCCCATTCCTATCATTGATATCATATCTACCCATTACTTCCTCATCACCTCTGTTCCCTTCACCAACATGCCCATTGAAGTCTGCTCCTATCACCACTCTTTCATGCTTGGGCACACTCTCCACCACCTCATCTAACACACTCCAGAATCTTCTTTCTCCTTCATCTCACAACCTACCTGTGGGCATATGCACTGATGATATTCATCATCACCCCTTCAATTTCCAACTTCACACTCATCACCCTGTCAGACACTCGCTTAACCTCCAACACACTTTTAACATACTCTTCCTTTAAAATGACTCCAACACCATTTCTCTTCCTGTCCTCACCATGGTACAACAACTTGTACCCACCGCCGATGCTCCTGCTCTTACTTCCCTTCCACTTGGTCTCTTGCACACACAATGTCTACCTTTCTCCTCTCCATCATATCAGCCAGCTCTCTCCCTTTACCAGTCATACTACCAACATTCAAAGTTCCCACTCTCATTTCCACCCTTCTAGTTTTCTTCTTCTCCCGCTGTTTGTGGAAACATTCTCCTCCTCTTCTTTGTCGTCTTCACCCAGCAGTAGCCCAATTTCCACCGGCACCCTGTTGGGCAATAGCACCGGTGGTGGACGTTGTTAACCCGGGCCGCAACCGAATTCGATGGGAATTCGATTCTGAGTCTGCATAGTTGGGTTGGCTTGTTTTACGCCGGATGCCCTTCCTGATGCAACCCTCCCCACTTATCCGGGCTTGGGACCGGCACTCAGAATGTACTGGCTGCACACCTCATGTGGCTGAGTTTTTTTTTGTGTGTCCTTAGACAAGATCTGCATTCTCTCAGTTCAGACATCTATAAGTGGGTGCTGGCCTTTTCTGGAGAAGGAACCCATCTCAGACTGATGTCCCTTGACCAACAAGGGGGAGCCATGAACTCTATTCTGCATCATACTATGGAATCCAGGCACCAATGGACCTCAGGGCCTAGAGGAGGACTTCTGCTTCTACATAGCCCAAATTGAATTCTGATTGTTTTTTTTTTTTAATTTAACCTTTATTTAACCAGGTTAGTCCCATTGAGACTGAGATCTCTTTTGCAAGGGAGACCTGGGAAATTATAAAGTTTCCAATTCACCTAACCTGTATGTCTTTAAATTATAACATGATTACATGATTATTATCACAATAATAAATGCTGCTAGGATGTTGAACTTCTTGGCACTTTATGATCAGTCAAAGCAATGATTACAGTTGAACTGTTTACTTTATTTCATGCATTTTGCATGTACCAACTGAGACCACTTTTGCTTCTTTATTACAGTAATTAACAAGGTTCAGCATGAAGCATACATAGGATTGCTGATTTGTAGTAAAGGGAGAGTATCTCACTGTTTACATAGTGCAGATTAATTTGTAAGCATCCTGTTTCATCGCATCCTCAACGATCTCAACAGTAAGATTTAAAATATGCAATAGTTGAATAGTCAATAGTTGTAATGTATCTGTTAATGTCTTAGAACCTAATGTTCTGTGTGAAATGTTCATTTTACACATCTGTTGTAAATACCTCTGGCCCACCTGTTATCTTTAACGATTCCTTTATGATCACTTCTACTCTATAAATAACAGTTAATATGGGCTTGTTACAGATTCACATCACTTTGCTGGTTTTAATGTGTTTGAACGAAGACTTGTGTTCACAGGATAGACAATGACCCTTTGCTTCTACTCTCATGCTCTATATCTTACTTATAATTAAAGCTCAGGTTCTCATCCTGATATCTGTTATGTTCCTAAAGGGTAGCCAAATCACAAGGGGATCATGAGGTTTTGTCTGAGGTTGTCCAAATTAAAAGTGCATGTTACCTGAAGTCATAAGACCCACTTACTGGATAATGAACAGTAATAAAAAGATTGTTGCTTTTCTTGGCATTAATCAAAGAAAAAAGGAGGGAGGACTATAATTAGCTATGCGTTTTTTTTTTTTTTACAAACAACCAAAAAAATGGAATGAATCATATTATTATTTTGCAAGTTATTGTGAACAATTGCTGGCAGGGGTGTCGGACTGAGGAGGTAAAGGTTACTATGTACCCAGGGCCCAGAGCATGGGGGGACCCACAAAAAACTGGCATTGAATACATTTTTGTGTTGCATGTTATTAATGTCCATACAATTCATGTTGTAAAATAATATAATTCTCAATCAATCAATCAGTTTTATTTATACAGCGCCAAATCACAACAAACAGTTGTCCCAAGGCGCTTTATATTGTAAGGCAAGGCCATACAATAATTACGTAAAAACCCCAACGGTCAAAACGACCCCCTGTGAGCAAGCACTTGGCAACAGTGGGAAGGAAAAACTCCCTTTTAACAGGAAGAACCCTCCAGCAGAACCAGGCTCAGGGAGGGGCAGTCTTCTGCTGGGACTGGTTGGGGCTGAGGGAGAGAACCGGGAAAAAGACATGCTGTGGAGGGGAGCAGAGATCAATCACTAATGATTAAATGCAGAGTGGTGCATACAGAGCAAAAAGAGAAAGAAACACTCAGTGCATTATGGGAACCCCCCAGCAGTCTAAGTCTATAGCAGCATAACTAAGGGATGGTTCAGGGTCACCAAATTGCACCATTTTTCTAGAAAATGGTGCAATTTGGTGCATTCCTGTGCATTTTAACAGATGGGAATGGTGCAATTTGGTGCATTCCTGTGCATTTTAACAGACGGGAATGCACCAAATTGCACCATTTTCTAGAAAATGGTGCAATTTGGTGCATTCCTGTGCATTTTAACAGATGAAAATCGTGCAATTTGGTGCATTCCTGTGCATTTTAACAGACGGGAATGCACCAAATTGCACCATTTTCTAGAAAATGGTGCAATTTGGTCCCCAGACCCCCCAACTCAATATTGCTCCCCCAACTTTAAGAAGGGTTCTGACTCCCAGGTGTGATCTAAAGTATATATGATTTAGACCTGGTTTGACTACGCATTAGAAATTTGGTGTTTGTGTTAAGACAAAAGAACATAACAGTGGGGGGGGGGGGGGGTCTTCATTATGGCTAGTACCTAGGGCCCAGAATTTGGTGCTACGCCCCTGATTGCTGGGCTGGGGTTTAGGAGATTCTCACCATTTTTTTTTTTTTTTAGGTACAAATAGGGGACCTACAAGGGACAATGCTTGGGAATCACTGAATTAAAGGATAAGGAGATGAACCAGCTGTACAGTATTTTAGTTTTGTGCCACTGTAGTACTGTAGCACAAGTGTGCTCATCAGTGACCTATTTTTAAATCCTTATTGAGGACTTTCACTGAGGCATTGTAAAAAGCTGATGAGCTAATGTGTTGCATCTGAGCTAAACAGTGGGGATTATGAATTGAATTGCACTATTGTATTGTGCATCCAGAAAGTATTCACAGCTTTCACTTTTTCCACATTTTGTTATGTTACAGCCTTATAACAAAATGTAGTAATGTCATCTTTTTTCCATTCAAAATTCTACTCACAAAACCCCATAATAACAACATGACAAAAGTTTTTTTTTTTTTTTTTTGAAAATTTAGTAAAAAAAAAAAACTAAGATATCACACTTACATAAGTATTCACACCCTTTGCTCAAGGGAAATTGATGCACCTTTGGCAGAGATTACATCCTCAAATCTTCTTGATATGATGCCACAAGCTCGGTGCACCTACACTCTAAAAAAGGAACATGCTGTCTCAGTGTGAAAAATTGATGTAACAATTTGCATAGATTTTTCTTTTAGGTTATTTCAACTTTCAACTAGCTATGTTTAAATAACTTTAAAAACCTGAAAATTGTTACATCACTTTTTCTAAGTGAGACAGCGGTTCATTTTTTTAATGTGTATCTTTAGGCAGTTTTGCTGATTCCTCCTTGCAGTACCTGTCTTTCATACATCCTTTACATTGGCACATATGTTGAGAAAAATGTCCTTTAGATGGAAATGCAGACACTCTTGAAAGTTTCTGACAAGATCAAACATGATGTCATCTGAACAAATGGTAATACAGTTTCAGCTGCTAATAGTTTTCTTTGTGCCCTTTTCAATTTACGAGGATCGTAAGGATGTCATGGTTTGCCTCTACCCGCGCCTGTGTTGTGCACGCCTGCATCTGTCTTCCTTTCTTTAATCCTTTTTTGATCTTTGGTTTGTGTTACTTTAGTCACTGTTTATATTTTCTGTTTTTACCCCTTTAGGCATTGGTTGTATTATCTGTTATATTTTAGCCACATGATGAGTTTAGTTCCGTTCTAGTTTAGTCTCTGCCTTTTATTTTCCTGTTCGTTCTTTGTTCTTTTTATGCTGGCTTTTTACTTGTCCTTTGGTTCATCTTCATTTTAGTATTTTATCACTGTTGGTTTTGGGTGGTGTTATTTGCGCTTAGTTGTATGTGATTCTGTCTGTCATGCCCACCTGTCACTCTAATCTCATCTTCTGTGTCTCGTCCGACCATGCCCTCTTCCCAAACGTTCTCCACACTTGATTCTGTGTAGGCTCTCAGTTGTCCAGCTGGTTTCCATAGTAGAGAAGCTTGAATCTTCGACTGGACTGGGTTGCTTGACGTGAGGACGTTTCGCTTCAAATTACAGAATCTTCCTCAGCTAAAATTCTTGCTCTGGTAGTCTGACTTCTGTCTTGACTCTTGTAGAGAAGAATAAACCAGAAGCCAACAAAAGCTGGAGTTTTTAACCTAACCAGACCCCTCCTACCGAGAGGCCGACTGCTATAGGCTAGTGACTAAACAATAGCTCTAATTAGCACCTACTGTGCGCTAGTTAGCACTCTCCTAATGATGGGATGGAAGCCTCCCCTGATGGCTCCCTTGACGACTCTCCTGATGACGTGAATGACTTATTACCATGAACAAAAGACTGAAACTGCTTTGACCTGAGTACCCCATTGTAAACAGGGGACAAAGCGTGTCTGAGACCCGCCCCCCAGTTGAGGCTGGGTTTCAACTGTTTTACAAAGGATGCTTCCTTGACACCTCTCTCAAACCATTTCTTCTCTCTGGCTAAGATTTTAACTTCCTTGTCCTCAAACGTGTGGTTAGTGTCTTTCAGGTGGAGATGAACTGCAGACTGAGGTCCACTGGCGATCTCTCTGCTGGTGCTGGTATAGCCTCTTGCTTAAAGGCTGCTTAGTCTCACCTATGTAGTGTTCATTACAGTTTTCCTGACATCTGATATAATACACTACATTGCTCTGTTTGTAACTAGGGATCCTGTCCTTAGGGTGAACTAATTTCTGTCTCAAGGTGTTAACCGGTTTAAAGTAAACTGGGATTTTGTGCTGTCTGAAGATCCTCTGTAATTTTTCCCCTACTCCTGCTAAATAAGGGAGAGACACTCCTCTTCTTCTTGTCTCCGTCTCCTGTCTATCTGGTCTGTTTGTTTTCTGGGACTTCTGCACTTTGTCCAGGGACCATCGTGGGTCCCCACATACTGTGAGGGCTTTCCGTACAAGTTGTTATTCTTTAGCCCTTCCCTCTGCAGTTGTGGGCACCTGTAGGGCTCTGTGTTGAAGAGTCCTGATCACCCCGAGCTTGTGTTCAAGGGGGTGGTTTGAGCGAAAGAGCAGATATTGGTCAGTGTGAGTGGGTTTTCTGTAAACCTCTGTCTGAAGCTGCCTGTTCTCTGCAATCGTAACATCACAGTCCAAGAAGGCTAAATGGTTGTTTCTGGCATCCTCACGTGTGAACTTGATATTGGAATACACCGAATTGATGTGTTCTGTAAAGTCCTCGACCTCCTGTTGCTTGATTTTAACCCATGTGTCATCGACATATCTGAACCGGTGACTGGGAGAGATGCCCGTGAACGATGTCAAGGCTGTCTTCTCCACTCGCTCCATGTACAGATTGGCCACAATGGGGGATACCGGAGACCCCATCGCACAACCATGGATCTGCCTGTAGTAATTCCCCCTAAACAGGAAATACGTGGTGTTAAGACAGATCTCCAAGAGTTGGCAGATGTGGTCTGGTGTGAGTTTGGTCCTTTCAGGTAGAGACACATCCTCCAGCAGTCTCTGCCTCACAGCTGAGATGGCCTCAGTGGTGGGGATGCAGGTGAACAACGAAGTCACATCAAATGACACCATCAAATGACAAGAGGCTATACCAGCACCGCAGAGAGGTCGCCAGTGGACCTCAGTCTGCAGTTCATCTCCACCTGAAAGACACTAACCACACGTTTGAGGACAAGGAAGTTAAAAACTTAGCCAGAGAGAAGAAATGGTTTGAGAGAGGTGTCAAGGAAGCATTCTTTGTAAAACAGTTGAAACCCAGCCTCAACTGGGGAGCGGGTCTCAGACACGCTTTGTCCCCTGTTTACAATGGGGTACTCAGGTCAAAGCAGTTTCAGTCTTTTGTTCATGGTAATGAGTCATTCGTGTCATCAGGAGAGCCGTCAAGGGAGCCATCAGGAGAGGCTTCCGTCCCATCATTAGGAGGGACAGCTGCCCCATTAGGAGGGTGCTAACTAGCGCACAATAGGTGCTAATTAGAGCTATTGTTTAGTCACTAGCCTATAGCAGTCGGCCTCTCGGTAGGAGGGGTCTGGTTAGGTTAAAAACTCCAGCTTTTGTTGGCTTCTAGTTTATTCTTCTCTACAAGAGTCAAGACAGAAGTCAGACTACCAGAGCAAGAATTTTAGCTGAGGAAGCTTCTGTGATTTGAAGCGAAACGTCCTCACGTCAAGCAACCCAGTCCAGTTGAAGATTCAAGCTTCTCTACTCCACACTTGATTCACATCATGCCCTGATTACCCTCCCTGTATTTAAGCCTTGTGTTTTTAGTCTTAATTCACCAGTTCATTGAGCTTCATGTTCTCGTTCCAGCCTTTTACCACAGCCTCATTTTTCCTTGTTCTTTTGCCTGCCCGTATTTTGACCTGCCTTGTTTTTTTTTAACCTTGATTTTGTCTCTGCCTCTGATCTCTGCTTGTTTTTAAGACCTCATGTCTGCCCGTTACCTCCGTCTGGCTGTTTGACAAAGTGTGGACCAAACCTCTGCTTGTTTACAATATAAAACCTTTTCTTACTCCATCATCAGCATTTGTGAGTTTGCATTTGAGTCTGACTCCTTTTGAGCCATGCCTCTGTGAAACCTGACAAAGACTCTGTCTTCTTTGATGTTTTCCAGTAGTACTGGTGCTTTTGGAAAAGGGACATGAATCCAGATGACATGTATTTGCAGATTTCAAATAATAAAAATAATAATAACATTAAATTTAATTTATAATTCACTTTACATTTACAATAAATCTCAAAGTGCTACAGCAGTTAAAGGAAAGATTGATGAAACAGAAACAAATGTAGGCAGATTATTAAAACAATCGTTAAAATAATAGGGGAAGCAAAAACTCAAAGATCAATTAAAACATTGCATAAAAAGAAAAGTTTTAAGGCCCTTTTATAAAGATTCCACTATCTGTGGAGCCCTCCGATGAGGAGGCAGGGTATTCCACAGTTGAGGGGCTGGGTGGAAGAAGGCACAGTCTCCTATGGTGCAGGATTGTCCTATTGTCAAGTCCTAGGACTGAGAAGAAGGTGAGTATTGGAGGAGCAAAGAGAACATGCAGGACAGTGAGGGGTGAGGAGTTCTGCTAGGTATGATGAGGTGTTACCATCTAAATATTGAAAAGGAAGCAGTGAAATTTTGTATGTAATCCAGACAGAAATGGGAAGCCAGTGAAGTGAACGGAGGATGGGAGTGATATGCTCATGCTTACGCACTCTCATCAGGACTGTAGCGGCGCTGTTCTGGACATACTGAAGTCTTTATATATTCTTGCCAGGAATCCCAATGAGAAGTGCATTGCAGTACTCCAGTCTGGAGGAGACAAAGGCATGGATGAGTTTTTCGGAATCGGAAAGGGAGATTGTGTGCCTAAGTTTAGCTATATTACGAAGGTGAAAAAAATTAGGTTTTACAAATGTGTTTTATATGGGATTCAAAGGTGACTTGTGGATCAAAAATGACACCAAGGAATAGAATAGAGTAGAACAGAATAGAATAGAGTAGAATTGAGCCTTTATTGTCATTGAAAGAGGAAAAAGAGGCCAATGAAACTTGTCCTCTGCATTTAACCCATCCTAATTACAGTTAGACACAACCTAACTACTAGGAACAGTGGGCAGCCACACAAAAAGGAGCAGCATGTTTTTGATTGGTGACTGTAAGTGGAAAAAGCAATATTTTGACCAGAGAAGGCAATGGTTGACAATGATTGGCAATAATTTTGTGTTGTTGAATTTCATGGACAGTGCCAATTTGGATTGCTTCAGTTTTTGAACTATTAAGATGGATAGAATGGAGAAAACAGAAGAGAATGGAGTCAAATACAAGGCTCTATCCATATCCATATTTAACAATGAATATAAATTAGTCTATTCTCATGTATAGCTCTTCAGAATAACTTGACCTTATATAATATACAATTATAGACTTTTGATGAGGTGTACCCATGATTACGCAGACCGCATAATCACGGGTACACCGAAAACAAAAGTCTATAACTGTTTTATTATATGCTAAACAAGAAAATTGGGAGTTTGTCAAACATACTAAAACTGAAAAATCAATCTCAAGTTTAAGCTCTTTATTATTACTGTCATACTGCACCAACAGGTCCAAAATACTTCATGAGCACAATCTCTAAAGCCCCTTTCAAGCCGGGGCTGCCTCGAGCTTCCTGTGGTGTCATGACGACGTAGGAATGTCTGCGTCAGGTGTGCGCTGTAGACAGACTGTGCACTCTGATTTATCTTCTAGTTTATATTTGTTCTTGTGCTGAGCTGCAGGTCTGCACTCTGAGTTCTGTTATAGTTGATCTTTCCTACTTTGCACGTGAGATGCGTGCGCGAGATGCGCGTGCGCACGCATGCATGCAAACGAACCATCTGTGAGTAAATGTGGAGATGTCTGGAATTATAATTGATGTGGACATGTCCTGTCTCTGGCAATCAGTCTGTGAGCAGGACTTATGTCCTTTCTTTTTCACAGTGATGAGTTTGTGGAGATCGAGGAGCACAGGCAGCCTTTTTTTCTTTTAATTGTTCACATGTGCGTGCACGAACGAATCGTCCGTGAGTGGACTGGAGATGTCCGGACTTTTTACTGAATGTGTACATGTTCTGTCTCTGGCAATCAATCAGTCTGTGAGCAGGACTTTTATGGACTGTATTTAAACACATTTGTGAGAGAAAACGAAGGAGCTGCTGCTGCAGCCAGCAGCGTTTTTTTTTTTTCTGTGCTCTTAGTTTATACTGCATTGTGTACACGGCATCATCATGACGACGCACGACGCAACTCGAAGCAGGCCCATGTGAAAGGGGCTTAATAAGGAATAGTCTTTGTGAAATAATGCACAGGCATCATGTAGAATCTTGTCAACAAACTGACAGCCAAAGTAGGCATTGTATCACGTTATCTGATTGGTCGTTATCGATAGAAGGCATTGCTTGATTGGCTAGCACTACGCTGCACACAAGGTGTGCTCGGCTCCACCAGCGGTCAACTCGACATGTGGTACAGCTTAGAAAGTGGCGAATGGGCCAATCAGAAGTTGGTAAAATCACATACCATATAATAATAACTTATATAGCATTAAACATCAGTGTTTGATGCGATATAAATAAATGGAATTGAATATCAATATACTTCTTTAATACAATTATTTTTGTGTCGCTGAACTAAAAGCAGCTGTGAGTACCATGTGGCAAAAGAATAAGCAAGGCACCATTGGATATGAATCAGAGTTCTTCAGGTTTTTACTTATACATTATGTCCACATACATTTTCACTGCAATGACAACAGTGATCAAATGTAATGTCTGAGGTTTCCTATCACAGATGGCATCTGTTAAGATAAGTAGTACTGAAATGCTACTATTATGAGTCCCATCCATTCAGAAATGTGACATGGGAGAGCACTATTAAAGCAATATGTCCAGGGTAGGGCCTGAGATGAAAGGTTACAGCGATGTCAGTACAAAATCGATGCACATCGCAAGAACAAATGGGTTGATCACTCAGACGGTCAGCTGTATTGAGCAAGTGGCAACAGGCCACAATCACAGAACAGTTTAGAGACACATAAGAGAGTGCAGATAAGATGAAATATGAGACCACAGTGACCACCACAGCTGTGGAACCCAACCACATGAAACACAAGATATCGGGGTGCATAACTTAAATGGGTGATTTCCCCTCATCAGTGGAAAGGCACAAGATGATACTGATCATATTTTATCACTCGCAGTCTGTGTTAAATGTATGCACTTCTCTGTTAGATATGGTATTCACTACAATCTGCTAATATTTAATATTAAAGGATTGCTAACTGAGCATGAGGTCTGTATGGGAAAATATCAGACTGAGGTCATGACAAAAAATGCAGAGGCCTGATATTCCTATACAAGCCGAGCAAGCAAGGTTATAGTTTGTTTATTATATGGTTGTTCAGATCTGTGTTTTCATCTTGTTGGTCTTCATTTTGCATGTCGACTTCGAGCTCATTTGCTATTAATTCCTCCAATTTACTCGTCAATGTAATAAAATTCGCTCGGAGAATGGTCGTCCTTTATCCGGACATTCCACTGTTAAAGGAGATTTTTTTAATGAAAGACGTGCGGACGGATTGGCGCGCCGGCGCGCCCGCCACAGGAAAAAACACCTCCGTGTTGATAACCATTTGTAAAATCCAGGCGGCTTTTGGTGGCTTTCAGTTGAGTATCTGAGAAATTGTTTAACAGCAGGGCATGTTCCAACTTGTCCTTAAGGCTTCCAACGGAGGTGTTTTTCCTGTGGCGGGCGCACCGCGCCGGCTGCGAGCCAACGCGCCAATCCGTCCGCACGTCTTTCATTAAAAAAATCTCCTTTAACAGTGGAATGTCCGGATAAACTGCTGATTCCGACCTCTTCTGAAAGTTCTCTGTACTCTCATGACGTCCTGGGTCAACAGAGGCTTAAATTTGGAGGTTTTCAGCTTGAAACAGGATGACGACATCGCCTCGGAGCGCTGTGCGACGTCCCGCTCCGTGGGAAGTCCTTACAGTGATAGAAACAATCCAAAATCTCTCATCAGCCTTTAAAATTTTCACAGAAAACCAGCTGAATTTCTCGAATGGTGTCCACTCGGATGTGCCTGACAGTTTTTTGAAAAAAATTTGATCAAGCACAGCGCCAGTCTCTCAGCAACTTCTCAGACAAAGGAATTCTGACGAGGGCGCTGGACCACTCCTTCCACAAGGCGTGCTCACAGGCGAATGACATCACCGACAGGCGTGAAAAAACTCTCGCATGCCCACGAGGGTTCAAGCTTGGCTGATGTAATCACACGTGATTCAAATCCATATGGTTTTTTTAAAAAAATAATAAGGTCGGATACTGTTCTAACAGACCTCGTATATATATATATATATATATATATATATATATATATATATATATATATATATATATATATATATATATATATATATGCGCACATTTGACCTTCTGTAGTCTATGATAATCCTCTAAACCATTGTGTGTGTTGAGTTGCCAAGATGATTTCTTGACAACTCTCATTATGTTCAGCATTTTCCTCCCTCATCTTCTCTGTTACTTAGACAGCATACCTAAGGAAAAGTAATTACCTGTGTTAATATGAATAAAACATTTGATCGTCATAAAAGCATAGGTGCTTTAGGATTCAATGGCTTGTGAAGGTACATTTTGAGGCAGAACATAAGTACTGGCTGTAGGGTTTATTGTGTGTATATTACAATTCTGCAATCAATATAGTGATGGTACAGTGAGCAAAAACTTAAGTTCCCCTAACAGTCTATGAATTAAGTTATAGTGTTATGAGGATCATAGAATCACACGATACTTTAAGGTATTATTTTAGCATTGGCTGTCACGTCATGACAGACTGAGTCACTCAGTGTGTCAAACTATCCAGCATTATAACTTGTTTTTGTTTTTTCACTGCTTTACTTGATGCAAGCCTCTGTGAGGGGCTGCTCATTGAAATTACTGGGTTTCATAGCAATGCACATCTCTTTATGAGTTTGCCGTGAAATACCCATAACAGGTTAATTTCCCCTGCACACACTATATCCACTTATTATTATTATTAGTAGTAGTATTGTTTGAAAACTGCCACCATATTTTATTTCTATCACCCGTCTCCCTTTTGTGTTTGTTTTTTTCTTCTTTGCTTGTTTGGCTAAATTTTTTTCTCCTGTTTTGGACACAAGATATGTTTCAGAGCTGTGTTGCCAACTTTTGCAAGACAAATATGGAGCTGCAACTTCAAAAACAAGTTCAAAACAAGCTTGCTGTAGGCTGTCACAGCCTTAAAAACATACATTTAACTGAAGCAATTTATAGAGCTTGAGAGAGAAAAAAAAAAAAAGCATTTCATTTGAAACTCATCCAGCAGCAAGGAAGTATGCCAACAGTACATAGGGAATTTGAGCATTAATTTATTAATCAAGTCAAATGCTGACAAGCCTGTTTGGCAAATCAGAACATTTCAACTTAACATTGACATACAGAATTCCATACATGCTGTAGAAACATTTTGGGGACCAAGTGTTCAAAAAAAAAGAAAAAAAGAAAAAAGATCCTAACAAAAAAAGAGGGTACTTAACACAATGTTGATTTAGATCCTCATTAGAAAACAATGTTCTATTAAACAGCTTTATACTTCAACCTCATCTGTTTGAAATTGTAATAAAGTTCTTAATCATATTAACATACTATATGAGAACAAAATTATTAGTTATCAAAAAAAAAAAGGTTTTCCCAAGTGTTTTTTTTTTTTTTTTTTTAACATTTAAAACGTTTCTAAACATCCTCCTTTTATTTTGGATGCTTACATTAGTTTATTTTTCACACAAACAAAATTATTTCACATAACTGGTTATTCTAATTGTTAATTCTACTGCAGGGCTGACACATTTATACAAGAAAACACATTCAAACCTACGGTTGTTTTAAATTTGCCTAACTTGCATGTCTTTGGAAGTGAGAAAAAACCAGGGCACACAGAAACTCCAAACAAAGGAGCAGGTGGAAAGTGAACCCAGAACCTTCCCAGTATTAGGCAACAGTGCTAACCACTGGGCCATCATACTGCCCTACGTTTTGCTATAGTACAAAAGACATTGATGAGTATTATTATAGATGTGGTATTAATTTCAAAACCTTTTCGATGTTTTGTAAAAAACAAAACAAACAAACAAACAAAAAAAAACCTACAAAGTTATACTTTTTGAGTCACTATTATTTAAACAGAAACTCCCTTAATAACTGTGAGGGCAAGCAACCCCGTATCTTGTGACAACGAACCCCATCAGTTTGTTGGTTGTCACAATGTGTCAAGAGTGTTTTTAGGGTTAACTGCTTCTTAATACAGTAAGTTGTAAAATTGGAAGGGATACTAATTTCTAGCCAAGACCTTAAGCTTCCATTTCACATAGGAATGACGACTGAAAGATGTTTTTAATATGAGTAATTTACCCAAGTTTAAAAAGTGTGACACCCAACCTGTATTCAGCTGAAGCTCATGTTTGATTTGGAAATACCAAACGGCTTTGTGTAGTCAAAATAAATTGCCTGTCAAACTCTTTTTTTCAAGAACTTGGATAAATCATTAAAGTTTCAAAACTGAACCTGCTGTAACTATTTTCCTGTACCACCTAAACTGAAAGGAATGGGATGCAAAGAATGATGATTAAAGACACTGTGATTGATGTCCATAACATCAAGAAACAGTGGTGACTTCATCAAACCAAACTATGAAACCATGTCACTTGTAAACATGTTTGCTAAAAGGGCTACATATAAGTGAAAAGCAAACGGTGGAATGAGATTACAGGCATCTGCTACATACATTTGAAAAAGGGCCATGATCAAAACATTGAATCTTGGGTATATCTTACCACTGGGTCAAAAATACTTTAACTAAACCATCATAAAAATACACTCTTATGGTTAAAAAAGTCGCTTGTTAGTTTTGCCATCAAACATCCCTTTAAAAAAAAACAATCCCAAATAACAGCAACCCGCAACTCATGATTTTTCCAAGTGACTTAAAAAAACAAAGAAGCCCAAAGTTGTATATTATAAGTGGACTTGGCAGCTAAGTTTAGCAGACTAAGACCTCGTCTTAGCCTCTTCCTCGTCACACAATCACTGCTAGAAAAAAATATATATATATATATATTTTTATAGTATTTCACTTTATTAATTTAGTATAAAAATGATCTAATGCACTAACATATTAATGAAAGGATGAATGGAAAAATGTCCCAAGAAATTCTTGATAAAGTTCTACCAGGATGATGAAGATAAAATGAGGGGGGACATTTCAGCAATACAGTGATCCCAAACACACAGCCAAGGAAGCTCTCAATTGGTTTCAGAGAATGAAAATAAAGCTGCTTGAATGGCCCAGCCAATAACCTGACTTTGAATCCAACAGAAAATCTGGAAAGAACTAAAAATTAGAGTTAATAAAAGAAGTCCACAGAACCTTCAAAATTTGAAGATTGTTTGTGTGGAAGAATGGACCAAAATCACACCTGAGCAATGCATGTGACTAGTTTCTGCACACAGGAGGAGTTGCGAAGCTGTTATTGCCAACAAAGGTTTTTGTACAAAGTATTAAATACATTTCAGTAAGCATGTTCAATAATTTCCCTGTAATTCCATTTTATTATGCATAACTTAATTTCTGTATTTATTTGTTTTGGTTTGTTTGTATGTGTGGATTACTTCGGCTGTTATCGACATCTGGTGACAATTTCATGTCAATAGGACCTTTAGAAATATATTTACTAAGAGAAATGGTGGCATGTTCAATATTTTTTTGCCCACTATGTTTTTATGGCTCCTGTTAGCCATGGGCCCTTAAAGAACCATCTAAACCTTTCCCCCATATGATACTTCTGGGAAAAGGTGCATAATTTGTGTGATATCAGAAAGAAATTATGGTGTAGCATCAATAAAAGTTGATTTTTTTAAAGCAATCAGTCAGAGCCAGAGCTGTATGTTTAAAATAGAACCTTTCAAATGCTAAAATTCTATTTTTCAATAAAGAAAGTATTGCCCATGTCCACAACACAGACAAATGGCCACGTTTCATATCTACCGGCTGTCACTGCCAGATGACAGCAATTCTGTGACTCATAACTATGACAATGTCAACATGTGAATGCAGCATAAAATATAAGTGGAGTAGGTCAGTGGGGGGGGCTCCTAAAAAGGTTGGATGCATCTGCTTTTGTGCATATAGCTTGAGATCATTGGCAGTGATACACAATGACTGTGAAGCCACTACATGTATCAGGTCTGTCAATATGCTGCAGATTTAAGAGAAGGTCTTCAAATAATGGGGCACATGCGGAAAATTGTGAAAGAGCAGCTGCTACATTGATCTGACACGAGCTAAGTTAGATGTTTTTCGCTTTTCCGCTCGATAGGAATTTAAGTTCTATAGAGCAGTTACATTTTAGCTTAAAAAAATAAATAAAATTCATTTTCAAATGGTCATGCAACAAGGCTTAGATGTAATCAATACTGCTGTTGTATGGCTGGGGGTGCCTGGCTGCCTTTTGTTTCTGTCTTTTGTTTTTCCTTCCAGGTGGCACGCGTTTAGGACTGAGTGACTGTGTGGCTGAGTTATCAGGACCTCACCCTGATCACCTGAGGCTGATCATGTGCAGCTCGTCAGGACTCACAGCTGTGGTGCATCTATATGGATTGGAGCATGGTGGCATTTAAGTCTGGAGTACACAGTGTGTATTTGCCAGAGACTCGACCTTGTGACCAGACGGGTGAGATCGTCGTCTTGAGAGCCATCTCATCATCATGGATGCAGAGACCGTCCAGGTTTGATGCCATGGTCTGTGAAAGAGGAGGGGGTGAGGTCTCACGCTCGTCAGCACACTTCCTGAGGTACGTTAGGTTTTGTGACTAACATTAGTACAGTCAGTAAATGTGGTGTCCCTCACACCTTATTATATTGAGCTGTTATGTTAGTCGTTTAATCAGCTTCCACTGCAGTTGAGAATGTGAACTGGGTGTTCCATGCCTGCAGGGTGGGAAGCTGATTAGTGATTAAGCCAGGAAGTGTTTGCTGTTTATGTACACCTTTGAGTGGTCTCTCTGTGTGTGGAGTGTGGACTCACATGATGGTTTCTTCTTTCACAGACTCGGTTTGTCGCGGCCACCTGGGGGGTGTCGACGGGGTCCTTGGGTCCGAATTATTTCTGGCTCCGGACCGTTTGTGCTGCCTGGAGTGCACCGTATTACCACCTCACCAGACCGCGCACTCATTTGTTTGTATTTATCACATCACTGTTATGTTATTAAATTCAGTTATCCTTTGTACCGTGCTCTGCTTATTTCATACTGGGTCCTTCAAACGCTGGTCGGTTCTCCGTCCTGCGTCCGACACATAACTGCAAACAAAACAAAACATCAACCAACTAGAGGGGACACTCAGAGTGCCGCATAGTGACACCATAATATATGGTTCTCTGTGGCCTTGACATTTGTTCAATTCAAAATTGAACCACTTTATTCTTGACCAACAGACAACCCTTTCACCCTGTGTATTTCATATTGGTTCCAAACTGTTTGTGTTAAGTAATCATGACTTTGTGTGACCTTTTGTGCAAAGTTATTCCTTGGGCAGGGGATGCAGAGCGTATGCTGTCCTAACTTTCTCAGTTTTGTGCAATCTCAAGGGAAATTTCCCTTGTTTCATGCATAACTAAAGCCCTTGGTATTGCATTTGTGCAGCATGGTAATATCCCTCAGTGCAGTTCACTGGGATGCAGCTAGCATACTGGTATACTGTCATAGTATGGAACTATGGCTCCTATCCTTTCAAATTCATTTTACTGGTGATGGACCAGGTCTCGGGCTCAACTTGATTTAAATTCTGGGTCTGTTAGTGAAGCTTAGGGCTAGCAGCTGGCGATCACCTTAGTATTTTCTCTGCCTTCCTGTCGATACTGTATACTGCTGATGAATTATACCTTAGGTGTGAGTCTTTTCCGGCCGACTGATTCTGCTGTTTTCTCTCTAACCGAGGTGCAGAGGGCATTACATGGGATTGGTATCTGCGGACAAAGGGATGCTAGAATGGCCGTGAGATGCCATGCCTGAAGTTGATGCAGCAGATGTTTTGATTTCATGATTCCTGTTTCTTCAGCTTTGTAAATCTTTGGAAAACTTTTGTGACCGTTAGAAAGGTCAAAGCAGTGGGTCACCCCTCTGAGTCTGGTCTGCTTGAGGTTTCTTCCTCAGTATCATCAGAGGGAGTTTTTCCTTACCACTGTTGTCTGTGTGCTTGCTCTAAGGGTTGGTCAGGTTAGATAGCTGTGTTAACAAGTGATAGCTGTGTTTTGAAGGAAAGCTGTAAAAACAGTGGAGTTTTCCATGAGGAAGCACTGTCAGGGAGACTGCAGAATGCTATAAAAATCAGCATTCCATTCATTCATCAAAAGCATTAAAAATATACTGCTCCAGTCATCGTGAAAAAAAACACCAATTCAATATTTTTCAAGCATTTAGAAACAGTATAATGCCCACTGTAATCCCTGGAACTATTGGCCAAGGGCACAGTTCCTTACTTCCATTTTCAGATGGGTTGCTAGGTCTACACTTTATAAACCAGCTTGTTAGGAGGCAATCTGGATTGAGCCATTGCATCCTATTTTAGCACTTTTTTGGATCATGGGCGAACAGTCACTTAATGCACCCCATGCCGACAGTGGAGGTGGGAGCTCACAAGATTTACAAACAAATGAGCGTGCGCATTGAGAATGTAACAATGGTCTATTATGGCTGTCACATGCCCGTGGCTCAGAGGACAGTGACAAGGAGGAGACACAAACGAGAGGATTAGAAAAATAGAAGTATTTATTTACAATAGTTTAAGTCAATAAATTAAAAGGTGCAAAGATGTGCAGCTGTGCAAAATGGCGCTCTGTTACCGGTCGGTGCAGCGAGACGTCCTAGAAAGAGAGAGGGAGAGAACCAAAATGAATTAGTTGGGCCCACTTAAATAAGAGACAGGGACACCGGGCCCAGGTGCCCCTGATTATGGGCCCGCCCCGCTACAAGACGGCGGGGACCGTCACATGGCGATGTATTGGTGTGTGTTGTCAGTGTTCTGGTTTTGTGGCAGCATCTTGCCAAGCTATGTATTGCTGGATATACTTTGAGAAAAATAAGCAACATGCTGTCACAGCTGAAAAATGAAGCTGATCAGTCAAGACCAGTGTTGCCACAGTAACTATGAAAAGTTTTTTTATTAGTTACTTTACACAGTTACATTTTACAGTTACTTTATACTTTTACTTCATTAGCAGCTGTGGACAACTTGTCCGCACCTGCAGAATATAACTAATAAAGTAACTAGTAACCTAACTTGGTTATTTTTAAGATTGAGTGCTCAGAAAAGTAACTATTAGTTACTTTAGTGATTAGTTACTTTGCAAGTTGTTGATAGCTGCTAATCAAGTAACTGCATAAAGCTGCTAATGAAGTAACTGTATAACTGTAAAATTGTATAAAGTAAAGTAACTTTTCAAAGTAACTGGCAACACTGGTTAAGACGGCAGCTAAAATCAGTCAAGATCACACAGCACCAGAAATTTGTCCTTTTCAGCAGCAGCCTTCACAGGAATACATTCTTCATAATTCTTTCTTTAATTCTTTTATTTATTATACAAAAAAAAAGTGATACATGTTCTGCACAGAGCTCCTCCAAAAGCGCACACGTCTGGACTCTTTTTGAAGTCAGGGCTGTTAAAACTTAAAGACCTCATCTCTTTACAGACATTGATAATTATGTTCAAACTCGACATAATTTGTTACCACAAATTTTGCAAAATCTTTTTATTATGAATGATGAAAATAGACGAAATCTTGATTTTAAATTACCTTTTTCTAGAACACGTAAATTAGTGTCTCACATGCTGAAGTTATGTAACTCTTTGGGAAACGAATTAAAAACATGTTTGAATATTATTCAATTCGGATATAAATTTAAAAAAGAAATGTTGAAGTCTTATTTGTAAAAATGTAAAAAAAAAATAAAAAAAAAATCATACTGTATGTGGCCATCTATGTTAATTGTTTACTGTATTCTCTGTGTGAGAATGCGGTAGGGGTTAAATAAGACTCGGTCTTCATCCTACTCCTGTTCTTATTGTGAATGTATTGTGTCTGTACTGTACATTCTCATGTAAAAGTAAAAATTGAAATTGAATAATTGTCCATATTTCATAAATCTAAAAATACATTGCACATCCTGCATACTAATGGGAGATTTTGGCGCATTTTCCCCTGCGACACACAGTCCGTGGCCTTGTGATGGCAATGCATTGTTGGCTTCTTTAAACATGGTGGCATGCTGTACTGGCATTGTGACATATTTGTAACGTTTCATAATGATCTTGAGACAGTGTGTGACAATTCTTACTGATGATTTGTCAGGTCTAGCTGGGGGCGTGGCGGTGTGTTGTGATACCTTTATAGTAACACTATCACTTCGGGCATCATGGTCCACCATGACACCAGCGCTTTTCACACCTAATGGCCAAGGACCATCACACACTGCAGGTTGTGGCAAATCTTGACAATTCCTGAAAATGGAAACCCCACTTTAAGTTCAAACCTGCACAAATGAAACAATCTGAAAATATTCAAATGTTTCTCACTTTCTAATTTATAAATGATACACATAAATGTTACCTAGAGTGGTTAAAGTTGTGGGTATGGTTAAACAGAGAAGGGAGGGCATTTAACAAAAAACAAAAAGTATGTGGGGGGGGGGGGGGGGGGGGGCTGCACAGAGATGGACAGACACTTGTGGCAATACGTAATTAAACAACTCTTCACCCTTGAATTTTTGATTGAAAGGATTGACAGAAAGTCCGCTAAAAAATGGAGACAAATGATTAGCAAACATGGCCCACAAAGATGCTTGTGTAATCGTGCCTCTGAACATCTGATAACGCCCATTACCCCCCACACATCAAAATTAAAACTGACGATGTAGGAGGACACACTTGATGACTTAATTGTCTTTTCTTTTAGCCAAACAAAACACTCACGATGGATAAACAAATCAATGCAGACCAAAACTGATAATCAGGAGACTGTGTTTTAGAAATTGCTAATGTAGGACCAGCCGCACTTTGTGGAACATAATATGTTGACTTGTAAAATGTATAGTAATTTCTACTGCAATCGGTTAAGTGCTCCTCACTTAACAGTATTCCTAATTTTAAATGAAGAGAGGTTATGGCTAATTAGGCTATTTTCTGCTCTATAACAAAGGTAGAGCTGGTGCTGGCACATTTATTTCATCATGACATGCATATGCTGAAGGTTTGAGGCAAGTTTTGATTACTTGAACTGTAAGCAATTGGATGTAGTAGCGGCATGGGTTTTACTGCATTCCACACTGGCAAGGCACCACCATTCTGTTGTCAAAGCTACACAATATTTGCACTGACAGTTTGGACTGAAGAGGTATTCAGTAAAATAGACACTCTTGTACAGTCACTTAAACATTATTTGAAACATAACTTTCACAAAGTGATCCACACCACAGGGTGCTTTGGAAGAAATAATATAGCAGAAAAAAGACAGCTCAAAGACACAAAGGTTATTTGAATCTGCATTCTCAGTATAGTTCCTCTGTCAGGACAAGTCTGGTCATTTCTGGGAGCAGGAGATAGTGCCTCACATTGCTGCATTCACCATGCTGCCTATCACTCAGGCAGACAACTGGGCCATCATCACATCTCAAAAGTAACCATCTATTTGCAGCAGTCAGGTCAAACAGGGATGTCCTCTTGGACTTCTCCAGTTGTGGGGGTCCTAAACAGTGAAGCACCTACGTGCTGGATGATGGTCAGAGAAATGTTCCACATGGCCAAAATGGCCACAGCTGATGTCAGTGATACTCCTTATCAAGAGTCTCCATAAGTAACTGCTCATGTTGCTCAAAGACATTCCAGTGGTACCCAAGGATTCTCCAAAGATACCTTATCCCAAAGACATCCAGATGCCAACCAGTCACCTTAAGTCACCTTAGGTGACTTAGGCCTCTCAGCTATACAGTAAGGAAAAAAGCATCTGGACCCTAAAGACCTGGACCTTCGTTCTCCTACAAATATGTCAGCATTGCAAAACACCTGTTTCAGGCAAATTCATTCATCCATTAACTCTTGCCAGGCATCTTGAGCTCAAAGGCTCAGTGACACAAATCTCACTGTTGAGATAAGTAAATGTCTCCATAAGTTCAACACTTACAGAAGAGACAGAGACCAAAGTCTTGAACCTTCATGGGCCTTCAAAGATATAGGCATCATAAAACATCTCATGACTCCATTAACTCCATTAGCTCTTCCCACTTGTTTCTCATCCTCAAAGGGTGAGGACCTAGAGACATAAATGCCACTGCTGAGATGAATGAATGATAAGATAGGATGTGCACTTATTCTCCATCATCCAGCCCATCCCTCTTACTACAGCTGGAGGCTCTGGAACTAAACATGTTTATCGATTGAAAAAATTATGGATTTCTATTTCTGAACATCATGAGTTGATTGGTGGCTTGCTGACAGATTGTTTGTTGCTGTGACGCCAGTCTGAACTTCACACGGTTGTATACGCTTCTTTTATTTCTGTTTAGCACTCTTATGGTTATTAATTGTATCTACTCTGAACGTTATTTAACAACAGCCCTGTTGTGAATCGCTAGCAAGTAGCATTCCCTAATGGTTAGTCGCTAGCTAGGTCGACCCCTCCCCTCTCCGTCGTTACTTTTTATAGCTGTTTCTTTTCGACCAGTTTAATACTTCTGTTCGTTTTTCAGTTGAACTGCTGTGAATTTTAAGTAAATATTTTACTCCTGTGTAAAATCTTAGGAGCGGCTAGCATTTTCGCTAGTGGTTAGCTTGCATTAGCTATTTTGGACCCCTGTCATCATTTTTTTTTTATTTCATTTTTTTTTACACTCCTGTTAGTTAATTAACTGTTTAGTGTATTTTATAGCTGCTGCTTTTTTACCTGTTTAATAATTCTGTTAGTTTTTCAGTGTAACTGCTGTGAATTTTAATAAATTTATTTGTGTCTGTATGAGCCTTAGAAGTGGTTAGCTTATCCATTATTGGTTAGCTCGTGTTTGCTTGGCTACATTCTTGAATTTCTTAGTGCACAAAGTACACTACTAATTCTACTTTACACCCTCCGTAAATCCTACATGATGTTGGAAGATAGGGTGGCTCTCTTAGAGAGCCGTGTTGGTAAGTTAGAGCAGCTTCTTAGCGCAGTGGCGTTAGATGTTACGGGCACCCCCAATGAGGTTAATGTTGGGCCGGCTAGTGAGCCCATTAGCATCAGCTTAGAAACGCCAGCTGTGGAGGATGACTTTCGGACTGTGGCTAGGCGGAGGAAGCCCCATAGGGCTTGGTGCCCGGTTGTGGTACCCCGATCACACTCGCCACTGCAAACTGTGAATCGGTTCTCCCCCTTGGATTTGCCAGATGTGAATTCTTTGAACCCACAAGTGACTTCCATTCCTGTCTCCAGGCCGAAACACTGGACTTTAGTGATAGGGGATTCTATCACCCGCAAAGTCAGGTTACAGACGCCAGCTGATGTTAAATGTATTCCTGGGGCCAGAGCTCCCAACACTGCATCTCATCTTAGAGTGCTGACGCTGCAGAAGGGAAGACAGATGAAGGAACATGACATGAGATATGTTGTTGGCAGTTTCCTCGCTTGCGAGGATAGTGGGAAGGCTTTTTTTTTTTTTTTTTTTTTTAGTTTATTTTCTACAAGCCCTCTGGTGGCTGAAAAGTCCGATGCGGGATGCACAAGACCTGTTACACTTGGGGCAAATGAACACTTGAGTAAGCTGGGCTTGTGCTGCTGCCCGCTCTTTCTGTCTTTGACGCTTCTGGCGTGAGGCCTCACTTCTTTCTGTCTCAAACTTCAGCCTGGCGGATTTGATGCTGGAACGCCAGCTGAATCTATCTGTAGCTAGATGCTGCCATGAGTGATGCTGAATGCCTGCAAGGGAGAGCTGTTTCTTCAGCTGGTCCTTATAGCGCTTTTGGGGGCCCCTTGAGCTCGCCAAAGAGAATTAATTTCGGCATGCGTGTATCATCCATCCTGGCTACGTGGCCTGCCCAACGAAGCTGTTGTTTGAGTATAATAGACTCCATGCTGGGCAATTTGGCTCTGGTAAGGATGTCCTCATTTGAGACGTAGTCCTGCCACTTGATCCCGAAGATGTTTCGGAGACAACGCTGATGAAAGCGTTCTGCTGATCTGATCTGCTGGCGATACAGAACCCAGGTTTCAGCTCCATACAGGAGGGTAGGGACCACAATGGCTCTGTAGACCTGCACTTTTGTGGAAAGGCGCAGTGCATGATTCTGCCAGACTTTCTTTGAGAGTCGACCAAAAGAACTGCTGGCCTTGGCAAGGCGACTGTCTAGGTCCTTGGCAACAGATGCGCTGTTTGAGATAACACTACCGAGATACGTGAAGTGCTCTACTGCATTCAGGCTGGTACCCTCGATGTTGATTTGGGGTGGGGTATATGTTGTATGGGGGACCGGTTGATATAGCACTTCTGTCTTTCTCAGGCTGATGGTGAGGCCGAAGGCTCTTGCTGCTTCAGCAAAACAATTGACAATGTGCTGCAAGGCTTGCTCCATATGGGCGACGAGGGCGCAGTCATCTGCGAAGAGCAGCTCCATGATTAGCTGTTCTGTGATCTTAGTGTGGGACAGAAGGCGCCGCAAGTTAAACAGACTTCCGTCGATTCTGAAGCGGATATAGATGCCGTCTGTCAAGTCTTCTTTGGCCTCACGAAGCATCATGCTGAAGAAGATGGAGAACAGAGTGGGCGCGAGGATGCAACCTTGTTTGACGCCATTTAATGACGCCATTTAAGATGGGCAAGCTGCCGGAAAGAGTCCCGTTGTACTTCATTTGTCCCATCTGGCCTTCATGCAGCTGGCGGATGATGGTGAGGAGCTTTGGAGGGCAGCCAAGGCGTGCAAGAATCTTCCACAAACCCTCACGACAGACCGTGTCAACAGCCTTGGTTAGGTCTATGAAGGCTGCATAAAGGGCCATGTTCTGTTCTCTGCACTTCTCCTGGATCTGTCTCAGGACGAAGATCATGTCGGGGGTTCCCCTGTTGGCCCGAAATCCGCACTGACTCTCGGGAGTATTTTCATGCGCTATGGTAGGGGTAAGCCTGTTGAGCAGCACTCGAGCCAAAATCTTACCTGCTATTGAGAGGAGAGTGATGCCCCGGTAATTAGAACAGTCGGACTTGTCGCCCTTGTTCTTGTACAGGGAGACAATCATCAATCATCAATTTTATTTATATAGCGCCAAATCACAACAAACAGTTGCCCCAAGGCGCTTTATATTGTAAGGCAAGGCCATACAATAATTACGTAAAAACCCCAACAGTCAAAACGACCCCCTGTGAGCAAGCACTTGGCGACAGTGGGAAGGAAAAACTCCCTTTTAACAGGAAGAAACCTCCAGCAGAATCAGGCTCAGGGAGGGGCAGTCTTCTGCTGGGACTGGTTGGGGCTGAGGGAGAGAACCAGGAAAAAGACATGCTGAAAAGACATCCTAACAAGACCAGGTTTTCCCCAGAAGCTTTGCCAATTATCTATGAAGCCCACCTCATTTTTTGGACACCACTCAGACAGCCAGCAATTCAAGGAGAACATGCGGCTAAACATGTCACTCCCGGTCTGACAATGACCGCATCCCGAAGGTCATGTGGAACCATTTCCTTTTCCCAGCAACTGGAGAAGAGAATCTGAAGCTTGTTGAGGACTGCCTCACCTCCATTTTGGTACACCTCTACTGGGATGCCATCTATGCCAGGAGACTTCCCTGGATTCAGCTGCGTGGTGGCCTTTCGGATCTCTTCAAGTGTTGGGGGGTCATCAAGTTCCCATTTCACCTCCACCTGGGGAATCTTCGATTGATGACTCTTGCACAGTGTGCTTGTCACTGAAGAGGTTTTCAAAGTGTTCTGACCAATGCTGCATAATGGTTTCCTTGTCCGTCAGAAGGGTGGAGCCGTCTGAGGAGCGCAGGGGTGCTTACACTTGATGTGCTGGCCCATGGATGGTCTTAAGGGCTTCATGAAAGCAATGCATGTCTCCAGCCATTGGCATGTTGTTTTGTCTTCTCCGCAAAAGCTAGCCACCAGTCATTCTGCAGTATGCGGAGCTTGCTTTGCAGTGTGGAGCAGGCATTTCTGTAAGCTGTCTTGGCAGAGTGGTCATCAGGTTTAGCTAAAAGAGTCTTGTGGCATGCACGTTTCTTTTCTAGTAGTTCCTGGATCTGTGCATCAGACTCATCAAATCAGTATTTAATTTTCCTGGCTGAGAAGCCCACTACTTCTGCTGCCATCTCCTGAAGGAAGGTCTTTAATCTCATCCACTGTTGTTCAGGGTCATCAGGCAGGCCTTCTTCTCCACCCAGTCTCTCCTCTAGTTTGGCCTGGAACTCCATTTTTGTGTCTGTGTCTTGCAGCTTGTGGACTTGTAGCTTCTTAAACTGTGGGCCTTTCTTCTTAGGAGGGGGCTTGAACGTGAAAGCAATCTTGGAACGGACCAAGCGATGATCTGTATAGCAATCCGCGCTAGGCATCACCCTGGTAAGTAGTACGTCTCTTCTATCACACTGTCGCATCAGAACGTAGTCCAGAAGGTGCCAGTGTTTGGAGCATGGGTGTCTCCAGGTTGCTTTGAATCTCTCTTTCTGTTGGAACAGGCTGTTGGTGATTGTCAAGTCATGTGCAGAGCAGAACTCCAGCAGCAGGCGGCCATTGTCGTTACAGTTGCCTATGCCATGTTTCCCTACCACGTCCTTCCATACATCAGAGTCGCGGCCCACTCTGGCGTTGAAATCTCCCATGATGAGGAGCTTGTCCAGGGTGTCGATGCGCTGTAGAAGGTTGTGCAGATCGCTATAGAAAGCCTCCTTAACTCCGATGTCGGCCTGCATGGTTGGGGCATACACACTAACAATAGTGACAAAATCCTTGTTGATGGGGAGCCGGAGTGACATGAGTCGGTCAGAATGTCCAACTGGCAAACTGTGTAACCTATGTGCTATGGCGCTCTTAATCATGAACCCGACCCCTGAGAGTCGACGATCTTCTTTAGCCTTCCCTGATTGTCTGAGTCCATCATTGTGCGTACATTCCAGCACGCAATTTTCAGGTTCTTTGTTTTTCTTTTCGCACCACGTGTAGTGATGCCCGTTGGCAGCGGTGAGCCAACCGGGTCTAGTGAGACAAGCCATGTTTAGACCACCTTTTCTAGGTCTGTCTCCATGTGGAGCAAGCAGGGCTATCCCTAAACAGGGCTGCTTGGTCACCCAGGGCCCTGCCGGATGATGCTGTTGTCTCGGGTCAGCAATCAAACGACCATAGCTCCTGAGCCGCCTGCATGCAGGATCGAGACTGCAGCTCCCAGTGCCATCATGCACCTGCTGTATTCGCCTCTTCCCATCACTGCAGGGCTTTCCTTCCCACCTGCGCTCGTTGCTTAAAGTGGGGATCAGCTCATGCACACCAATTCCACTCTTTAGGCAGGGTGGCACTCCACAGTGGCACAGACAAGCTGAGATGGCTGTGGCGACCACCAGGCTGTAGGTTTTACATCAGAGTGACCTTCTCCTAGCCCAGGGGTAGGCAACCTGTTCCAGAAAGAGCCATGAGGGTGCAGGTTTTCTTTGCAGCCACTGACTCCACCAGGTGATTTCACTGATTAACTGATTCCATCTGCTCAAAGTGATATTAATCAGTAAAATCACCTGGTGGAGTCAGTGGCTGCAAAGAAAACCTGCACCCTCATGGCTCTTTCTGGAACAGGTTGCCTACCCCTGGGCTAGCCTCTGGCTAAAGAACCTTCCTCGGAGGCATGGGGGCAGTAACCCAGGCTGGGGGTTTAACATCAGGGTTTTCCTTCCCCTAGGTGGACCGCCTTAACAGGGCTAATGAGTCTCATCTAAAAATTGCTATAACCCAGTCAGCTAGGAGGCTCGTGATGACGGAAGCGCCTAGATCCCGTATAGGTCATGGACCTACAACTGCCATACTTGAATAAACAATATCTGTGTTGTAAAACAACAACAACAACAAAAACACAAAGCCAACCAAGTCAAAACCAAAGTGAGTGCAGCTCCAGGAAAACCTACCTGAAACAATCTAAAACTGACTGAAAATAAATCTGACTCAATCTAAACCGAAAACAATTCATCTAGCGCAACGTAACTATAGCTTGTAAGCAAACAAATGGAATATCAAATCAAATTTATTTCTTTATTTATATTGCACCAAGTCACAACAAACAGTCGCCCCAAGGTGCTTTATATTGTAAGGCAAGAGCCATACAACAATTACAGAAAAACCCCAACGGTCAAAAATGACCCCCCGTGAGCAAGCACTTGGCGACAGTGGGAAGGAAAAACTCCCTTTTAACAGGAAGAAACCTCCAGCAAAACCAGGCTCAGGGAGGGGCAGTCTTCTGCTGGGACTGGTTGGGGCTGAGGGAATGCGTCCTAATCCTGGCTGAAGACAGACGCGGGCTGTGTGTGTAAGAAATATCTCTTTGCTTTTTCTGCCTCACCACCGGCGTGGCTCCACCTGAAGCCCGAGGCGTCAGCGCAGTTCCACCGGCGCAGCTTTACCGAGGCCCGAGGCGTCAGTGCACATCCACCGGCACGGCTCCACCTGAAGCCCGAGGCGTCAGCGCAGTTCCACCGGCGCGGCTCCACCTGAAGCCCGAGGCGTCAGCGCACATCCACCGGCGCGGCTCCACCCGAAGCCCGAGGCGCCAGCGCACATCCACCGGCGCGGCTCCACCTGAAGCCCGAGGCACCAGCGCACATCCACCGGCGCGGCTCCACCTGAAGCCCGAGGCGTCAGCGCAGTTCCACCGGCGCGGCTTTACCGAGGCCCGAGGCGTCAGCACACATCCACCGGCGCGGCTCCACCTGAAGCCCAAGGCATCAGCGCAGTTCCACCGGCGCGGCTCCACCTGAAGCCCGAGGCGTCAGCGCAGTTCCACCGGCGCGGCTCCACCTGAAGCCCGAGGCGTCAGCGCAGTTCCACCGGCGCGGCTCCACCTGAAGCCCGAGGTGTCAGCGCAGTTCCACCGGCGCGGCTCCACCTGAAGCCCGAGGCGTCAGCGCAGTTTCCACCGGCGCGGCTTTACCGAGGCCCGAGCGTCAGCGCACATCCACCGGCGCGGCTCCACTGAAGCCCGAGGCGTCAGCGCAGTTCCACTGGCGCGGCTCCACCTGAAGCCGAGGCGTCAGCGCACATCCACCAGCGCGGCTCCACCTGAAGCCCGAGGCGCCAGCGCACATCCACCGGCGCGGCTCCTCCTGAAGCCCGAGGCGCCAGCGCACATCCACCGGCGCGGCTCCACCTGAAGCCCGAGGCGTCAGCGCAGTTCCACCGGCGCGGCTTTACCGAGGCCCGAGGCGTCAGCGCACATCCACCGGCGCGGCTCCACCTGAAGCCCGAGGCGTCAGCGCAGTTCCACCGGCGCGACTCCACCTGAAGCCCGAGGCGTCAGCGCAGTTCCACCGGTGCGGCTCCACCTGAAGCCCGAGGTGTCAGCGCAGTTCCACCGGCGCGGCTCCACCTGAAGCCCGAGGCATCAGCGCAGTTCCACCGGCGCGGCTTTACCGAGGCCCGAGGCGCCAGCGCGGAGTTATCTGACCATGGGTCCGAAGAAGGCACTGACGGCGGAGGAGGGAGACGATTTCAAGAAGTCCCTGGACTTTTTGTCTGAGGAAATCTCTGTGGTTAAAATGCAGCAGAAATCCATTATGGAGCTGGGTGGAAGAAGTGAAGGCTCTCCGGATCCAGAATGCCGAGAAAGACCGGCGTCTGGTGTACCTGGAGAACCGTGTTGCGGAGTTGGAACAGTACACAAGGATGAATGACGTTATTATTACAGGAATTCATATTAAACCTCGATCCTACGCACGGGCGGTGTCAGAAGACAGCGGAGGGGAGGCCAGTGAGCAGGAGGCCAGCTCAGTGTAACAACAGGTGGCTGACTTCCTGCAATCTAAAGGTATTCAAATGGACTATAATAACATTGAAGCGTGCCACCCCCTGCCCAGGAGAGAGGATGGAGACAAGCGAGCAGTTATAATGAGGTTTGTCAACAGAAAACATAAAATGCATTGTTAAAACAGGGACGGAAACTCAAAGGAACAAACGTATTCATCAATGAACATCTGACCAAAAGAAAGACAGACATCGCCAGGAAAGCTCGTTTCTTAAAAAAGCAGGGAACAATTCAACAGACATGGACATCCAACTGCAAAACATTTATCAAATTGAATGGAACACCAGAACAAGCAAAGGTTATGGTAATCAGGAACATCGAGGATCTGGACAAATATGACCAATAAGGTATGAGGACACAAACACATCACAACACCATGACACAGACCAGAGGAACCTATTCATCTACTACCTATTCATCTACATCTGGAGACAAGAAGGATATAACTCAAAGGATTGCTGATCATGGAAAAGTAGAACTGAGAACATTTAAATACACAGACCACAATGTACTGGACTTGGAGCACGATATAGACCCGGATAATAATTTCTTCTCAAATATCAATGACAGTTGTTGCTATTATACAGATGAACAGTTTAATCGGATCATTAGAACGGATAACAAATTATCAATAATCCATTTCAACAGCAGAAGTCTATATGCAAACTTTAACAACATTAAAGAATATTTAAGTCAGTTTAAAAAAATATTTAACATAATTGCTATATCAGAAACATGGATCAATGAAGATAAAGGAATGGATTTTGAACTGGATGGATATGAATTTAATTGTGTAAACAGAAAGAATAAGAGTGGAGGAGGAGTGGCTGTGTATGTGGATAAGAACATGGATTATAAAATAGTAGACAGTATGACAACTGTGATTGATAACTTATTAGAATGTATAACTATTGAAATATGTGAAGAAAAAAGCAAAAATGTATTAGTCAGCTGTATATATAGAGCACCAGGATCTAGTATTGAAACATTCACTGACTGTATGGGAAAATGTTCTCAAATACTAATCAAAAACTGTGTTCATTTGTGGTGACTTAAATATTGATCTGCTCAATCCAAATAAGCATAAAATAACAGATGAATTTATCAGTATAATGTACAGTATGAGTTTATATCCAAAAATCACCAGGCCAAGCAGTATTACATCCCATAGTGCCACCTTAATTGATAATATATTCAGCAATGATATTGAGAATAACACTGTGAGTGGATTAGTGATCATCTACCAGTTTTCATCGTTTATAATAGAAACCATCGGCGGAATCAGCCAGAGGAGAAAATAAAATACAGGCGAGTGCAGACAGAGGAAAACATGAACACACTAAGAAGGATTTACAGGAGCAAAACTGGGAAAAGGTATACAGTGAAAGTGATGTTGATAGTGCATATGAAACTTTTTACAAATATTTACATCATTATATGATAAAAATTGTCCAATTAAACAAGACTACAGAAAACAAAAAATCCAAGATCGACCATGGATGACGAAAGGGTTACGAAATGCATGTAATAAGAAAAATACACTGTATAGAGAATTCATAAAACTAAAGACTAAAGAGGCAGAAAATAGATATAAGAAATACAAAAATAGATTAACTAATATTATACGGGTATGTAGGAAGGAATATTATAGTAACATATTATATAATAACAAAAACAATATTAAAGGAATATGGGATATATTAAATAGCATTATCAAAATGGTAATAAAAACAGAGTTACCCTCAGTATTTCATTGATAATAATGTCAAGAAGGAAAATAAGGATGAGGTAGTCAACGGTTTTAATAATTTTTTTGTAAATATTGGACCAAGCTTGGCAGAAAAATTCCCGATTCCCAACCTGAGGATTGGGATAATAATCTCATAGAAAGAAATCCCTGTTCAATGTTCCTCACAGCAGTGGATGGAAATGAAATTATAGACATTGTGAATAATTGTAAATATAAAACATCTACCGATTTAAATGAAATTGATATGGTGGTGGTAAAACAGGTCATTGAATGGATTGTAGAACCATTAACATACATCTGTAATTTATCATTTCAAACCGGTAAATTTCCCAATCAATGAAAATAGCTAAGGTTGTGCCGCTGTATAAGACTGGGGATAGACACCACTTCACAAATTATAGACCTGTTTCTTTGCTTCCACAATTTTCCAAATTATTAGAAAAGTTATTCAATAATAGATTAGACAAATTCATAAATAAACATAAATTACTTACTGATAGTCAATATGGATTCAGAGCACATAGTTCAACATCACTTGCATTAATAGAATCAGTTGAGGAGATTACAAACGCCATAGACCACAAATTACATTCAGTGGAATATTTATAGACCTTAAAAAGGCTTTTGATACAATCAATCATGACATATTAATCAATAAACTTGAACAGTATGAGATTAGGGGGTTGGTGTTGCACTGGGTGAGAAGCTACTTAAGTAACAGAAAACAGTTTGTGAAGTTGGGGGAATATACATCATCATGCTTGGACAATGCTTGTGGCGTCCCACAGGGGTCAGTATTGGGTCCAAAACTGTTTCTAATTATATAAATGATATTGTCAATGTTTCCAAAATATTAAAATTAGTATTATTTGCAGATGACACAAGCATTTTTTGTTCAGGGGGGGATTTGCAGGAGTACTGAGGAGGATCAGTATAGAAATGGGAAAATTGAAAATATGGTTTGACAGAAACAAATTATCATTAAACTTAAGTAAAACAAAATACATGTTATTTGGCTATTGTAATACAGACATACAGGTTCAGTACAAGTCGAGGGGGTAGATATTGAAAGGGTACATGAAAATAAGTTTCTGGGGGTGATAATAGATGATAAGATAAACTGGAAGACTCATATAAAACATATACAAAGTAAACTGTCAAGAAGCATTTCAGTTCTAAACAAAGCGAAACATATTCTGGACCACAACTCACTCCGCATTCTTTACTACTCACTGGTTTTACCATATTTACAGTACTGTGCAGAGGTATGGGGTAATACTTATAAAGGTACAACACAATCACTATCAGTAATGCAGAAAAGAGCTATAAGAATTATTCATAATACTGGCTATAGAGATCATACAAATCCACTATTTTTACAATCCAAATTCTTAAAATTCACAGACTTGGTTCATTTTCAAACAGTACAAATTGTGTATAAAGCAATAAACAATTTACTTCCAGCAAATATTAAAAATATGTTTTTTAACAGATCAGGGGATTACAGTCTGAGGGGGAAATTTAATTTAAAGCATCAGTGGGCACGAACAACATTAAAAGGTTTCTGTATTTCTGTCTGTGGGATGAGGATGTGGAACAGATTGGGAGTGGGGCTCAAGCAATGTCCAAGCATGAACCAGTTCAAACAGCGGTACAAAAATATGTTTTTTTCTAGGTATAGGGAGGAGGAAGGGTAATGAGGGGTTAGGGTGTTTTTGTTTTTTGCTTCGGCTTGTAAATATATAGTATTTTGTATGTAAGTAGGTATGTGTAGGTGTGTGTATATATATGTATATATATTGTGTATATATATGTGTATATATGTGTATATATGTATATGTGTATATATGTGTATGTATATGTGTATGTATGTTGATGTGTGTATATATATATATATATATATATATATTGATATCGGTTTAGGTGTGTAGGAATCTATGTGTATACGTGGCAAAGGGTATTACTGGTTGTGGGGAAGAAGGGGTAGGGATAAATAAGCTGATGCTTCACCCAACCCCTTTTCGGACATGTTGGGTACACAGTAGGAACTTTTTTGTTGTTGTCTTTACTGATCTATCTTGTAATTGTTGTTGTATCAAATGTTCGAAATAAACAGTTTTCATTCATTCAATGTAAAGCTAACCAAATCTAAATGCATTTAAAACAATCACAGTCGACAACCTTTATCACTATGAAAACAGATAAGCGTGTATAAAGCTAACTGAAGAAGACAGATGAAGACAGATGAAGGAACATGACATGAGATATAGTCACATAGTTATTCACGTTGGCACCAATGATATCAGGATGAAGCACTCAGAGGTCAAAAAAATGGACATAGAGAGGACTTGTGACCTTGCCAGAAAGATGTGTCGGCATCGATTAATAGTCCCTGGTCCCCTCCCCTCCCAGGGTACTGATGAGACGTTTAGCAGGCTGACATCGTTAAATAGGTGGCGGGTGCAGTTTTGTAGACAGCAAGGCTTTAGCTTTATAGATAACTGGCCTTCGTTCTGGGGTTGACGTGGCTTGCTGATGCCGGACGGCCTCCACCCTACTGGGGAAGGCGCCGCCATCTCGTCTGCGAACATAAATAGAGCTCTACAGGGAGGGTAACATTAGGAATCTACAGCAGGCCACGGAGCAGGTGATTAGAGACCCTGCAAGGCTTATGACAAATGTGGATGTGGAATCCATTAGCTTGGCGGGGAATTTAGTGCAGAAAATCCACTATGGTGACAGTGCAGTTTATTTGCCAGGGAGGGAATTTCAACAAGTTGAGACTGTGGCCTGTTTCCGTAGTCGTGTCCATAAAAATCAGAGGGATATGCTTTCCAAACTTAATACCCATTATTATATTGGATGATGTTGAAATTGAGGATGGCCCAGTGGTTGTTCCAGCAATAGCAAAGATTTTGTGTCTGCTACCTACAACGCACGTGGAATGTCTTAAACCTAAACCTACTTCTAGGCATCTTATATATGCTACTCTGGAACCACCCCTAAACCCAAACACACCAGCATATACATTTAGTCACGTCCCTCGTGATTACTGATCATCACTTAGATATGGGAGCGGTGGTGTTGCTCTTATTTATAAATCTAGGTTTAGCTTATTAGCTGTTGGGGGTTACAAATATCACTCGTTTGAGCATCTGATTCTCCACTCTGCTCAGGATATTACACATTGCCAAGGTCAGAAGAATAAAAATCAGTTGTATTACTTTGTCACTGTATATAGGCCTCCTGGCCCATATTCTGAATTCTTAGATGAATTTGGTGCGTTCATCTCTAACTTGTCAACTAGTGTAGATAACATTCTGATCATTGGTGACTTTAACATTCATATAAATAAGGCTTCTGATCCCCTCTACAAATCATTTATGTATATTGTGGATGCATTAGGATTTCGGCAATGCATTCGGGATTCGACGCACATTAGTGGAAATACCCTGGATCTGGTTCGCGCACTTGGTATTGCTGTCACGAATATTGACATCATGGCTCTTACATCAGTGGTGTCTGATCACTCACTTATTAAGTTTAAAGTTTCGCTGCCGTGTTTAGTGGAACAACAACCTTATATATCATTACAGCGATGTGAACTCCTCAACTAAGACTGAACTCGAAGCTAGACTGCCTGATGTCTTAGCTTCACATTTGAAAAATACCCAGTCAGTAGACAGACTTGTGGATAGTTTAAACTCAGTGCTCAAAACTACACTCGACATGACTGCACCACCTGTGTTAAAACCGCGCTCCCCCAAATCACAGTCACCTTGGTTCAATGATTATCTGTGTGACCTCAAGCATAAAGCAAGAGGTCTAGAATGGAAATGGCGTCATTCAAAATTAGAAGTATTTCACCTTGCGTGGCGTGATGCTATCTTAGACTATAAGCATGCATTATTGGCTACAAAGCGGACTTACTACTCTGATTTGATCAACAAAAACAAGCATAACTCAAAGTTCTTGTTTGACATGGTGGCAACACTTATGCATGGACAACCACCTGTAGTTCGCTCTCCTTTTACAGCACAAGATTTCCTGGATTACTTTGGGAAGAAAATAGAAGACATCAGGTTAAACATATCCCGGCATGCCTTAATCCAGCCACTATACCCTGCTATTGATGTGGGCGCCACTACTGAGGTATTGCGTAGATTTACAGAATTTGATAGTACCTCACTAGGACATGCTGACAAAACTCGTAATGTCAACAGAAAGCACAACCTGTTTATTAAGGACCTGTGGCCCACTTTGGGCAGTCTGTGCTGGAAAATATTAATCTTTCTTTAACTTCTGGATCTGTTCCTAAATGTTTCAAATCTGCAGTGATTAAACCATTACTTAAGAAAACTAATCTTGACCCTAGTGTATTGACAAACTATTGGCCAGTATCAAATCTATCATTTTTCTCTAAAATTCTGGAAAAAGTGGTGTCACGGCAGCTCGTAGACTATCTTACTGAGAATAATCTCTTTGAGCCACTGCAGTCTGCTTTTAGAAAATATCATTCCACAGAGACAGCTCTCACTAAAGTGGTGAATGATCTTCTGCTTACAATGGATTCGGACACCAGTACGGTTCTGTTGCTGTTAGATCTCAGTGCTGCATTTGATACAGTGGATCATCATATTCTACTTGATAGGCTGGAAAATCATTTTGGGAGTACTGGGAGTGCCCTTGCATGGCTGACGTCATACTTGACCTGTCGTTCTCACTGTGTTTTGTACAGTAACACTACCTCTAACCTTAGTGACATGAAATTTGGGGTTCCACAGGGGTCTGTCTTAGGCCCCCTGCTTTTATCCCTTTATATAGCACCCTTGGGCACATATTGCGGCGTTTTGGGATTACCTTTCACTGCTATGCTGATGATACTCAGTTATACATGCCGATAACTGCTGGTAATCTCGTTCACATAAAATCCTTAGAAGATTTCCTTGCAGCAGTGAGAAGTTGGATGTCTAGAAACTTCCTACTTTTAAACTCTGAAAAGACTGAAATGATGGTTCTTGGTCCAGTGAGACACTGGCATCAATTTGACCAGTTAACGCTCAGCCTCGGCTCGTGTGTCATACATCACACTGACAAAGTGAGGAACCTTGGGGTAATTTTTGATCCTTCGTTGTCCTTTGGCCTCCACATTAGAAATATTACTAGGACTGCTTTCTTCCACCTGCGAAATATAGCGAAGATTCGTCCCATCCTGTCTATGGCTGATGCTGAGACCCTGATCCATGCATTTATCTTTTCTAGATTGGACTACTGCAATGTTCTATTTTCTGGTTTACCGCAGTCTAGCATTAGGGGTCTCCAATTGGTTTAAAATGCTGCAGCCAGACTTTTGAAACGAAGCAGAACTTTCGACCACATTACACCCATTTTGGCATCCCTTCACTGGCTTCCTGTCCCTGCTACTAACCTAGAAATTATTCATGGACTGGCCCCTCCCTACCTTGCTGACTTAATTAAACCTTACGTACCGGCCCGGGCTTTACGTTCTCAGGGTGCAGGACTACTTTGTGTCCCTAAGGTGAATAAGAAGTCTGCGGGTCACAGAGCTTTCTCTTATGCCCCTGTTCTGTGGAATGTTCTCCCTGCGTCAATAAAACAGTCAGATTCTGTGGAGACTTTCAAGTCCAGACTTAAGACGCACTTCCCTTTCATATGGCTAGCATACTGGTACAGTTTTGTTTTACGCTTTTTACTCTTTTAATTCATTTATTAGTAATTGGAGCGGGCCGTGGCCTCAACTTTACCTAAATTCTGGGTCTTTTAGTGAAGTTTAGGGCTAGTGGCCAGTTATCACCTTAGTATTTCTCTGTTTTTCTTGTTGTTTAATGCTGGCAAATTATACAGTATTTTCTTGTCTTTCTGATGCCTGATTCTGTTTTTTCTCTCTGTTTAAGGTGCAGCTCCATCCAGAGATGGGAGTTGTATTCGTGTTGGCGATCCACCTGTCCTGTGCACCAATAGCATTTCTTGTATATTCGTCTGTGAATTGTTCTGTGAATTGTTCTCTAATTTATGTTTGTAGCATGGCCCAAGCAGAGGGTCACCCCTTTGAGTCTGGTCTGCTTTAGGATTCTTCCTCAGAGGGAGTTTTTCCTTACCACTTTTGCTCTGGAGGTTGGTAAGGTTAGACCTTACCTGTGTGAAACGCTTTGAGGCAACTCTGTTGTGATTTGGCGCTATAGAAATGAAAATAAATTGAAATTGAAATAGATGTCCTACTTAAATCAATACCATCTCATTCTTGCAGAAACACGTGGAAAAGATGGTCGATCTGTCCATAGAAAAAACATCACCAGTACACTGTAGTGTACTCTAGTGTTCACAATCAAAATGCATCATTCTGCTGTGACGGGCTCACTTGGTGGAGGTCTCACAGACTGATGATGAGTCCAGGCACGGAGACGGTGCTGCTGTGGAAACAAAACATTTTGTATCAAGCTGATGGGATGTAAACACTATCTGTTTACTTTATGAAGACTGGACAATTACAGTGTTAATATCTTCTGATTCAGCACATAGAATGTTGCACTGACTGCACCTATTGTAAACAACATTAGACTAAAAAGTGCTTAGGTAATTATCTTAACAGCTAATCACACAAAGTAGCAATGGCAACTATTAACAGCAATTCAGCGTCAAACAGCATCATATTTCTTTCTACGGCTGCAGAGGTCGATGGTTGACATTTTTATCTGTTTATTGACTTGTTTTAGAGTTTGGAGACAGTTTTGTCCCAGTCAGTCTGTGTTAGGAATCATCCACAAGACACATTAAGGAGAGAAAGAGGATGTCTAGTGCTCATGTGAGGATCTCCACAGATTATAATATATGAAGCAGCAAATAGTGTCATATTCCTTTTTGCAGCTGAAGAGGTCTATGGTTGACATTTTTATCTGTTTATTGGTTTGTTTTAGAGTATGGAGAGAGTTTTGTCCAAGTCAGTCCATATTAGGACTCATCCACAAGACAAATTAAGAAGAGAAAAAGGATGTCCAGTGCTCATGTGAGGTTCTCCACAGATTACATATGAAAATGCTGTCGTTTGCATTAGTCATCACCAGTGAACCCAAATCCTATTATTGACAAATTTGTTTAGCTGTGGATAACATACAAAAAATAAATGATTAAATAAACACCATCTTTTAACATGTTTGGACAATTTAAGTTTTTGATGCTGTAGTTGGTGTTCCCTCACAATACAAGTGGTACACCTCACTCGACTCTCTGTTAGTAACTGCTCATTTGAGACAAAGTCATCCTAGTTGCACCCAAGGATTCTCTAAAGAGACATAATACTACTACAGGTATCCAATAGTTGTTTTAGGTCACCGGTTATCTTCTACATTTTGCAAGTGTACATTCAGACAGGAAGCACCAAGACCTTTGTTCTCCAATAAAGATATCAATATTTCGAAACACCTAAGCCCAGTGACCTCATGCTAAGCTCTTCTCAGACATCTCTCGATGTCACAGGCAGAGGACCCAGGAACATAAATGTCACTGCTTAGACAACTGAATGTCTCGACAAGCTCAACACTTTCAACCACAAACAGATACCTTCTGAAACACTGGATCTTAGTCTTAATCAAGGTCAATTACACACACACACACACACACACACACACACACACACACACACACACACACCACAACACACACACACACACACACACACACACACACACACACACACACACACACACACACAAACCCTTCATTTATTTTCTATTTATTCATTCATAGTAATAATAATTTTGAATTTTGAAGACACTATAGTTTTTAGTTGATGTCATATGAAACATGGTACCTGTTATGAGATTTGTTTTTAATCAGTGTATTTAAGTCATATTTTACCACATATGTGTGTGGATTGGTTTATAATCTACATTGATTTTGTTGTGCCATGCAAAAGCAGCATGTTTTTACTTTCTTTTTTCGATGTATGAACTGGAATAAAATTTCACTTGGGCAAAGATAGGAACATCTGTTAATAGTAATAATAATAATAATAACAATAATAACAACAATAGCACCTTGAGGCGGATTTGTTGTGATTTGACACTTTGTTGTGATTGTCCGGTTTATTTTTTAGACAGTTAAGAGTTCAACCAATTAACTTAGTATGAAATAGACTGTTACATTTCATACATGAATTCTATCACAGGTTATACATATTTGCGGGAGTCATATTTTTGTACATAAGAAATAACTGCTTTGATAAGTGTGAAACTGGACATGGGGTACCTCTATTTGTCTCATAAAAAGAGGTAATGTATTCAAATACTGCAACATTTAACATTATTTTATACTAAACATACTTTAGACATTGCAATTGTTCTACTGCATCTGAACTACAAGAATATTTGTATAACCTGTAACCTTACATACCTCAGTGAAAAATGTTGGTGTTTTTGCCTTACGATATATGACAATTATAGGGTATGTCTATTTGTTGTGTGAAAACAGATAGTGCATCCCAAAATGTTCAAATCAAATCAATTTTATTTATATAGCGCCAAATCACAACAAACAGTTGCCCCAAGGTGCTTTATATTGTAAGGCAAGGCCATACAATAATTACGGAAAAACCCCAACGGTCAAACGACCCCTGTGAGCAAGCACTTGGCGACAGTGGGAAGGAAAAACTCCCTTTTAACAGGAAGAAACCTCCAGCAGAACCAGGCTCAGGGAGGGGCAGTCTTCTGCTGGGACTGGTTGGGGCTGAGGGAGAGAACCAGGAAAAAGACATGCTGTGGAGGGGAGCAGAGATCAATCACTAATGATTAAATGCAGAGTGGTGCATACAGAGCAAAAAGAGAAAGAAACACTCAGTGCATCATGGGAACCCCCCAGCAGTCTAAGTCTATAGCAGCATAACTAAGGGATGGTTCAAGGTCACCTGATCCAGCCCTAACTATAAGCTTTAGCAAAAAGGAAAGTTTTAAGCCTAATCTTAAAAGTAGAGAGGGTGTCTGTCTCCCTGATCTGAATTGGGAGCTGGTTCCACAGGAGAGGAGCCTGAAAGCTGAAGGCTCTGCCTCCCATTCTACTCTTACAAACCCTAGGAACTACAAGTAAGCCTGCAGTCTGAGAGCGAAGCACTCTATTGGGGTGATATGGTACTATGATGTCCCTAAGATAAGATGGGACCTGATTATTCAAAACCTTATAAGTAAGAAGAAGAATTTTAAATTCTATTCTAGAATTAACAGGAAGCCAAAGAAGAGAGGCCAATATGGGTGAGATATGCTCTCTCCTTCTAATCCCTGTCAGTACTCTAGCTGCAGCATTTTGAATTAACTGAAGGCTTTTCAGGGAACTTTTAGGACAACCTGATAATAATGAATTACAATAGTCCAGCCTAGAGGAAATAAATGCATGAATTAGTTTTTCAGCATCACTCTGAGACAATACCTTTCTAATTTTAGAGATATTGCACAAATGCAAAAAAGCAGTCCTACATATTTGTTTAATATGCGCATTGAATGACATATCCTGATCAAAAAGACGCCAAGATTTTCTCACAGTATTACTAGAGGTCAGGGTAATGCCATCCAGAGTAAGGATCTGGTTAGACACCATGTTTCTAAGATTTGTGGGGCCAAGTACAATAACTTCAGTTTTATCTAAGTTTAAAAGCAGGAAATTAGAGGTCATCCATGTCTTTATGTCTGTAAGACAATCCTGCAGTTTAGCTAATTGGTGTGTGTCCTCTGGCTTCATGGATAGATAAAGATGGGTATCATCTGCGTAACAATGAAAATTTAAGCAATGCTGTCTAATACTGCCTAAGGGAAACATGTATAAAGTGAATAAAATTGGTCCTAGCACAGAACCTTGTGGAACTCCATAATTAACCTTAGTCTGTGAAGAAGATTCCCCATTTACATGAACAAACTGTAATCTATTAGATAAATATGATTCAAACCACCGCAGCGCAGTGCCTTTAATACCTATGGCATGCTCTAATCTCTGTAATAAAATTTTATGGTCAACAGTATCAAAAGCAGCACTGAGGTCTAACAGAACAAGCACAGAGATGAGTCCACTGTCTGAGGCCATAAGAAGATCATTTGTAACCTTCACTAATGCTGTTTCTGTACTATGATGGATTCTAAAACCTGACTGAAACTCTTCAAATAGACCATTCCTCTGCAGATGATCAGTTAGCTGTTTTACAACTACCCTTTCAAGAATTTTTGAGAGAAAGGAAGGTTGGAGATTGGCCTATAATTAGCTAAGATAGCTGGGTCAAGTGATGGCTTTTTAAGTAATGGTTTAATTACTGCCACCTTAAAAGCCTGTGGTACATAGCCAACTAATAAAGATAGATTGATCATATTTAAGATCGAAGCATTAATTAATGGTAGGGCTTCCTTGAGCAGCCTGGTAGGAATGGGGTCTAATAGACATGTTGATGGTTTGGAGGAAGTAACTAATGAAAATAACTCAGAACAATCGGACAGAAAGAGTCTAACCAAATACCGGCATCACTGAAAGCAGCCAAAGATAACGATATGTCTTTGGGATGGTTATGAGTAATTTTTTCTCTAATAGTTAAAATTGTATTAGCAAAGAAAGTCATGAAGTCATTACTAGTTAAAGTTAAAGGAATAGTCGGCTCAATAGAGTTCTGACTCTTTGTCAACCTGGCTACAGTGCTGAAAAGAAACCTGGGGTTGTTCTTATTTTCTTCAATTAGTGATGAGTAGTAAGATATCCTAGCTTTACGGAGGGCTTTTTTATAGAGCAACAGACTCTTTCTCCAGGCTAAGTGAAGATCTTCTAAATTAGTGAGACGCCATTTCCTCTCCAACTTACGGGTTATCTGCTTTAAGCTGCGAGTTTGTGAGTTATACCACGGAGTCAGGCACTTCTGATTTAAGGCTCTCTTTTTCAGAGGAGCTACAGCATCCAAAGTTGTCTTCAATGAGGATGTAAAACTATTGACGAGATACTCTATCTCACTCACAGAGTTTAGGTAGCTACTCTGCACTGTGTTGGTATATGGCATTAGAGAACATAAAGAAGGAATCATATCCTTAAACCTAGTTACAGCGCTTTCTGAAAGACTTCTAGTATAATGAAACTTATTCCCCACTGCTGGGTAGTCCATCAGAGTAAATGTAAATTAAGTCTTCAATTTCCATACCATAAGTCAGAACAAGATCTAAGATATGATTAAAGTGGTGGGTGGACTCATTTACATTTTGAGCAAAGCCAATTGAGTCTAATAATAGATTAAATGCAGTGTTGAGGCTGTCATTCTCAGCATCTGTGTGGATGTTAAAATCGCCCACTATAATTATCTTATCTGAGCTAAGCACTAAGTCAGACAAAAGGTCTGAAAATTCACAGAGAAACTCACAGTAACGACCAGGTGGACGATAGATAATAACAAGTAAAACTGGTTTTTGGGACTTCCAATTTGGATGGACGAGACTAAGAGTCAAGCTTTCAAATGAATTAAAGCTCTGTCTGGGTTTTGGATTAATTAATAAGCTGGAATGGAAGATTGCTGCTAATCCTCCGCCTCGGCCCGTGCTACGAGCATTCTGACAGTTAGTGTGACTCGGGGGTGCTGACTCATTTAAACTAACATATTCATCCTGCTGTAACCAGGTTTCTGTAAGGCAGAATAAATCAATATGTTGATCAATTATTATATCATTTACTAACAGGGACTTAGAAGAGAGAGACCTAATGTTTAATAGACCACATTTAACTGTTTTAGTCTGTGGTGCAGTTGAAGGTGCTATATATTTTTTCTTTTTGAATTTTTATGCTTAAATAGATTTTTACTGGTTATTGGTGGTCTGGGAGCAGGCACCGTCTCTACGGGGATGGGGTAATGAGGGGATGGCAGGGGGAGAGAAGCTGCAGAGAGGTGTGTAAGACTACAACTCTGCTTCCTGGTCCCAACCCTGGATAGTCACGGTTTGGAGGATTTAAGAAAATTGGCCAGATTTCTAGAAATGAGAGCTGCTCCATCCAAAGTGGGATGGATGCCGTCTCTCCTAACAAGACCAGGTTTTCCCCAGAAGCTTTGCCAATTATCTATGAAGCCCACCTCATTTTTTGGACACCACTCAGACAGCCAGCAATTCAAGGAGAACATGCGGCTAAACATGTCACTCCCGGTCCGATTGGGGAGGGGCCCAGAGAAAACTACAGATGTTGTTCAATGTTAACATTCAGTTTCATTAATGGGACACTGTAAGGCTTCCTAAAATATAGGTTCACAGAGCGGGGGGGGGGGGGGGGGGGGGCTTATACCCATGCTGGCCTATATCTAAATTCTTTTCATTTTTTTTTTCAACTTGCTTGAGAAGAGATGACAATATCCACTGTTTTCCCACAAAGATGATAGCACCCATGGCCAGTTTTTACGATCTTTTTCAGTTTTCTTTTTTTTTCTCTGCCAAACATGATATGGTCACTGGATTTTTTTTAAATCTTTGCGTTATGCTTTCTAACCGACCGGTATTTCTGCTAGTAATAATTCTTCTTTGTCTTTCAGCTGTTACCATTAGGGGTCGCCACAGCAGATCAATCATTTCCATCTCACCCTGTCCTCTGTATCCTCCTCTGTCACAGCAACCACCTGCATGTCCTCTCTCAGCACATCCATAAACCTCCTCTTTGGCCTCCCTCTTCTCCTCCTGCCTGGTGGCTCCATCCTCAGCATCCTTCTCCCTATATACCCTGGATCCCTCCTCTGCACATGTCCAAACCATCTCAATCTCGCCTCTCTGACTTTGTCTCCAAACCATCCCACCTGAGCTGTCCCTCTGATATGGTCATTCCTAATCTTGTCCATTCTCGTCACTCCCAAAGAGAATCTCATCTTCAGCTCTGCCACTTCCAGCTCTGCTTCCTGTGTTTTTGTTAGTGCCACCGTCTCTATGCCATACAACATAGCTGGTCTCACTACTGTCTTGTAAACTTTCCCCTTCATTCTTGCTGATATTCAAACTTGATTTCTGCTTGTGCAAAGTTTATTTATGCTCGCGCGCAGAGAATTCCTGCTTGCTCACTTAAAACGTATGGAACAATGGGGGTGAGATTATGGCACTCACGCGTCAGAGGAGTGCTGTCAATCAAACCTCGCTCTCCAGAGACGGCTAATCACAGCAGAGCCAGTGCCGACCTGGTTCCCTCCCCCATAGTGCCATAATCCCGCCCCCATAGTGCCATAAGTTGCAAGCGAGTGAGCAGGAATTCTCTGCGCACAAGCAGAAATCAGCTTCTCGCAAACAGAAATAAACGTTGCGCGAGCAGAAATAAACTTCTCACAAGTAGAAATCAAGTTCGAGCCGGTGGGGTGCTGGTCCTCGTGCGCAGCAGCTATTCGTGTGCGCACAGAGATAATTTGCACGCACAGTTAATATCTACACGTGAATGCATTTTTTACACGAGTAGGATTTTGTCACTGATCTGACACCATATAAATCACTTATCATAAATCACAGGAAGTTGTATGTACTCTTCACTCAGTTCTCAAGGCAGAAATTCCTGCAGCAAGGAAACACTTTGTAAAAACTTAAAGTGATATTCTACACAGTCACTGGGTTAGAACTAGGGATGTCCCGATCAGGTTTTTTTGGCCCCGATCCGATTCCGAGTCATCTGATTTTGAGTATCTGCCGATACCGAGTCCTGATCCGATACTTTAAAAAACTGAATGAACAATGAACAAATGCTAAATATACAATAATTTCATTTTAATCACCTTATTTTATTATTTATTACTTAAACAGTGCAGTTGTCCTTGAGGTAGCTACAATCAAGTAATAATCTACCAGACTTAAAAAATGTACAAATTTCCATGTTATTTTATTCGTCTAAAAATAAATGTCAAAGGTTCCATATGTTAAACGAGAAATTATCTAATCTGAAATAACAGGTGGTTTTAATTTATGGATGAAAGGTTTCTAAAGAACCATTTATTGATTTAGCTATTTTAATTACAAGTGTTCTAAATTTTTTAAACAGTAATCAGAAATTTTGAGGTAACATACAACAACAACAAAAAACATTTCCAAGGATTTTTCTTCAGACACGTGGTTTCTGCAGTGATCTGTGGTTCAAATCCCCGCCTGACTGGAAAATCCCTAAGGGCCCTTGGGCAAGGTCTTTAATCCCCTATTGCTCCCGGCACCCCTATTGCAACACCCTGACATCGGGGTGAATGTGAGGCATAATTGTAAAGCGCTTTGAGTGTCTGATGCAGATGGAAAAGTGCTTTATAAATGCAGTCCATTTACCATTTGTACAGATCAGTGGTTTCTGCCACTAGTCTTCCGTGTTTTGGCCCGACACGTCGCTCCTATTGGACAGCGCGAAGCTACGTCACAGCTCAGAGCGTCGAAAGTTCAAAAGTAAACTTGAAAAGTAAAAGGGAAAAAAAAACAACTTACATTTGCACCCTGACCGTCCTCAGTGTGCCCCTCTGATGCTTTATCAGTGTTCAACAAGTTCAGAGCAGCGCCGTGAACGTGAATGAAGATGGAAGCTCTTTAAGGCGTGCTCTTAAATGTGATGAGTGTGCACGTCGCTCATGCGCACACCATCTCTTGCTCCGTTTTGTAGACAAACGATCACAGGACAATTTGTTGTTTTTTCTTTTTGTTAATCAGATGACAGATCGTCGTCCTGAGGACTTGGTCAGCACCAGGTCCTGCTGCGCACGGAAGGATGACTGAGCAAGAGTTTCGGTGGGAAAGTGTCCATCATCCTCTTGTCATTCCATTGAGGCGTCAGGCTGAGCGCGTAAACACACAAACAGCAGTTCTGCGAAAGAAAATTTGCGCGTGTAACTCCCCCCACCTCTGTCTGGTTGAACTTATGTTTTTTTCTTTTGTTCAATTAAAAAAAACAAGAAAAAAAGATTGGGTTGAACTTTGACCGTGTCAGCCTGCGAACAAGCGGCAATGCGCGGTCACGTCAAAAGCAGAGCTAAAGCAATGCTTTTGACGCCTCTAAAAAGCAACGTGTCTCACGCCTCTGACGCTTCCGACGTGTGAAAGGCCCATTAATCTGCAATAATGAGCCTGAAATAGCGCTGATCAAAATAATGAGGATCACGTGATCGGATCGGGACATCCCGAGTTAGAACTGCTTTGCAGTTTCTCAACTGAGAAGGATTACTGGCCCTGTGAATGAAACTGGATGAGTTTGTTGCTTGGCACTTGGGCAGGTTCACTGCAGCCACACAGCTTTCAGCTTTAACATAAGAAAAATAAGCAGCCTGATTTATTTCTCTAGTTCAGAATCCCTGCTGAAGGTTGTCAGCGTACGTGTTGATTGGGTCCAGGGCCGCTGGCCGGGCGTTTGCAGAAATTAACACTGCACAAAATGTTTACTGACAACAGAAGAAGCAAAATAACTTATGAACAGCGAGTTATCAGGAATCAGTTAATCAGTGGCTGGCTGATCGTTTCTGAAGGATTGTTTGTTGTTGTGACGCTATTCTGAACTTCACACGGTTGTATACATTTCTTTTATTTCTGTTTAGCACTCTTCTGGTTATTAATTGTATCTACTCTGAACGTTATTTAACTATAGTCTGTTGTAATTCGCTAGCAGTTAGCATTCGCTAGCAGTTAGCATTCGCTAGCAGTTAGCATTCGCTAGCTAGGTCACCTCCTCCCTTCCCACCCATCGTTACTTTTATAGCTGGTTCTTTTTACCTGGTTAATACTTCTGTTAGTTTTTCAGTCGAACTGCTGTGAATTTTAAGAAATTATTTTACTCCTGTGTAAATCTTAGGAGTGGCTAGCATTTTCGCTAATGGTTAGCTTGCGTTAGCGACTTCGGACCCTCGTTTTCATTTTTTCATTTTGTTTTTTATATACTTCTGTTAGTTAACTGTTAGTGTAACTGTTGTGAACTTTAGCTTAGTACTTTACGCTTGTGTTAATCTTAGTAGTGGTATATATATATATATATATATATATATATATATATATATATATATATATATATATATATATATATTTACTGTTCCTACATTTCTAATACTTCTGCTACTCTTTCACTGTAACTGCTGTGAACTTTAATTCATTTATTTGCGTCTGTGTGAGCCTTAGGAGTGGTTAGCTTATCCATTATTGGTTAGCTTGTGCTTGCTTGGCTATACTCTTGAATTTCCTAGTGCATTAAGTACACTACTTTACCTACTTTACACCCTCCATAAATCCTACATGATGTTGGAAGATAGGGTGACTCTCTTAGAGAGCCGTGTCCGTAAGTTAGAGCAGCTTCTTAGCACAGTGGAGTTAGATGTTACGGGCACAACAGATGAGGTTAGTGCTGGGCTGGCTAGCGAGCCCATTAGCATCAGCCAAGAAACGCTGGCTGTGGAGGACGGTTTTCGGACTGTGGCAAGGCAGAGGAAGCCCCGTAGGGCTTGGTGCCCGGTTGTGGCACCCCGATCACACTCGTCACTGCGAACTGTGAATCGGTTCTCCCCGCCTGGATTTACCTGATGTGAATTCTCCGAGCCCACAAGTGACTTCCACTCCTATCTCCAGGCCGAAACACCGGACTTTAGTGATAGGAGATTCTATCACCAGTGAAGTCAGGTTACAGATGCCGGCTGATGTTAAATGTATTCCTGGGGCCAGAGCTCCCGACACTGCATCCCATCATAGGGTGCTGACGCTGCAGAAGGGAAGACAGATGAAGGAACATGACATGAGATATAGTCACATACAGTTGTTATTCATGTCAGCACCAATGATATCAGGATGAAGCACTCAGAGGTCACAAAAATGGACATAGAGAGGACTTGTGACCTTGCCAGAAAGATGTGTCGGCATCGATTAATAGTCTCTGGTCCCTTCCCCTCCCGGGGTACCGATGAGGCGTTTAGCAGGCTGACATCATTAAATAGGTTGCTGGCGCAGTTTTGTCAACAGCAAGGCTTTAGCTTTATTGATAACTGACCTTCGTTCTGGGGCCGCCGTGGCCTGCTGATGCTGGACGGCCTCCACCCTACTGGGGAAGTCGCCGCCATCTTGTCTGCAAACATAGATAGAGCTCTACAGGGAGGGTAACATTAGGAATCTACAGCAGGCCACGGAGCAGGTGATTAGAGACCCTGCAAGGCTTATGACAAATGTGGGTGTGGAATCCATTAGCTTAGCGGGGAAATTAGTGCAGAAAATCCACTATGGTGATAGTGTAGTTTATCTGCCAGGGAGGGAAATTCAACAAGTTGAGACTGTGGCCTGCTCCCGTAGACGTGTCCATAAAAATCATAGAGGGATATGCGTTGCAAACTTAATATCCATTACTATATTGGATCATGTTGAAATTGAGGATGGCCCAGTGGTTGTTCCAGCAATAGCAACGATTTTGTGTCTGCTACCTACTACGCGTGTGGAATGTCTCAAACCTAAACCTACTTCTAGGCATCTTATATATGCTACTCTGGAACCACCCCTAAACCCAAACAGTTCAACTGTCAACCCCACTGAGGTCCTTAGACTGGGTCTCATTAACATAAGATCACTGTCTTCAAAATCATTTAATTATTGATCATCACTTAGATATGATTGGGTTATGTAAAATCTGGCTTAAACCTACAGCTGTCCTCCCCTTAAATGAAGCCTGCCCACCAACATATACATTTAGTCACGTCCCTCGTGATGTGAAGCAAGGTGGGGTGCTGCTCTTATTTATAAATCTAGGTTTAGCTTATTAGCTGTTGGGGGTCACAAATATAACTCATTTGAGCATCTGATTCTCCGCTCAGCTCAGGATATTACGCACTTGCCAAGGTCAGAAGAATAAAAATCAGCCATATTACTTTGTCACTGTATATAGGCCTCCTGGCCCATATTCTGAATTCTTAGATGAATTTGGTGCGTTCATCTCTAACTTGTCAACTAGTGCAGATAACATTCTGATCATTGGTGACTTTAATGTTCATATAAATACGAGGTCTCTTAGATAATAAACCGACCCTTTTATTTTTTTTTTAACTATATGGATTTGAATGACATGCGATTACGCCAATCATGCTTGAACCCTCGTGTGCATGCGTGAGTTTTTTCACGCGTGTCGGTGACGTCATTTCCCTGTGGGCAGGCCTTGAGTGAGATGTGGTCCCGCCCTCTCGGCTGAATTCCTTTGTTTCACACGCTGCTCGAGACGGCGCGCGTTGCTTTATCAAAATTTTTTCTGGACCTGTGAGGAATATCCGAGTGGACACTATTCGAGAAATTAAGCTGGTTTTCTGTGAAAAGTTTAACGGCTGATGAGAGATTATGGGGTGTTTCTGTCGGTGTAAGGACTTCCCACGGAGCGGGACGTCCTGCAGCGCTTCCAGGCGCTGTCGTCGGCCTGTTTCGAGCTGAAAACATCCTAATTTAAGGCTTAATTCACCCAGGACATCGTGAGAGAACAGAGAAGATTCAGAAGAGGCCGGCATGAGGAATTTATGTGGACATTCCACTGTTTAAGGACATTTTTTTAATGAAAGACGTACGCGCAAATTCGCCGAGTCGTTTCCGTGACGACTCGGCCGCGACAGGAAAAACACCTCCGTGTTGAAAACCATTTGTAGAATTCAGGCGGCTTTTAATGGCTTTCAACAAGTGAGTAACTGAGAAATTGTTTAACAGCTTGGGCATGTTCCAACTTGCCCGTTAAGATTTCCAACGGAGGTGTTTTTCCTGCCGCGACCCCCCGCGGTCGGGTCCAGCCCGACATGCGACTCTGCCCGCACGTTCTTTCATTACAAAATGACCGTTAACAATGGAATGTCTGAATAAACTCCTCATGCCGACTTCTTCTGAAAGTTCTCTGTTCTCTGACGACTTACTGCGTCAACAGAGCCTGAAATGTGGAAGTTTTCAACTTGAAACGGCGAGACGCTGCCGCCTCGAAGCGCAGATCGCCGTCAGGCGCCGTGGACCATCCTTAAAGCGACACTACCAGACCAAAATCTCTCATCAGCCGTTAAAATTTTTACCGAAAACCAGCTGAATTTATTGAATGGTGTCCACTCAGTTGTGCCTTACAGTTTTGAAAAATTTTTTATCAAACAAAGCAACAGTCTCTGAGCCATTCCTAAACAATGAAAAAAATCGACGAGCGGGTGGACGACTCCTCACTCAAAGACTGCCCACAGGCGAATGACGCAACCGACAGGCGTGAAAAAACTCTCGCATGCCCACGAGGGTTCAAGCATGTCTGATGTAATCACACGTGATTCAAATCCATATGGTTTTTGAAAAAAATAATAAGGTCGGATACTTTTCTAATAGACCTCGTAAGCCTTCTGATCCCCTCTGCAAATCATTTATGGAAATTGTGGATGCATTAGGATTTCGGCAATGCATTCGGAATTCAACGCACATTAATGGAAATACCCTGGATCTGGTTCTCGCACGTGGTATTGCTGTCACGAATATTGACATCATACCTCTTACATCAGTGGTCTCTGATCACTCACTTATTAAGTTTACAGTTACAGTTAACTCCTCAACTAAGACTGAACTAGAAGCTAGACTGCCTGATGTCTTAGCCTCACTTTTGACAAATACCCAGTCAGTAGACAGACTTGTGGATAGTTTAAACTCAGTGCTCAAAATGACACTCGACATGATTGCACCACCTGTGTTGAAACCGCGCTCCCCCAAATCGCAGTCACCTTGGTTCAGTGATTACCTGTGTGACCTTAAGCATAAAGCAAGAGGTCTAGAACGGAAATGGCGTCATTCAAAATTAGAAGTATTGCACCTTGTGTGGCATGATGCTATCTTAGACTATAAGCATGCATTATTGGCTACTCTGATTTGATCAACAAAAACAAGCATAACTCAAAGTTCTTGTTCGACACGGTGGCCACACTTATTCATGGACAACCACCTGTAGCTAACTCTCCTTTTACAGCACAAGATTTCCTAGATTACTTTGAGAAGAAAATAGATGACATTAGGTTGAACATATCCCAGCATGCCTTAACCCAGCCACTACACCCTGCTATTGAGGTGGGCGCCACTACTGAGGTATTACCTAGATTTACAGAATTTGATAGTATCTCTCTAGACATGTTGACGGAACTCGTAATGTCAACAAAAAGCACAACCTGTTTATTTGATCCTATACCAACAAAACTGTTTAAGGACCTGTGGCCCACTCTTGGGCCAATTGTGCTGGAAATTATTAATCTTTCTTTAACTTCTGGATCTGTTCCTAAAAGTTTCAAATCTGCAGTGATTAAACCATTACTTAAGACACCTAATCTTGACCGTAGTGTATTGAAAAACTATCGGCCGATATCAAATCTATCATTTTGCTCTAAAATTCTGGAAAAGTGGTGTCACGACAGCTCGTAGACTATCTTACTGAGAATAATCTCTTTGAGCCACTGCAGTCTGCTTTTACTGAGAATAATCTCTTTGAGCCACTGCAGTCTGCTTTTAGAAAATATCATTCCACAGAGACGGCTGTCACTAAAGTGGTGAATGATCTTCTGCTTACAATGGACTCGGACACCACTACGGTTCTGCTGCTGTTAGATCTCAGTGCTGCATTTGATACAGTGGATCATCATATTGTACTTGATAGGCTGGAGAATCATGTTGGTATTACTGGGAGTGCCCTTGCATGGCTGACGTCATACTTAACCAGTCATTCTCACTGTGTTTTGTACAGTAACACTACCTTTAACCTTAGTGACATGAAATTTGGGGTTCCTCAGGGGTCTGTCTTAGGCCCCCTGCTTTTCTCCCTTTATATAGCATCCCTTGGGCACATATTGCAGCGTTTTGGGATTACCTTTCACTGCTATGCAGTTGATACTCAGTTATATATGCCGATAACTGCTGGTAATCTCGTTCACATAAAATCCTTAGAAGATTGCCTTGCAGCAGTGAGAAGTTCGATGTCTAGAAACGTCCTACTTTTAAACTCTGAAAAGACTGAAATGATGATTCTTGGTCCAGTGAGACATCGGCATCAATTTGACCAGTTAACACTCAGCCTAGGCTTGTGTGTCATACGTCACACTGACAAAGTGAGGAACCTTGGGGTCATTTTTGATCCTTCATTGTCCTTTGGCCTCCATATTAGAAATATTACTAGGACTGCTTTCTTCCACCTGTGAAATATAGCGAAGATTCGTCCCATCCTCTCTATGGCTAATGCTGAGACCCTGATCCATGCATTCATCTCTTCTAGATTGGACTACTGCAATGTTCTATTTTCTGGTTTACCGCAGTCTAGCATTAGGGCTCTCCAATTAGTTCAAAATGCTGCAGCCAGACTTTTGACACGAAGCAGAAAGTTCGACCACATTACACCCATTTTGGCATCTCTTCACTGGCTTCCTGTCCCAGTGAGATCAGATTTTAATGTTCTGTTACTAACCTATAAAAATATTCATGGACTGGCACCTCCCTACCTAGCCGGGCTTTACGTTCTCAGGGTGCAGGACTACTTTGTGTCCCTAGGGTGAATAAGAAGCCTGCGGGTCACAGAGCTTTCTCTTATCGTACCCCTGTTCTGTGGAATGGTCTCTGTTATGTGTCGGACGCAGCTCGGAGAACCGACCAGCGTTTGAAGGACCCAGTATGAAATAAGCAGAGCACGGTACAAAGGCTAACTGAATTTAATACATAACAGTGATAATACAGAAAGGTGCGGTCTGGCGTGGTGCGCTCCCAGCAGCGCTAATGGTCCGGAGCCAGAAGCTGTTTCGGACCCAAGGACCCCGCCGACACCCCCCAGGTGGCCGCAACAACCGAGTCTGTGAAAGAAGGAACCATTATGTGAGTCCACACTCTACACACAGAACACTTAAAGGTGTACAAACAGCAAACACTTCCTGGCTTGATTGCTGATCAGCTTCCAACCTGCAGGCATGGAACATCCAGTTCACAAAACTCCACCGCAGTGGAAGCTGATACATGACTAACAAACAGCTCAATACAATAAGGTGTGAGGGACACCACATTTACTGACTGTATAACTGTTAGTCACAAAATCTAACGTACCTCAGGAAGTGTGCTGACGAGCGTGAGACCTCACCCCCTCCTCTTTCACAGACTGTGCATCAAACCTGGACGTTTCTCAGCATCCGCTGCTGATGAGATGGCTCCCGAGACGACGATCTCACCCGTCTGGTCACAAGGTCGAGTCTCTGGCAAATACACACTGTGCACTCCAGTCTTAAATGCCAACATGCTCCAATCCATCCAGATGCACCTCAGCTGTGAGTCCTGACGAGTCGCAGGTGATCAGGGTGAGGTCCTGACAGCCTCAGCAACACAGCCACTCAGTCCCAAATGCACGCCACCTGGGAGGAAAACAAAAAGACAAACAAACCGGCAGCCAGGCCCCCCCAGCCATATAACAGTCTCCCTGCGTCAATAAAACAATCAGATTCTGTGGAGACTTTCAAGTCCAGACTTAAGATGCACTTATTTTCCCTTTCATATGGCTAGCATACTGGTACAGTTTTGTTTTACACTTTTTACTCTTTTAATTCATGTTATTAGTAATTGGAGCGGGCCGCAGCCTCAACTTCACCTAAATTCTGGGTCTTTTAGGGAAGCTTTGGGCTAGCAGCTGGCGATCACCTCAGTATTTCTTCTGTTTTTGTTGTTGATTAATGCTGGCAAATTATACAGTATTTTTTGTCTTTCTGATGCGTGATTCTGTTTTTTCTCTGTTTAAGGTGCAGCTCCATCCAGAGATGGGAGTTGTGTTTGTGTTGGTGACCCTCCTGTCCTGTGCACCAACAGCAATTCTTCTATATTCATCCGTGAATTGTTTTGTGAATTATTTCTGTAATTTTTGTTTGTAGCATGGCCCAAGCACAGGGTCACCCCTTTGAGTCTGGTCTGCTTGAGGTTTCTTCCTCAGAGGGAGTTTTTCCTTACCACTGTTGCTCTGGGGGTTAGTAAGGCTAGACCTTACCTGTGTGAAACGCCTCAAGGCAACTCTGTTGTGATTTGGCGCTATATAAAGGAAAATAAATTGAAATTGAGTTAGTATAGTGCTGTCTGTACCACTTCTGTTTGGTTTGTAAATGTGTGTTTCGCTTATATTTTATAGTGTAGTACACAAAGAACCCCAGAGCATCAGTTCATTTCAACTTCTGGGATATTGATCTCATCAATTAAGTGGCAGAGGGGGGTGTCAATCAGTTTCAGCTGCTTTGGTGTTAATGAAATTAACAACAGGTGCACTAGAGGGGCAACAATGAGACAACCCCTAAAACAGGAATGGTGTTACATGTAGTGGCACTGACATTTTTTCCCTCCTCATCTTTTCTGACTGATTTTTGCCTAATTCTTTTGCCTATGGTCAGTGACACTACTGGTAGCATGGTGTGGTACCTGGACCCTACAGAGGTCTCACAGGAAGTGCAGGATGGCACATCAATACGTGGCGTTGGCTGAAGGTTTGCTGTGTCGCCCAGCACAGTCTCAATAGCATGGAGGAGAATTGAGAAGGCAGGCAGTTATTCTTGGACAGTTGGACAGGACCGTAGATGTTCTGTATCCCATCGGCAGGACCGGTATCTGCTCCTTTCTGCAAGGAGCACTCGCAGAGCCCTACAAAATGGCCTTTAGCAGGTCAATGGGGTGACTGTCTCTGACCAAACAATTACATGTTACAGTTCATGAGGGTGCTCTGAGTTCCTGTGGCGGGCCCTGTGCTCACTGGCTCGCACTGTGCAGCTTGATTGGCATTTGCCATAGAATGCCAGAATTGACAGATCCACCGCTATCACCCTGTGCATTTCACACATGCATGCAGGTTCAACATGAGCACAAAAGCTACTGAACCAATTTTCTTGAAATTTGGTGGAAAAGTAGGATATGGGGCAAGTAGAAAACAGTAACCTTTGGAGTGGATTGAATTAACGAGGCAGAGCTAGGATTTTTTTTTTTTTTCATTCACTTTCTTTCACATTGTGAGTTAGGGAATTTTAAATATTTTTGAGAATTTCTCAAAAGATAATCCATAGGGTTTTTTTAACCTTTTTTTTTTTTAATCCAGGCAGACAGAAATATTTTTGAGGTAAATCTCCAGACGGATAGCTTCCGAAAAACAAAACTCTGTGTAAACACTTTTCCAGTGCCATTTTTTCCTGTTAACTGTATAATTATATAATCCCTCTATCATTAGCATTTGTTTGGTAATTACTATGAATCACGGCTGCTCTGTGCCTCCAACCTATATGTTGTACCATAAACACACAGTGCATCCAGAAAGTATTCACAGTGCTTTGCTATTTCCACATTTTATTTTTGTTACAACCTTATTCCAAAATTAATAAACTATTTTTCCCCTCAAACTTCTACTCACAACATTCTATAATGACAACCTGAAAAAAGTTTTTTTGAATTTTTTTGCACATTTATTTAAAAAACAAAAAACAAAAAAAAAACACAAACAAACAAAAACTAAGAAATCAAATCAAATCAATTTTATTTATATAGCACCAAATCACAACAAACAGTTGCCCCAAGGCGCTTTATATTGTAAGGCAAAAGCCATACAATAATTACAGAAAAACCCCAACGGTCAAAACGACCCCCTGTGAGCAAGCACTTGGCAACAGTGGGAAGGAAAAACTCTCATTTAAATCACATGTACATAGGTATTCACACTCTTTGCTCAGTACTTTGTTGATGCACTTTTGGCAGCATTTGCAGCCTCAAGTCTTGAGGATGTAATTGGATATGATACCACAAGCTTGACACACCTAGTTTCCCAATTTCACTTTGCAGCACCTCTCAAGCTCCATCAGGTTGGATGGTGAGCGTCGGTGCACATCCATTTTCAGATCTCACCAGAGATGTTCAATTGTATTCAAGTCTGGGCTCTGGCTGGACCACCCAAGAACATTCACAGAGTTGTCCTGAAGCCACTCCTTTGATATCTTGGCTGTGTGCTTAGGGTCACTGTCCTGCTGAAAGATGAAGCATCAGAGAGAAAACTGACCCACCTTTCGTCAAAAAAGTGACAGCTGCCAATCAAAATCGACTACGTCACTAAGCCCCGCCCCTCTATGACGTCATAGCCAATCAGAATCAATGACGTCACTATGTCCCGCCCCTAAGCCCCTCCCCTAGTCCCGCATCCAAGCCCCGCCCCTTATGACGTCACAGCCAATCATAATCGATGACGTCACTATGCCCCGCCCCTAAGCCCCGCCCCTGGTCCCACCTCCGAGCCCCCGCCCCTTATGACGTCACATCCAATCAGAGTCGATGACGTCAGTATGTCCCGCCCCTAAGCCCCGCCCCTCCCCTAGTTCCGCCCCTGGCTCCTCCCCTAGCCCCACCCCCAAGCTCCTCCCCTAACCCCGGCCAAGCACCGCCTCCAAGCCATACCTCCCCTCCCACCCAGGGTCTAATATTTTGTCATTTTATTTCATGAATTAAAGAATGATTAAAAATACCTAGATCTTTTTAATGTATTAAAGAATTAACTAATTCTGAAATAATTAAACATAAATCAGTGTCTATTATTTAATGCCCCTTTAATATTTTTAATTCTTAAATTATTACGTTTCCTTTTCTGTTTTTTAATTCGTAAATTAAAGAAGGGGTACAAATAACCGTCTCTCGGCTGTAAGTCTTTGCAGCAAGACGGTCAAATACCCACGCATAGAGCCGCTCGCGGAAACATGACCCCACGGCTGTAAAACCTGTTGCAGACGCTGTGTCTGTGTGTGTGCGTGTGTGTGTGTGTGTGTGTGTGTGTGTGTGTGTGTGTGTGTGTGTGTGTGTGTGTGTGGCGGGACACCCGCTGAGTGGAGATGCTGCCCCGAGGTGATGAACCCGAAGAACAATAAACAATGCTCCTTATCACTCACGCCAAAGGATGTTTCAATCAACAATGCTCCTTATCACTCACGCCAAATGGTGTTTCTTTTAAGATATTACCCGATCATCATGGTGCGCGGGACACCCGCTGATCGGAGATGCCGCCCAGAGGTGATGAAGGCGGAAAAAAACAAAGTTTCTTCTCCGTCACTCCCGGCAGGGTGGCTGGGTGTCAGGCCAGATGGTATTTTTAGAGCAAAAGGTACCAGTAAGTGTTTTTCACAAAAAACCTCGTTTGAAAAACAATTTACCCTTTTCAACAATATTATAGGAAAGAACACAGGCTGTATAAGGTTTAGAATATGTGCTTTATTACATTCATTAAAGTCACACACACAGAGAAAAAAGCAATTGTTCATGTTTATTAAACACAGCATACGTGAAGGAAAACATTAAGGAAAAAAGTATTTGGTCCACTTACATGAAGAAAAAAAGTATACGTTCATGTTTATTAAACACAACATACGTGAAGGAAAACATTAAGAAAAAAGTACTTGTTCCAGTTACCTGAAGAAAAAAGCATATTTTCATGGTTATTAAACACAAATTTGGTCCACTTACATGAAGAAAAAAGCATACGTCCATGTTTATTAAAGGGTAACCATCAGGCTGTCGCTGTAAATTAGCTGATAGATGATTATTGTGTCTCCAGCTGCGTATAATAAACTCAAGTCTGCTCAGTGCCACTTTTCTAAGGCAACAAGTTCGCATATTTTTTTTTGTAAAGTCAACTTATATTTTACACATTTTGGGATTCAAACATCAAATCCTTATCTCAACACTTCACGGTAACGTTCACATGCCAGCAGCTTGGATGTTAAGTCCTAAATCTAAACATTTTCTTTGCTCACTTGTATCGCTGCAAGTTCCTGCTTTACCACCTCATTCTGACCAAGAAACATCTGAAGTGGGTCAAAAAAATAACTGAAACTGTTCTTGAAAGCAGCTTTCTCCTGGTTAGTTTTTAATACACCCTGAAGACATCAAGATTCTCTGATCAGATTTCTTGGGAGACTTTCCAAAAGGGAGACATGTATTGTTTTAATATGAAAATCAGCCGTCAGCATTTTATGTCGTGTTCCCTGAAAATCACAGATAACTGAATGACGGAGAACTGAAGCAACAACTTTGAAGTTTCAAATAAAACAGGGTTCATCAGCATTTTTTTGGTTTATCAGAATCTGAATCAGAACAGCTTTTAATGGCCAAGTATCCACAGAATACATGGAATTTGACTTTGGTTTGAGCCGCAACTCTCTCTGTACACTGTAAATGCATGCAAACATACAAACGAATTAAGTTAACCAGACTCAGTTTTCAAGCTGTAGCTTCAAGAAAATTAAGTTGACCTGAATATGATGAATGAACAAAACTATTTTGAGAATTAAGCCGTCACTTGCTGGATGCTCACAGTAAATACATTACTGTAATTTATTTTTTTCAGTACAGCAAAATAAACAAGTTACTGTAATCTAGATTTTAAGTGTATTTGAGTACTGCACACTCGCAATAATTAAGGTAATCAAATCTGCTTCAAGACAACATAAATTACTTTGTAAGGCAGCAAGTTTGCATTTTTTGATTATTTTCATTTTTAGTAAAGTCAACTTATTATTTTTTACAGTGTAAGGCATGTAGAAATACCCTAAACAGCGAATAATCCGCAGTAAAAATTGTACAACGTGTTTTTAAAAACCGCTTGTAATTATGAAGAAACTAGTTTAGCTAACAACTGCTACAGAAAGGTGAACATTTATTAAAATGAATCTGAAATACACGAGTTGACCAACATCAGGAGGGTAAGAGTTCTAATGTTAAAACTCACTGTTGTTACTCCGCTGTTTTATGATTTGTAAAAAGCTGCACCAGGCACTTGAAAGTTGCACATTTCCGACCAATTCTGTCAAAAACATTAACAGCCTGTGAGCCGACACACTGCTGTCAGTGTGACAAGAGGAAAGTGTGTCATGTAGAATCTGTGCATTTGTTCAGAGCGTATAATTATAAATCTCAAGTCGTTTTAACGTGGATAAAGATTTAAATGCGGTTGTTTTGCAGAAGTTCCACTGAAAACACACAGAAGCTGTAATTTTTACAATTCACACGCCGTATCTTTGATAGAAACAGTCGGTGGTCATTTATTGAGAAATCTAACTGGCGGAGGGTTTTACGCTTTAAACGCTTATTTGGTTGTGAAAAGCTCCACAAAAACTTCTACTTTTCGAGCTGATGCTGACTGTTTGCATAAATTTTTGGCTGAGTGGGGAAACGTCTGACATTATATAGCCAATATGTTTTTTTTCTTACTTTATGGACCTTTAAAAACTTTAGTCATATTACTAAATCATTGTTTTTCTTTTTTTCTTACCTCATGAAGGCGACTCTCTCTCCGGCTCCCCGTGTCGTCTAATAACCCTCTGGGCTTCATTTGTCTTCTTCTTCTCGTTAAACCAGAATAAACTTTTTATGCATCGCAATTATTCTCTCTCAAAAACATTCATTAATACCAGTCCAAAATATCCTCGAACCTCCGGGCATCTTGCAGGAGCGACGGTCACGTCTCGCCACAAACTGAAAGAAAAGATGCGACTTATTAAATATTTAGCCTACACTTTTAAAAAAACCGTCATGATGTGATTTTTTTCTTCTTACCGTGTAACACGAGTCCGTCCCCACGGCGCCCTGTTGACGGTTCGACAGACCTCCGTCGGTTAGAACACACCAGCTCCGCGTTATTAACCTGTATTTTTAATATAAATGAGATTTCAGAGGGTTTACTATCTCTGCTGCTGTGTCTGGGGCAAAAAACTTGATTAAACAGCGTTAAATAAACTCCTAACAGAATATCCACAAACTGTAACACAGACCATACTTATTAATGAAATATTTACACTTTAAAAAGTTATGAGCTGATTTTCTTACGTCATAAAGGAGAGTCTGTCCCTGGCCTATCCTGTCGTCTAAATGATCCTCGGGGGTTAATTTGTCAGGCCGAATTCTTCTGCTCCATCAGAATAAACTTTTCTCACCGTGGGGCTCTATATCTAACAAAAAAACATCATTTAAAAAAATGTTTTTACCGCCGAGGATCTTTTTTTTTTTTAAAAAAAAACAGAAGCATTTCTATCAAAAGATTACTTAATTCACTTGCCGTGAAAGACTTTCGCACTCTGAAGAAAAAGAAAACTTCATTCCGAGAGAATGAACGTCTGCTCCGGTCAGCGGCTGGAATGAAGGAAAAACACTGCAGCAGGAGGCGGGACAGAAAACTGGACCAGCCTCCAAAATAAGCTCATTACCCACAGGTATCAGGTTTTATGGTGGACCCAAAAAACACACGTAATCATCGATCAGGGGATTTAGCCTGACACCTCGGACCGAGGGACACAGCAGGACCTCATAAAAATATTGCTTCAAACGGGATCTGTGACGCTGGCCCGGTTTGTCAAAAGAGGTGCGACCTTTTGCGCTAAACACCCCAAATACACACACACAGGCACACACTTTTAAGAGCAAATATCCCCAGACCCGCGCGTGTAGTGGTCCCATACTATGAACAAAAGTGGATGGATAGCAAAGTCATGACGGATAATACAGAAATAGTGGACCTTTTAATAGTTGCACTAAAAGAATAAAACGCTAGTCACAGGAGAATTAGTTTTCCCAGCTTCAGCCTGTCTTATTCCAGACATGTCAGAAACCACATGAACAAAACATCTACATATCTTTAACACCAAAGAGATTTAAATATATCCGTACATACATATGTACATACTCATATTTTTTCCCATTTCTATTTCCATGTTTCCTTTTTGTGAATATTTTCAAATAAAATAAAGGTCACTGCGTGTATTAAATATATATCAGCGCCACCGGGGCGTCGTACCAAGATGTGCTGTCTTTATACACCGAAAATACTATCGCAAACCATGATCTGGTTTCTGATTTTGTGAAAAGATATCGTAATTGCCTTAAGAAAAGGGGTAATACCTCCTGTATCCAGCTACAAGGACCTTCGCACACTTTTAAATGCTGTGACAGCTTGTGTTAACCTTTGATCCTAATTTTTTTTTTATGTTTTTTCATGTGAAAATGTAACCCCTGTCTTGGGACAACCTCCCGATCATACCTTTTAAAGTTTTATCGCGTTTGCACGCTTTAAAACATTGTTATTAAGTACAGAAAGAAGTGTTAATCTTTGATCCTAAATTTTTTAAATTTTTTTTTCACCTGAAAATGGGTTGGATGTGTGAGAGCGGCCTTCCGATCATACCTTTAAAGTTTTACCGCGTTTGGATAATTTAAAACGTCGTTATTAAGCGCAGAAAGAAGCGTTGACCTTTGACCTTGAATTTTTTATGCGCGTTTTTTTGTGAAAAAATGCTTCTGGTGTGTTGGGAACGCTCTCCTGATCATACCTTTAAAGTTTTACCGCGTTTGGACGTGTTTAAAAATTGTCACGGCTCGTGTTAATCTTTGATCCTAAAATTTTTTAATGTTTTTTTTGCCTGAAAACGGACCGGATGTGTTGAGAGCGGCCTCCCGATCATACCTTTAAAGTTTTATCGCGTATGCACGCGTTTAAATATTGTCCCTCACATAAAACATGTTCAAGCTAAAATATCTAAAAATATTTCTAGTACCCTCAACAAAGCAAAATATTTATTGAATTACAAAGCTCTACATATTTTATATCATTCACTTGTTTCGCCATATCTGAATTACTGCGTGGACGTTTGAGGCAACATTTACAAATCCTCACTTCGACCATTACCTTTATGATACCTTGTCAGTATTCATGACAGCCAATTAAGCAGTGTCTTTACTATAACCTTGATTAGCAATTTTAATGCGTATTCTTTATTCTATACAACATATAGCCTATTGAAATGATGTAAACTAAGGTGCAGCAATACAAATTCTATGGAAAAGAAGAGACTTACATGATTAATTATAACATTTATTAAAATAAGGGCTTACTTTCATCAATCAGCAACTCCGTTACTACATAAACGGAAAGTTCACCCCTTAAAAGTCAAAATTTAAACACTGCTGACAAGATGAGCGGGAGTAGAGCGTTCTTAGTCACCTATATGAAATTCCACTCAAGATCCATCAGGTTCTTGAGCAGTGTGGCTACCTGGGGATTCACCGTGGTCGACTTTTTTTGAACAAGTCTACCCGTCCTTTTGGAAGTGGTCATGCCGCGGCAGGTCTTTGTCACCCTTTCAGGATTGATCCCAATGTATCACCTGAAAAAACGGTAGTCCGAGATCGGAGGTTGGACATAAATAAAATCTCCAATATAGAGCACGGCTGGGTAATAAAATCAGAACTATGTTTAACCAGATACATTGATGAGATGGCTATTGGCGCATTCCAAACATATGGACATACAGGATTGTTGATAAACAATCACTAGTAATTTGGACAGGATCTTCAGCATCTTCTTTGTCTTTTAGCCGTTCCCGTTAGGGGTCGCCACAGCAGATCAATTGTTTCCTTCTCACCCTGTCCTCTGTCACACCAACCACCCGCATGTCCTCCCTCAGCACATCCATGAACCTCCTCTCTGCCCTCCCTCGTTTCCTCCTGCCTGCTGGCTCCATCCTCAGCATCCTTCTCCCTATGGGTCCCTCCTCTGCACGTCCAAACCATCACAATCTCGCCTCTCTGACTCTGTCTCCAAACCGTCCCACCTGAGCCGTCCCTCTGATATGTTCATTCCTAATCTTGTCACTCCAAAAGAGGGTTGTTGTTTATAGAAGAAGTGAACCTTCTATCGTTAATTTCATTTCAATTTATGTCATTACAGCACCACGAGAGAGTTGACCATACAATTTAATGTCAAAATTACTGCTGTGAATAGGTCAATTGGAGAAGAAGAGGCTTACTTTTGAATGAAATCAAGTGTGCTGGCAGCCTCCTCTTGGTACTGTAGTACACTGAAATTACAGCGTCACAGTTACACGCTCTGTCCCATCTGAAATATGAAATTGGAGTTATTTCAGAAAGCATCTTGAAAATATCTCTAATCGGGTTAACATTCATGCTTTGCTGGGATGACTATAACTTCGGCTCATCTGATGCGAATGCGCGAATTCACCAAATACCAAGCAGTGTTATTAGATCATGGGCAGGGTGAGGGTCTTCTCGATGTCAGCCTATGGAAGATGACTATAGGGTACAGAAAATATATACATGTTGTGAGAATATTATTCAATGCAATAAAAATTTAAGAAAGAAGAGGAACAAACTTACATCTGCAAGAAGGACAAGTCCATCCGTGGGCTCTCTGAAATAGACCATCAGCAGCCGGACCACATGGAGTGTCACCTTAGCATCCTGCAAGAACCATCTGAACATCTTTGTCAGCAGTTTTGCTCGAAAGTATTCCACAATAGCTCTTCATATTCTTCCACGGTGAGTTCCAGGAGACGCAGCGCATGAAGGTTTGTGAGAAGCTCAAAACGAGAATAGGTGCCCCTCTTTTGGCTGAATTTTGACTTTTAAGGGGTGAACTTTCCGTTTATGTAGTGACGGAGTTGCTGATTGATGAAAGTAAGCCCTTATTTTAATAAATGTTATAATTAATCATGTAAGTCTCTTCTTTTCCATAGAATTTGTATTGCTGCACCTTAGTTTACATCATTTCAATAGGCTATATGTTGTATAGAATAAAGAATACGCATTAAAATTGCTAATCAAGGTTATAGTAAAGACACTGCTTAATTGGCTGTCATGAATACTGACAAGGTATCATAAAGGTAATGGTCGAAGTGAGGATTTGTAAATGTTGCCTCAAACGTCCACGCAGTAATTCAGATATGGCGAAACAAGTGAATGATATAAAATATGTAGAGCTTTGTAATTCAATAAATATTTTTGCTTTGTTGAGGGTACTAGAAATATTTTTAGATATTTTAGCTTGAACATGTTTTATGTGAGGGACAATATTTAAACGCGTGCATACGCGATAAAACTTTAAAGGTATGATCAGGAGAGCGTTCTCAACACACCAGAAGCATTTTTTCACAAAAAAACGCGCATAAAAAATTCAAGGTCAAAGGTCAACGCCTCTTTCTGCGCTTAATAACGACGTTTTAAATTATCCAAACGCGGTAAAACTTTAAAGGTATGATCGGAAGGCCGCTCTCACACATCCAACCCATTTTCAGGTGAAAAAAAAATTTAAAAAATTTAGGATCAAAGATTAACACTTCTTTCTGTACTTAATAACAATGTTTTAAAGCGTGCAAACGCGATAAAACTTTAAAAGGTATGATCGGGAGGTTGTCCCAAGACAGGGGTTACATTTTCACGTGAAAAAACATAAAAAAAAAATTAGGATCAAAGGTTAACACAAGCTGTCACAGCATTTAAAAGTGTGCGAAGGTCCTTGTAGCTGGATACAGGAGGTATTACCCCTTTTCTTAAGGCAATTACGATATCTTTTCACAAAATCAGAAACCAGATCATGGTTTGCGATAGTATTTTCGGTGTATAAAGACAGCACATCTTGGTACGACGCCCCGGTGGCGCTGATATATATTTAATACACGCAGTGACCTTTATTTTATTTGAAAATATTCACAAAAAGGAAACATGGAAATAGAAATGGGAAAAAATATGAGTATGTACATATGTATGTACGGATATATTTAAATCTCTGGTGTTAAAGATATGTAGATGTTTTGTTCATGTGGTTTCTGACATGTCTGGAATAAGACAGGCTGAAGCTGGGAAAACTAATTCTCCTGTGACTAGCGTTTTATTCTTTTAGTGCAACTATTAAAAGGTCCACTATTTCTGTATTATCCGTCATGACTTTGCTATCCATCCACTTTTGTTCATAGTATGGGACCACTACACGCGCGGGTCTGGGGATATTTGCTCTTAAAAGTGTGTGCCTGTGTGTGTGTATTTGGGGTGTTTAGCGCAAAAGGTCGCACCTCTTTTGACAAACCGGACCAGCGTCACAGATCCCGTTTGAAGCAATATTTTTATGAGGTCCTGCTGTGTCCCTCGGTCCGAGGTGTCAGGCTAAATCCCCTGATCGATGATTACGTGTGTTTTTTGGGTCCACCATAAAACCTGATACCTGTGGGTAATGAGCTTATTTTGGAGGCTGGTCCAGTTTTCTGTCCCGCCTCCTGCTGCAGTGTTTTTCCTTCATTCCAGCCGCTGACCGGAGCAGACGTTCATTCTCTCGGAATGAAGTTTTCTTTTTCTTCAGAGTGCGAAAGTCTTTCACGGCAAGTGAATTAAGTAATCTTTTGATAGAAATGCTTCTGTTTTTTTTTAAAAAAAAAAAGATCCTCGGCGGTAAAAACATTTTTTTAAATGATGTTTTTTTGTTAGATATAGAGCCCCACGGTGAGAAAAGTTTATTCTGATGGAGCAGAAGAATTCGGCCTGACAAATTAACCCCCGAGGATCATTTAGACGACAGGATAGGCCAGGGACAGACTCTCCTTTATGACGTAAGAAAATCAGCTCATAACTTTTTAAAGTGTAAATATTTCATTAATAAGTATGGTCTGTGTTACAGTTTGTGGATATTCTGTTAGGAGTTTATTTAACGCTGTTTAATCAAGTTTTTTGCCCCAGACACAGCAGCAGAGATAGTAAACCCTCTGAAATCTCATTTATATTAAAAATACAGGTTAATAACGCGGAGCTGGTGTGTTCTAACCGACGGAGGTCTGTCGAACCGTCAACAGGGCGCCGCGGGGACGGACTCGTGTTACACGGTAAGAAGAAAAAAATCACATCATGACGGTTTTTTTTAAAGTGTAGGCTAAATATTTAATAAGTCGCATCTTTTCTTTCAGTTTGTGGCGAGACGTGACCGTCGCTCCTGCAAGATGCCCGGAGGTTCGAGGATATTTTGGACTGGTATTAATGAATGTTTTTGAGAGAGAATAATTGCGATGCATAAAAAGTTTATTCTGGTTTAACGAGAAGAAGAAGACAAATGAAGCCCAGAGGGTTATTAGACGACACGGGGAGCCGGAGAGAGAGTCGCCTTCATGAGGTAAGAAAAAAAGAAAAACAATGATTTAGTAATATGACTAAAGTTTTTAAAGGTCCATAAAGTAAGAAAAAAAACATATTGGCTATATAATGTCAGACGTTTCCCCACTCAGCCAAAAATTTATGCAAACAGTCAGCATCAGCTCGAAAAGTAGAAGTTTTTGTGGAGCTTTTCACAACCAAATAAGCGTTTAAAGCGTAAAACCCTCCGCCAGTTAGATTTCTCAATAAATGACCACCGACTGTTTCTATCAAAGATACGGCGTGTGAATTGTAAAAATTACAGCTTCTGTGTGTTTTCAGTGGAACTTCTGCAAAACAACCGCATTTAAATCTTTATCCACGTTAAAACGACTTGAGATTTATAATTATACGCTCTGAACAAATGCACAGATTCTACATGACACACTTTCCTCTTGTCACACTGACAGCAGTGTGTCGGCTCACAGGCTGTTAATGTTTTTGACAGAATTGGTCGGAAATGTGCAACTTTCAAGTGCCTGGTGCAGCTTTTTACAAATCATAAAACAGCGGAGTAACAACAGTGAGTTTTAACATTAGAACTCTTACCCTCCTGATGTTGGTCAACTCGTGTATTTCAGATTCATTTTAATAAATGTTCACCTTTCTGTAGCAGTTGTTAGCTAAACTAGTTTCTTCATAATTACAAGCGGTTTTTAAAAACACGTTGTACAATTTTTACTGCGGATTATTCGCTGTTTAGGGTATTTCTACATGCCTTACACTGTAAAAAATAATAAGTTGACTTTACTAAAAATGAAAATAATCAAAAAATGCAAACTTGCTGCCTTACAAAGTAATTTATGTTGTCTTGAAGCAGATTTGATTACCTTAATTATTGCGAGTGTGCAGTACTCAAATACACTTAAAATCTAGATTACAGTAACTTGTTTATTTTGCTGTACTGAAAAAAATAAATTACAGTAATGTATTTACTGTGAGCATCCAGCAAGTGACGGCTTAATTCTCAAAACAGTTTTGTTCATTCATCATATTCAGGTCAACTTAATTTTCTTGAAGCTACAGCTTGAAAACTGAGTCTGGTTAACTTAATTCGTTTGTATGTTTGCATGCATTTACAGTGTACAGAGAGAGTTGCGGCTCAAACCAAAGTCAAATTCCATGTATTCTGTGGATACTTGGCCATTAAAAGCTGTTCTGATTCAGATTCTGATAAACCAAAAAATGCTGATGAACCCTGTTTTATTTGAAACTTCAAAGTTGTTGCTTCAGTTCTCCGTCATTCAGTTATCTGTGATTTTCAGGGAACACGACATAAAATGCTGACGGCTGATTTTCATATTAAAACAATACATGTCTCCCTTTTGGAAAGTCTCCCAAGAAATCTGATCAGAGAATCTTGATGTCTTCAGGGTGTATTAAAAACTAACCAGGAGAAAGCTGCTTTCAAGAACAGTTTCAGTTATTTTTTTGACCCACTTCAGATGTTTCTTGGTCAGAATGAGGTGGTAAAGCAGGAACTTGCAGCGATACAAGTGAGCAAAGAAAATGTTTAGATTTAGGACTTAACATCCAAGCTGCTGGCATGTGAACGTTACCGTGAAGTGTTGAGATAAGGATTTGATGTTTGAATCCCAAAATGTGTAAAATATAAGTTGACTTTACAAAAAAAAATATGCGAACTTGTTGCCTTAGAAAAGTGGCACTGAGCAGACTTGAGTTTATTATACGCAGCTGGAGACACAATAATCATCTATCAGCTAATTTACAGCGACAGCCTGATGGTTACCCTTTAATAAACATGGACGTATGCTTTTTTCTTCATGTAAGTGGACCAAATTTGTGTTTAATAACCATGAAAATATGCTTTTTTCTTCAGGTAACTGGAACAAGTACTTTTTTCTTAATGTTTTCCTTCACGTATGTTGTGTTTAATAAACATGAACGTATACTTTTTTTCTTCATGTAAGTGGACCAAATACTTTTTTCTTAATGTTTTCCTTCACGTATGCTGTGTTTAATAAACATGAACAATTGCTTTTTTCTCTGTGTGTGACTTTAATGAATGTAATAAAGCACATATTCTAAACCTTATACAGCCTGTGTTCTTTCCTATAATATTGTTGAAAAGGGTAAATTGTTTTTCAAACGAGGTTTTTTGTGAAAAACACTTACTGGTACCTTTTGCTCTAAAAATACCATCTGGCCTGACACCCAGCCACCCTGCCGGGAGTGACGGAGAAGAAACTTTGTTTTTTTCCGCCTTCATCACCTCTGGGCGGCATCTCCGATCAGCGGGTGTCCCGCGCACCATGATGATCGGGTAATATCTTAAAAGAAACACCATTTGGCGTGATAAGGAGTGATAAGGAGCATTGTTGATTGTTCTTCGGGTTCATCACCTCGGGGCAGCATCTCCACTCAGCGGGTGTCCCGCCACACACACACACACGCACACACACACACACACGCACACACACACACACACACACACACGCACGCACACACACAGACACAGCGTCTGCAACAGGTTTTACAGCCGTGGGGTCATGTTTCCGCGAGCGGCTCTATGCGTGGGTATTTGACCGTCTTGCTGCAAAGACTTACAGCCGAGAGACGGTTATTTGTACCCCTTCTTTAATTTACGAATTAAAAAACAGAAAAGGAAACGTAATAATTTAAGAATTAAAAATATTAAAGGGGCATTAAATAATAGACACTGATTTATGTTTAATTATTTCAGAATTAGTTAATTCTTTAATACATTAAAAAGATCTAGGTATTTTTAATCATTCTTTAATTCATGAAATAAAATGACATTAAAATATTAGACCCTGGGTGGGAGGGGAGGTATGGCTTGGAGGCGGTGCTTGGCCGGGGTTAGGGGAGGAGCTTGGGGGTGGGGCTAGGGGAGGAGCCAGGGGCGGAACTAGGGGAGGAGCCGGGGGCGGGGCTTAGGGGCGGGACATACTGACGTCATCGACTCTGATTGGATGTGACGTCATAAGGGGCGGGGCTTGGAGGCGGGACTAGGGGAGGGGCTTATGGGCGGGACATAGTGACGTCATCGATTCTGATTGGTTATGACGTCATAGAGGGGCGGGGCTTAGTGACGTAGTCGATTTTGATTGGCAGCTGTCACTTTTTTGACGAAAGGTGGGTCAGTTTTCTCTCTAGCATCACTCCAGTCTGAGGTCAACAGCACTCTGGTGCAGGTTTTCATCCAGGATGTCTCTGTACATTGCTGCATTTATCTTTCTCTCAATCCTGACGAGTCTCCTAGTTCCTGCTGCTGAGAAACATCCTCACAGCCTGATGCTGCCAACACCATGCTTCATTGGATGGTGGCTGGTTTCCTCCAAACATGACACCTAGCACTCACGCCAAAGAGTTCAATGTTTGTCTCATCAGACCAGAGAATGTTGTTTCTCATGGTCCGAAAGGTCTTCTCTCCTGATCGTTTAGATGGGCGGCCAGCTCTAAAAAAGAGTCCTAGTGGATCTGTACCATTTACAGATGATGGCCACTCTGCTCATTTGGGACCTTTAAAACAGCAGAAATGTTTCTGTATCCTTCCCCAGATTTGAGCCTCAAGACAATTCTGTCTCAGAGGTCTACAGACAATTCCTTTGACTTGATGCTTGGTTTGTGCTCTGACATGCACTGTCAACTGTGGGACCTTATATGTAGACAGGTGTGTGGCTTTACAAATCATGTCCAATCAACTGAATTTATTCCAGGTCGACTCCAATTAAGCTTTAAAAACATCTCAAAGATGATCACTGAAACAGGATACACCTGAGTTCAGTTTTGAGATTCATGGCAAAGGCTGTGAATACTTATGATCATGTGATTTCTCAAGTTTTTAATTTTTAATACATTTGCAAAAATCTCAAAAAACATTTTTCACATTGTCATTATGTGGTATTGTGTATAGAATGTTGGGGTTACAAAAAAGGAATTTCATTCATTTTGGAATACGGCTGTAACATAACAAAATGTGGAAAAAGTGAAGCGCTGTGAATAATTACCAGATGCTCTAATTTAGCTGTTAAGCAACACACTGTACATGGGTGTTCAACATGACTTATACTGCCTGCTGCTTTCAGCGACAACAAAAACTCTTCCATTCTCTCTTTGCAGCTTTCAGTGCAATCATATTTCCCTCCAGCTTTCTCCTTCTGGCCAATTTTGTCTCTAGTTTCTGCTCCAGTTCTTCTTCCTTCCTAGCATTTACTTCTACCACTAATAACTGCACTTGACAAACTCATTTTAAATACACAGCACTGTGAACAGAGGATAAATGAGAGCTGTTAGTACTGAAGCAGTTGGTTTCTAAATATGTGATATATGAAAAATCTAGTTTAATACAGCCATAAAAATACTATGGATATACATTTTCAAACTCATCAACATACATCCAAATCTAAGAGTTGCTCACAGAAATCATCAAACCTGCCACCAACAGTGGCAGGTTTGCCACTGTTGGTGTATTATGCCATATATGACTCCAGTGTAAGAAGATTTGTTCACTCAAGGACTGACATTTGGACTGTTGTTGTTAGGAATCTTTTTGCTGCCTCTCATCTCCACATCCCTTTCCTGCCTCAAAAGATCATCTGTTTAGCCCAGTGGCTGGCAAGATACTTACACTGTAGATGAGGTGTCTACTCACAAGATGGCAACAGATGTGCAATGGTATTTTAACATCTGGACTTCCACAAGAAGAGCACATTGAATAAGAGTTGGGCCACAAAACTTGACAAGCATAAAGAATCGTATGGAATTCACAACGCTCCCGATTTTTGTTGGTTAATTGTCCATACTTTCAATATTTGAGGAAAACAATTTTCTGGTGGGGTTGAACTCAAATTGTGAAGACAAGAATGACACTTTGGCACCCCTCTTTGTTTGAAATGTGTCTTGAAATTCCTGTTTCTATAGGGACATAAACAAATTATGTTTGCAGTGGTTTCACTCAGATTAAAGTGTACACAGATTAAGGGTCTAATTTAATAAATCGCAAGGAGCATGTTGCAAGTCAATGTACTCTTAACCTCCTGACTACCAGATATTTCCTCCTGACTACCTTCCCAGTAGTCAGGAGGTTAATCTACCATTAGAATTCAAAGCAAGAAATAATTTAAAATAAGGTCACGTCTGGACTTTGAGTGGTGGATACATGGAACAGACAGCCAGAGGATGTATAACCATGCCTGTTGTAATTCATTCATTAATTTTTATACCCGCTTATCCCAGCAACCGTAGGTCGTGAGGCAGAGTACACCCTGGCCAGGACACCACTCTATCACTCTGTCTGTAGCTGCATTGTTACAGCATCTATTAAAGTACTACAAGCATAAGCTGCTGCTTATGGCCATACCACGACAAAAACCCGTGGTCTTGTCTAATCGCAGATTTTCTTTCGCCAAAACATCAAATCTAGGCTTGCATTTCTGATGTACCTTCTGGCAAATTGCAACTGAACTTTCAGGTCTTCTTTTTAAGAAAATCCCCCTCTATGAATCATGAAGCTGTATAACTGGGGATACAAAACGCAAAACATTCACTATGCACAGTTTGTCCAATCACAACCACAGAAGCCTATAACTTCTTCTGGGTTGTCTGGGTGTCTTTTCTCACTCTTTTCCTTTTTGCACAGTCACTCAGTTTTTGAGAACCGTCTACTCCACACAGATTTAGATAGAGTGCCATAGTGTTTGGATTTCTTCATAACTGATGTAAATAAAGTCCAAGACATATTCATTGACTTGGAAATGTTGATGTATCCATCCCCTGACTTGTCCGAAGAATACTGGTAATAAAACTGATTATTTATAGGTATTATGCCAAAGGAGCCCATTACTTATGCAACCCATCATCTTGGCTTTTACATTTTTAATTAATTTATATCGAGTTGTAGAGATCTGCTTTGAGTATGAGTTTAAGAAAGATAATTTTAGAATTTTTTATGTTGAGAAGCCTGATTTACTTTTTGTATTTGAAAAGGCATACACAAATTAAAATGTGTGAAATACCAAGGGGCCCAATACTTTTGTAAGGCACTGCAACTAATCAGTTAACCACATGGCAGGAACTCAGTGCATTTAGGCATATGGGTGTGGTAAAGATGGCTTGCTGAAGTTGAAACCAAACGGGACAAAGGGGAATTAAGTGACTTTGAATGTGGCATGGCTGTTGGTGCCAGATGGGCTGGTCTAAGAATTTCAGAAACTGCTGATCTACTGGCATTTTCACACACAACTATGTCTAGGGTTTACAGAGAATTGTCCAAAAAGAGAAGATATCCAGTGAATGGCAGTTGTGTGGACGGAAATGCCTTGTTGATGTCAGAGGATAATGGGCAGACTGGTTGAATGGGCGCATGCATGATGCCATCATGTCTGCACTGACCAACATCTCTGAGGACTGTTTCAACACATTGTATAATATATGCCACAAAGAATTAAGGCTGTTCTGAAGGCGGGGGGGGGGGGGGGGGGGGGGGGTAACCCGGTAACTAGCAAGGTGTACCCAATAAAGTGATTGATGAGTGTAATTTCCACTATGAAAGTACTTGTTTTCTGAATGTAAATGTTTGTGTTGAGTGGAAGGTGATATCTGAAAGAACATTACTGACTTTGTTGGTCCCAATGACAGAGTCAAGTATTCAGTATTATTTTATTTATGTATTTATTTTTTGTATATTTGACTACGTAAGTACTTCACAGAAAAGTGTTTTAAAAGTTGCATTATTTACCAGAAAATGAAATAAGTGGCAGACATCCACATATAAACACACTGACACCCGGCATGCAGGATGTTGACGTATATCAGGTAATAGAACTATCCACATAAATCTTTATGAGCAGGTGCAGAATCATGTTCTGTTCACATAAAAAAATCCAGGTCCAAGATTTATAACACAGACATTTTGAAGGGAGGCAACCACTGAGCTTTGACAGAACACATAATTTAAAACTTGTATAAACAACAAAATATAATAAATAATATTAATCCATAAATCAGTATGACTGGTGTGTGATGAAAATATACACCATTTTAATGTTTCACAAACAGGATGTACTGGAGGATTTTCTGTATCAATACAGTCAGAGTTTATGTTTGTCATCGCCAAAGGTGCCTTTGTTTCAACCTTTACAATCCAAAAAACACAGTGAAGGTAAGGCTTACCCATCAATCATATTCCACATCTGAACTTTTCTGCACTAACAGGCTTAACTCACCATAATCCAAATTCTTAATCTCGACCTCTTTATACATGCAAATCCTGTTTCTGGGTGAAAAGGGGTGAAGTGAGGCTCCTGTAAACATGGATGAATTTTGAAAATGTAAAGGCAAATGACAGAGTGATTACATACACATAGTACTGACTTTAAAATATAGTTGACATTTATGTGCTCTATAAACTGAACTGTAGTAGGTTTCTGTGGCTGTGATTGGAGAAACTCTGTACTCAGTGAAACTTTTGCCTGTTGTGTCACAGATAGGAACTTTTGCGAATAAAAGTAGACCTGAAATTCCATCTACAATTTGCCAGTAGGCAGCTCTGATTTCTTGTATGAAAATCATTCTCTCCAATTTCACCCACAATGGACCTAAACTCCTTCAGAGCATCAGGTGTGCCTTGATGGCTTCCCTTAATAGACTATTTCTTGTGTAATTCTAAACATACGCATTAAATCGTCGCTTTCTCTGTTTCTGTCCACCGTGAACCTGTGACAGTGATGCAGCTGGCTAAAGCTGCACCATACACAGTTTCTCCAGTCACAGAGTTGTCATGGGTGTTGGTAGCATTCAGGTTTTGAGAAATGTAGCACAGCACAAGACTCATTTTTCAAAGCTTCTTTCAGGTTCACCTGATCGGTAACAGCTGTGTCTCTAATAGGAAGCAGCTGGCCCAATAGAGTCATTAACTCATGACCAATAGGAAACCTACATGTTATTTTAAAAATCTCACCACTAATTCACCTCTCTGCCATTACAGTTGCTAGCCAGGAACGCAACATCCTCCACCCTATGGCCACCAGTTGGTTCTTGTAAGATGCCTGGGGTATGCTCCTTCCCTGCCTTGTATGAAAGCAAAATTACCAATATTGTGTCATTGTCCAAATAATTATGGACCTGACTGCATGAATAAGGCTACCTTGATTTAATTGAGAATGCAGTGACCTTCTTCCCACTGCTTTTTCACAAACAGGCAAACTGTCTCAACTGCCTCTTTTGAGCTTGTGACTGAGCTGTCAACTCACCGATAAAAAGTTTTGAAAAATTAAATTATTAAGTGAATGAAAATGAGCTATCCTGAACCAGAGGCTCTGTAGGACTTTAATTTACATGAGTATGCTATATTGTTTGTACCCTTTGAGTATGATGGATGGTTCCCTACACCCTGATGAAATGGAATGCATCAGTTAATTAGTTTTTCTTCCACAACACCGTAGACTTAACTGTAAGCGATCAGATAGAGATTTTAACACATTTTCGAGGCATGTTAGCATCTGCAACAGACACTTGTTTTTATTTTGAAGTTTGGTGAAGTGTGGCCATATACATTAGCAAAGGTTTTTCCGCTACATGTCAGCTTTATTTGCAGCTTATTGGCCCTCTCGCAGGGAGCACCTGGAGCATCTGGTCTGGGTGACAACTGAAAAGTCACTTTTGCAAGGTCGCCGACAGAGTCCCATGGTATCTGTATTTTGACTACAAGCCCAATTCCAATGAAGTTGGGACGTTGTGTAAAATGTAAATAAAAACAGAATACAGTGATTGCAAATCCTCTTTAACCTATATTCAACTGAATACATCACAAAGACAAGATATTTAATGTTCAAACTGATAAACTTTATTGTTTTTGTGCAAATATTTGCTCATTTTGAAATGGATGCGTGCAACACATTTCAAAAACGTTGGGACAGTGGTATGTTTACCACTGTGTTACATCACCTTTCCTTCTAACAACACTCAATAAGCGTTTGGAAACTGAGGACACTAACTGTTGAAGCTTTGTAGGTGGAATTCTTTCCCATTCTTGCTTGATGTATGACTTCAGTTGTTCAACAGTCCGGAGTCTCCGTTGTTGTATTTTGGCTTCTTAATGCGCCACACATTTTCAATGGGCGACAGGTCTGGACTGCAGGCAGGCCAGTCTAGTACCCGCACTCTTACTACGAAGCCATGCTGTTGTAATAATTGCAGAATGTGGCTTGGCATTGTCCTGCTGAAATAAGCAGGGACGTCCCTGAAAAAGACATTGCTTGGATGGCAGCATGTGTTGCTCCAAAACCTGGGCGCACCTTTAAGCATTGATGGTGCCATCACAGACGTGCAAGATGTCCATGAATGGGCACTAACACACCCCCATACCATCACAGATGCTGGCTTTTGAACTTTGCGCTGGTAAAAGTCTGGATGGTCTTTTTCCTCTTTGGTCCGGAGGACACGACGTCCATTATTTCCAAAAACAATTTGAAATGTGGACTCATCACACCACAGCACACTTTTCCACTTTGCGTCTGTCCGTTTCAAATGAGCTCAGGCCCAGAGAAGGTGACGACATTTCTGGATGTTGTTGATGTATGGCTTTCACTTTGCATGGTAGAGTTTTAACTTGCACTTGTAGATGTAGCGATGAACTGTGTTAACTGACAATGGTTTTCTGAAGTGTTCCTGAGCCCATGCCATAAGATCCTTTACACAATGATGTCGGTTTTTAATGCAGTGCCACCTGAGGGATCAAAGGTCACAGACATTCAATGTTGGTTTTCGGCTTTGCTGTTTGCATTTTTCAATTTATTTTCATTTATATAGCACCAAATCACAACAGAGTTGCCTCAAGGTGCTTCACACAAGTAAGGTCTAACCTTACTAACCCTCAAAGCAACAGTGGTAAGGGACAAACTCCCTCTGAGGAAGAAACATCAAGCAGACCAGACTCAAAGGGTTAGGGTTAGTTGATCGCCGGCCACTAGTCCTAAGCTTCACTAAAAGACCCAGAATTTAGGTAAAGTTGAGGCCGCGGCACGCTCCGTTTCCTAATAAAATTAATTAAAAGAGTAAAAGCGTAAAACAAAACTATACCAGTATGCTAGCCATACGAAAGGGAAAGTAAGTGTGTCTTAAGTCTGGACTTGAAAGTCTCCACAGAATCTGACTGTTTTATTGATGCCGGGAAATCATTTCACAGAGCAGGGGCATGATAAGAGAAAGCTCTATGACATTGTAAGCAGAAGATCATTCAACACTTTAGTGAGAGCCGTCTCTGTGGAATGATATTTTCTAAAAGCAGACTGCAGTGGCTCAAAGAGATTATTCTCAGTAAGATAGTCTACAAGCTGCGGTGACACCACTTTTTCCAGAATTTTAGAGCAAAATGATACATTTGATATCGGCCGATAGTTTTTCAATACACTAGTCTAAGACAGCATCACGCTACGCAAGGTGTAATACTTCTAATTTTGAACGACGCCATTTCCATTCTAGACCTCTAGCCTTATGCTTGGGGTCACGGAGGTAATCATTGAACCAAGGTGACTGTGATTTGGGGGTGTGCGGTTTTAACACAGGTGGCGCAATCATGTTGGGTGTAGTTTTGAGCACTGAGTGTTGTGAAAGTGTAGGAACACGGACCCACAACAGGGGGTGTAAAAGAACGGGCAATGGATAAGCCAAACAGTAACAATTTAATGTTGTAAATTGTGCACAACGGAATACAGACAACAATCAGTTTGGGACTACAGTCAATTACATGTTGGGTGACGTGTGGGCAGGCTTGAGGATAGGAGACGCCCATCCAGAACCGAGCCGGATCCCACACGGCCCTCACCGCCAACGGACCTGAAGAACACCGGAGCCGCCAAGTCCTGGGTCCCCAGGTGGTCACCGTCTTCAGCTGTCAGACCTGGTACTGCTGGCAGAGAACAGAAACAGCACAGGTGAGGGTGAGTACGCACACTCAGTAATCCCACAGTCTGTGTTCAGTAAGGAGGGAGCACCTCCACCTCCAATCACACACTCATGCAGCTCCTGTCTAACCACTTATCTGGTTGGGGTGTGAAGCGAAGCCGTCGCTGATCACACCAAACGCCAATCCCACAGATAAGGCAAACACCACAGGAAAACGGCTGCAAAAGAGTTCAGACTATTATTCAGTTTTAAGTCAGCAGAGAAGTTACCTCCAAGGTAGCTGATTTCTCGGCGAGGAGGTGGAGTTGCAGTCCGGCCTTTATGGTGATGGTGATGAGTTGACTGAGTGACAGCTGGTGCTGATGAAGAGTGACAGCTGTCACTCCCAGTGGCTCCGGCGCCCTCTCGAGCTTGAAGCCTGCACTCCAAGCAGGGCGCCATCTGGTGGTGGTGGGCCAGCAGTACCTCCTCTTCAGCGGCCCACACAACACTGAGTTTAAACTATCCACAAGTCTGTCAACTGATTGGGTATTTGCCAAATTTGAAGCTAAGACATCAGGCAGTCTAGCTTTGAGTTCAGTCTTGTCAGGTTGTTGTTCCACTAAACACGGCAGCGAAACTGTAAACTCAATAAGTGAGTGACCAGTGACCACTGATGTAAGAGGCATGATGTCAATATTCGTGACAGCAATACCACATGCGAGAACCAGATCCAGGGTATTTCCACTAATTTGCATCGAATCCCGAATGCATTGCCTAAATCCTAATGCATCCACAATTTCCATAAATGATTTGCAGAGGGGATCAGAAGGCTTATTTATATGAACGTTAAAGTCACCAATGATCAGAATGTTATCTGCACTAGTTCACAAGTTAGAAATGAAAGCACCAAATTCATTTCAATCAATCAATCAATCAATCAATTTTTTTATATAGCGCCAAATCACAACAAACAGTTGCCCCAAGGCGCTTTATATTGTAAGGCAAGGCCATACAATAATTATGTAAAACCCCAACGGTCAAAACGACCCCCTGTGAGCAAGCACTTGGCTACAGTGGGAAGGAAAAACTCCCTTTTAACAGGAAGAAACCTCCAGCAGAACCAGGCTCAGGGAGGGGCAGTCTTCTGCTGGGACTGGTTGGGGCTGAGGGAGAGAACCAGGAAAAAGACATGCTGTGGAGGGGAGCAGAGATCGATCACTAATGATTAAATGCAGAGCGGTGCATACAGAGCAAAAAGAGAAAGAAACAGTGCATCATGGGAACCCCCCAGCAGTCTACATCTATAGCAGCATAACTAAGGGATGGTTCAGGGTCACCTGATCCAGCCCTAACTATAAGCTTTAGCAAAAAGGAAAGTTTTAAGCCTAATCTTAAAAGTAGAGAGGGTGTCTGTCTTAAGAATTCAGAATATGTGCCAGGAGGCCTATATACAGTGACAAAGTAATATGGCTGATTTTTATACTTCTGACCTTGGCAATGCGTATTATCCTGAGCAAAGCGGAGAATCAGATACTCAAATGAGTTATATTTGTGACCCCCAACAGCTAATAAGCTAAACCTAGATTTATAAGTAAGAGCAACACCCCCGCCTTGCTTCGCATCACGAGGGACGTGACTAAATGTATATGCTGGTGGGCAGGCCTCATTTAAGGGAGGACAACAGTAGGTTTAAGCCAGGTTTCACATAACCCAATCATATCTAAGTTATGATCAATAATTAGATCATTAATCAACAATGATTTTGAGGACAGTGATCTTATGTTAATGAGACCCAGACTAAGGACCTCAGTGGGGTTGACAGTTGATCTATTTGGATTTAGGGGTGGATCTAGAGTAGCATATATATGATGCCTACAAGTAGGTTTAGGTTTGAGACATTCCACACGCATTGTAGGTAGCAGACACAAAATCTTTGCTATTGCCAGAACAACCACTGGGCCATCCTCAGTTTCAACATCATCCAATGTAGTAATGGGTATTAAGTTTGCAATGCATATCCCTCTATGATTTTTATGGACACATCTACGGAAGCAGGCCACAGTCTCAACTTGTTCAATTTCCCTCCCTGGCAGATAAACTGCACTGTCACCATAGTGGATTTTCCGTACTAACTTCCCCGCTAAGCTAATGGATTCCACATCCACATTTGTCATAAGCCTTGCAAGGTCTCTAATCACCTGCTCTGTGGCCTGCTGTAAATTCCTAATGTTCCCCTCCCTGTAGAGCTCTATCTATGCTCGCAGACAAGTTGGCGGCACCTTCCCCAGTAGGGTGGAGGCCGTCTGGCTTCAGCAAGCCATGGCGGCCCCAGAACGAAGGACAGTTATCAATAAAGCTAAACGTTGATGTCTACAAAATTGCGCCAGCCACCTATTTAATGATGTCAGCCTGCTAAACACCTCATCAGTACCCCGGGAGGGGAGAGGACCAGAGACTATTAATTGATGCCGACACATCTTTCTGGCAAGGTGTGACCTCTGAATACTTCATCCTGACATCATCGGTGCTGACGTGAATAACTATGTGACTATATCTCATGTCATGTTCCTTCGTCTGTGTTCCCTTCTGCAGCGTCAGCACCCTAAGATGGGATGCAATGTCGGGAGCTCCGGCCCCAGGAATACATTTAATGTCAGCTGGCGTCTGTAACCTGACTTTGCGGGTAATAGAATCTCCCTTCACTAAAGTCTGGTGTTTCAGCCTGGAGAGAGGAGTGGAAGTCACTTGTGGGCTCAGAGATTCACATCAGGCAATTTCAAGGGGGAGAACCAATTCACATTGGCGTGTGTGATCGGGGTACCACAACCGGGCACCAAGCCCTACGGGGCTTCCTCCGCCTAGCCACAGTCTGAAAGCCATCCTCCACAGGCAGCATTTCTAGGCTAATGTTAATAGGCTCGCTAGCCGGCCCAACACTAACCTCATCTGGAGTGCCCGTAACATCTAACTCCACTGAGCTAAGAAGCTGATCTAACTTACAGACACGGCTCTCTAAAAGAGGCACCTTATCTTCCAACATCACGCAGGATTTATGGAGGGTGTAAAGTAGGTAAAGTCGTGTACTTTGTGCACTAAGCAATTCAAGAGTATAGCCAAGCAAGTACAAGCTAACCAATAATGGAAAAGCTAACCACACCTAAGGCTCACACAGGATTCAGACAGATGTAAATAAATGAATTAAAATTCACAGCAGTTACTCTGAAAAAGTAGCAGAAGCATTAGACTTGTAGGAATAACAACAAAAAACCTCCTACAAGGAACCACTCCTAAGATTAACACAAGAGTAAAGTAAAGCTAAAATTCACAACAGATACACTAAAAAAAAAAAAAAAAAAAACTAACATAAGTATTAAAAAAAAGCGGAAAGGGGTCGAACTAGCTAACGCAAGCTAACCTCTAGCGAAAATGCTAGCTGCTCCTAAGATTTACACAGGAGTAAAATAATGACCTAAAATTCACAGCAGTTTATTCGGAAGATGAAACAAATATGTGGTTGGACTTTCATTATCTGAAGCTGGATTTTTCCACCTCTGCGAGCCACCGGTTTACTTGTGGGAGTGTTTTTAGCATAAGATGAAATATACTAATCCAACTGCCAATGAAAATTGCTTATAAAGCTCAAGTGCATAAGCATCAGGCACATTGTTATCCACAATTTCAACTCAGAAGTGAGAGGTTTTCTGTTGTGGAACACAGTCTGTGGCCTGCACTTCTACAAAGCAAAATGTATTTGTTTCATCATCATCATCTTCTGTCCTGTGCAACATTTCCTGTATATTCGTTTTGTGAACTGTTTTGTAAATTGTGTCGGTAGCATGGCCCAAGCAGAGGGTCACCTCTTTGAGTCTGGTCTGCTTGAGGTTTCTTCATCAGAGGGAGTTTTTCCTTACCACTGTCACCTGTGTGCTTGCTCTGGGGGTTGGTATGGTTAGACCTTACTTGTGTGAAGCACCTTGAGGCAACTTTGGTTGTGATTTGGCGCTATATAAATGAAACGAAATTGAAATAAATACATTGAAAATCTTGGCTTACCAAGATGAAACCTGGCACCCGTAGTGTTTGCTGCTACATTTGTATATAGTAGTTGAGAAATAAAGTAGAATTCTCCCCATCACATGCATGTTGTCACCTTCAAACCATTGCAGGAGAGCACAACTATTACTGCCTTATTTTGTGGTCAGCTGTTCTTCCGTCTGGTTGCATAATACCCCAGGCAGTGTTCATAAAGTGAGTGCAAAACATACATCAATTAAGTGTAAAGAAAACTGGACAACCTTTGTAATAATTAACAAATAAATACCTTGCAACACAGCCATATCCTGCTGATTTTACTTCTCCTGAAGTGGCACACATGTAAAATATTGGCTGACACTGCATCTGGCTTCACACAGCCTTGTATCCTTTGATAATCCCAAGTTCTATGGGTTTGTCATGATGGTCAATAAACATATGATTGCCACATTGCATTTTTGTTTCTTGATTCTTTCATTTCTCTACTGTACTGTTGTGATGAAATGGGAGCTGAGTCAAAAGGCAAAGCCTTGGATCTACTGGACAGTCTTAGTTCCTGCTCTCGCCGATGTTCATGATGGTTTGGTCATGACTGAAAGAACTAGATCAATGGGTACAAGTAGCTGAAATGAGTTTCTTAGGAGGGTGACTGGTGTCTTAGAGATCAGGTGACAAGCTCAGCCATCCGTGAGGAGCTCGGAGTAGAGCCACTGCTCCTTCACGTTGAAAGGAGCCAGCTGAGGTGGTTTGGGCATCTGGTAAGGATGCCCCCTGGGCATCTCCCTAGGGAGGTGTTCCAGACATGTCCATCTGGGAGGAAACCCCAGGGAAGACCCAGGACTTGGTGGAGAGATTAAAATCTCCACACTGGCCTAGGAATGCCTTGGTATGACCAAATCAGAGGTGGCTAATGTGGCACAGGCGAGGGAAGTTTGGGGTCCCCTGCTGGAGCTGTTTCCCCATGAGCCAGTCCCGGATAAGCAGTTGATTATGAGTGAGTGATTCTTTCATTTATCCAACCACAGTCTTTTATGGTGTAAATAATAGGGCTAAACCAAAAAAAATACAGGCTGTCAACACACCAAGAAAAAAACATACCAGGCTACAGTGGTAGAAAGAGTACTGAAAATTTGTACTTGAGTACAAGTACTCTTATATCGCTGAGATAATGCTCAATTGGAAGTAAAAGTAATGGTTTTCAAAAAAAGCATTTAAATTAAAGTACAAAGTACTCCTCTTAAAAATTTCTCAGAGTACTAGTTACTTTTTAGCTGTTGATATCGAACAGATTATCAACCAGTGAATCAAACCGGAGATCTATGTAGAAAATAGTTACTTTCAACAGTACACATTGATGCCTTATTGATGACGTGCACAAATGGATTAAAATCAGAACATTTCTATTCTCAACACATAAAACTGGATTTTTTTTTTTACTAAAAATATTTTTAAACCTCTATGAAGAGTATGAACTTATCCCAGTACACTGCAAACAAACAGCTGGGCACAGGCATTAAACTCTTGGACATGCTCACATGTTTTGGACTGTTCGCTTTCTAAACCTTTGCTTAAGTTTCAACAGAAGTTGGTTTTCAAAATTCACAGTCTATCTGGCTTCTGTTGGATGTGAATCATAAAGACGAGCACAACTGATGCAGGCAGAGCTGTGTTTAGCCTGTGTTATATATGACAGAGGGTTTCTTGATGGCTGGGATGGAGTGAAGAAAGTTTTCATCGGCATTTATAATATATACAAGTGTGCAACTTTTCATATAAAATCTAAAATTATTCAAACATTTAATGCTACAATGATATGATTGCAATACATTGCTGAATATTTTTCCCACAAGAAAATGCTTTTTCATATTATTTTTCCATTGATTAAGTCAATTCCCTGTACATATCAACTGAAGTTGAGCATTATGAAATATTTATGAATCACTTGTCGTTAACATATTTATTATAACAGTAATGATGAGATTAAAGAAGTTCTTATTTTATTTATCAGACAGATATATTTTGAAATGCGGCTTGCCAGAGAAGACATTTTTCAACACTGACGTAAGAACTGAAACTTAATGACTATCCTCTCCAGAAATTCCTTCAAAGCTACTGTTTTCCAGCATTTGATGGCTTTGACAGAATCTCAAACCACTGTACAAGCGATGTTTGACAGCGAACAGTGTAAGATGAAACCAAATCAAGAACACGCGACTGACATCATGCCATGTTTTCCCCCTGGAAGTAGGTCCATGGGGGAGATGAGGAACTGGCAATATTCATGAATCAATTGTAGTTTTAGAAGTAGTGAAGTACTAGTTGCTTACTTTAATTTGTACTTAAGTACAAGTAAAATTACACACTAAAAAAATACTCATGAAAGTACAAGTTCCAAAAAAGCAATTAAAAAAAAACTAATTATAGTAAGTTGAATAGTTGTAATTACGTATTTCAACCCCTAACCGGGAGACAATTCCAAGATAGCAGACAAAATCGAGATGGCTAAAGAGGCACGCACGGGTATGGCAACAAACATGACAAAGCAAAGTGAAAAACCTGGAAGTGAACCACAAAATATCAATATCCAAAAGCAGACATACACAGCAAAAGCACAAAGTGATGAACATGGAATGATGATGCTGTATAACACAAGAGCCCAGTTTCATAAAGCAGTCTAATCTTGTTTAGTCAAATAAACTCAGTTGACTATTATTTATTTATTTATTTATTTTTTTACATTTGTCAGCTAAAGGTTTGCGTTACCTGACTAAAGTTTTTAGTCTGGTACAGTGGAGGCCAGAGCTGGGATGAAATCACTGTCAAGTCACTCTCAAGTCATGAATCAACAAGTCCCAAGTCAAGTCAGCTTGCAAACACGTGGTGGTCATTATAACTTGAGACTTGGCTTGGGACTTGCTGATTCATGACTTGAGAGTGATTTGATGGTGACTTCGTACCACCTCTCGTGGAGGCTAATCTCATTTTAGTTGACAAAACCTCAGCGTCTTATCTCAAAAAATGTCAGCTGTCAGGTACCACCACTTGATGGAACACTCAAGAGAACCACTACGTCACTCGTGTTCCTTCAAAAGGAGAGCTTCCTCCACTTTTGGCCATGGATGTACCAGATGACGACTGCCATGATGTGTTTATGGCAGTTCTTACATGAGCCACCAGGTGTCGCTGTTATGCAGAGCAGTGTTGTGTGCACAAAAAGCCTTGACAGAAGTGTAGAAGAAGAAAGGGAATTCATGGGAATGAAATGGCTGATGCTGCTGCTAAGGCCGGCTTACGGACTGACGCCATCCTGTTTCATGTTCCTTTTAGTAGAATGGAGTGCTGTAGTTTTGTTAATGGTAGTATACACCAGCAGTGGCAGCACATTTGGGATACTGAGACCAAGGGAAGACACCTTCACACTATTGTTTCAAAAGTAGAGCAGGGTAATGTGTCACTGGGTGCCTCACGTCACGATGATGTGAAGTTGGCAAGGTTTAGGCTGGGTCACTGTGGGTTAAACAGTGGGCTGTATGTGCTTGGGAAACATCTGGACAGTTGCTTTAATTTTTGCGGTGTCACTGAATCTGTTCTTCATGTGCTAATACACTGCCCTTTGTATGCAGAGGATAGAAGGGTCATGTTTCGAGGTTTGGCAGATCTGGGTTGTAGTACCTTTTCTTTGAGGACATTACTGGGGCATGGAGCCTCCTCAAAGGAGAGAGCAAATTTGGTGGTTTGTTTTTTTTTTAAAAAACTGTGGCTTGTATTGGAAAATATAGGGGTGCTGTGTCTATCTCATTGACATTTAATAGGTGTTCTGTGTCTTATGACCTGAGGGGGGCAGCAATGCACTGACCGTGCGTAGCCTGCCGACCATCAAGAAGAAGAAGTAGTAGAAGAAGAAAGTGAAGAGTGAAACTGCTAGGATAAGTGCTGAGCAGTTTGTATGGGTCCATAAATGTTAATAAAGCCACATAACAAAACACTGGCTGGATAGTTGATGACAACAACCAACCCAGAAGTAACCAAAACTGTTGTGCATTGGAGCCATCTCTTGGCAACAGCACGCATGAGGCTGTTATGCCCATGAGAATTGTTGACTCACATAAGACGGCCAATCTACAAGTTTAACCGTTGATGTGAAATGGTGATTAGATGGATAATGTTGGGTGACTAACCATAGTTGACTTAGTAAGTTTAGTAGACTGAAAGATTAGACTGCTTTATCAAAATGGGACAAGGGTGGAATGGGGACAGCAGAAAAACCAATAACAAAATAGAACACAATTTGTGAACCATGACACAGTCAATAAGCATAAATCCACTGACCTCACTAACACTTAGCAATGGTAACCATTTCACAGTTTTGGATCCACACCATAGCTATACCACTGAGAACACTGACTCGCCGATGCGTCCTCTCCAAGCGGAGTCGTCATCCAAAATTGATAAACTTGCACAAGTTTCACATATATAGATATAAATATAAAAACAGTGTTGCCAGATGTTGCCAAACGAAAATATTCACTGACAAAATTATTGTAAATTTGGCTGTGTGCAATAGGGGGAATTTGAATTGGGTTAAGTTATTGCACTCCTATTTTTAAACTTCCAATGAACCAGACACAGGTATAATCATAGTAAAGTTTCCAAAAAAGTTACACATCTTCGTACATTATAGTGTCCGTTCTTTCCCAGTGTGAGCAATTTGAAATGATACGAGAACAATGCAAATCCTCCTGAGCAAGTAGAAGTACTGCTGCAGGAAATGTTCAGCATGTCATGTCAAACAAGTCACCACAGAAGAATTATCCACATTGGCCTGCAGTAATGGTCTTTTTCAGACAGAAGGACTGAAAGTGTCTTTTAAACCCTGACTTGCCTGTCCAAATCCAAATATTACACCCAGGATACAAGTTACAGTTGAGCTTCAAAAATATATTTTTGAAGAAAATTGGACATTTTTCACAAATATTATGTTGGTTTCTTAGTGTTATGCATTTTATGATATATTCAGCATACTGAGTATGTAAAGAAATATAAATAAACAAAATATTTCCAACACTTTGCAAACTAAATATTAATAGAACTACAGATGGAAATACAGCAATGTGATTATTTCCATTTTGTGTGGGAGGAGGACATTGTATAAATCAGTTTGGACACATAAGTGATCCTGTTTCATTGATTATTCATGCACTTTTCACAGGGAAAGAAAAATATTTGATACAACCGTTGCAACATTATTAGTCAAACCTATCTACACCGCATATCAAAATGTCTTATTGCGTATAAGAAATAGCAGCATGGGTTCACTGCCAACAAAGTGTGATTTATATTATGAATACATAATGAGTTTTGTTGTTTAAAAAAATGATAGGCTGCATTTGCTTAATTGGGTCTGGTATATTTTGATTAATAACAAAAGTGTTTCATTAACTTAAATGTACAAAGCTATGCATTAGAAATTTAAATCTTAATTGTCAACCATTAAGATTTATAGTTCGTCATGGATTGATAGCAAGTCATCGATTTGTGAGTATACAGTATGTAATCCAGAAGTAAATACCCCAACTAAATTAAAAGTGGGAATCAGTAAGTGGGGACAGGCATGTGCATCTGTGATGACAATCTGTTTAAAATAAGAGATACATCAGGTAGCAGTCATTCTTGGCAGATAACCAGATGAATGTAGGCATAACAAAGGATCATTTGTCCTTGAAGAGTTTGGAGACCCTTTGGTGGATGGGCTTGTACAAGCCAGTGAACCTTTGTGACTCAAAAAGAAGTGCTGTTTCAACAGAAAATGGCATGATTCGCCTTCTACTATCTGTCACTAGATGGAAACCAGGCAAGGGCAGAAAACATTTAAATACAGAAGACCTTTTGACAATGGATGTTACAAACAGTCGCTCACGATCAATGAGTGATAAATCTTACTGTCATTAACATAAAATGATATATATAATAGCCAATGATCATGCACTCAATAGTAGATATATAATAGATATTATTGTATCAAGGTCTGGCTGATTCAAGGATTAGTGTTCCCAAAAGTATCTTAAGGTTTCTTAGATGATTGTAGAATAGAATTGCTTTTATGAACATCTTTAAACTAGAGATGTTTCCCAGAGGTATTGTAACTAAACATGCCTGTTAAAATGATCATTTCAGAGGCTCTAGAATCTTCAGGAGGAACCAACAACTACAGCTGGGTAGTGTGGTCTAAAATGTGTGCTACTGTTTCATTCCGAAGGATGGACAGCAACAGTATACAGAAAAAGACTCAGCTGTATTGGAAAGTACGTGTGCACATACATGGAATTTGACTCCATTGTAGCATAGCTCTCATAGTATAAATGGCAATATATGTATGGTATACACAATAATATAAAACAATGACGTATGATGTGTATGTTTGTACTGTCTGTGTGTAGGTCAGCTGCTCTGCACATTTGTGCCATAGGTGGTACAGAAGCATAAATAATTATACTCTGATTCCAATTATAAGACAGTGTTTTGTTTTTTTCTTAGAAATACATGTAAATTATAGGGCTGTCTTAGATTTAGGGTCTAGACCATTGCATACTTCTGCTAATTTTTTTTAAGCAGTTTATTGGTTTAACGTTATAAAAGTTAATTCTTATCAAAGCTAACTTTTTGTTTTGGTTAGCTGTGTCCACCACTGTCAATAGTATGAATAACCCATTATCATAATATCAAATCAAACTTTATTTGTATCGCACTTTACAACAGTAGCCACTGAACCAAAGTGCTTTACATGAATACATAAAATCAACAACAATAACAGCAACACAACCAATAAGACTTTACGTGCTAAAAGCAATTCTGAACTAATAAGATTTTAGCTTAACTTTGAACAGAGACAAGGTGCTGATTGAGCGCAACTCAAGGGGCAAAGAATTCCAAAGTCTAGACCCAGCCACATCAAAAGAGCGGTCACCCCACTGTCTGCTTTTGGTCCTAGGGACCTCCAGCTGATGCTGACCAACTGACCACAAAGATCTGGTGGGTGTGTATGCAGTTAACAGTTCACACTTCTCTGATAATGTGATTAGTCACAGTGACTTGATATATGTAATAGTGACTCACATATCACACCACTCACATATCTGCAATAAAGTTATTATTAAGAGGCATATCCTACAATTCCCTCACTGGGATCATGGGACTGAGTTTTACTCATATGTGGATGAGTTCCAAGCCACCCAAAGAAGTCAGCTGTATTGATAAACCAGGTTGCTGTGTTGATCAGATCCACTTGTGAATGTCACGTCCATCCTGTAACACCTGCATGGCAATGAGAAACAGATTGTCTTTCCACACAGGCATTAAATGGATTTAAGCTCTGCTTCAACACTAATGCCTCCAAAATTACTCAATTGAGGCATCATGTAATTACGTTTTTGACAGGGAAGCATTGGTGTCTTTTGGGTAAATGTTCCTCATGGGTTGAGTTCACACAGAAACATGAAGCATAGGATGTAACAGCCATTCTGACATCATAATAATAATAATACTGCCATAAGCACTGTACTCACCCTCAAATGGTCTTAGGTGGAGAAGAAATGTCCCTGATTATCTTATTCCTCTGAGAATTAAAAACTAAGCACTTCTACTAGATTTTGACACTCTGAATCCAAATCTGCTTTTTGTGGTTTGTGAAGTCCTGCTGTTAATTAGAAAAATCCAGTTAAAATAATGAAAAGACGAGGCAGAAATTATCTCTTCAGGCGTTGCACTATCAGCAGAATAAATGATGGCACATGTGAGCCTCCATGGAGAGAGCGTGGTTGTCGTTCAGTCATGATTCAAGCAAATTTTGTCACTTTTGAGTCATGAAGTGTGCTATACATTTGGGTGTGTCAATTACAAAAAAAAACAATTGAAAGGTTAAAGGCCTTACCAATAAAATAGTGCATTTTTTGGGGTGCTGAGTTTGAATATGACATTTATTTTGAAATAAAAATAAGTCCAGCTACCGGGATTTTCAGTTGAAAACTGGAAAAAAATTTAACTCGATTTTGTATATAAAAAAAGGCAAAATCAAAATTTTGCAAATTGAAAAGGCCTTATTGATGAAACAGTGTATTTTACATATGGCATTTTAGAATATGGCACTGATTTTTAAGTATAGTTAGTGCTACACATTAGTATTTTGCTTTGAAAATTCATAAAAATGGCTTTTTTTAAAGTGCGCTTTTGTGGCATGCATATATCCACAAAAAGTTATGATACTAAGTGATGCCCACTTCCAAAAAGGGACCCAATCTTTATAAAAAGAGAAACTAGACAAACAATATCGCCAAATAGCAACATTTCAGAAATGTTAAACATAAAGAATTTTGCAAAATTTGAATAAGTAAGGTATAAAAGTAATATTAACTGCAAATACGACCAAGTCTATTATTAATTACCACTATGCTAACAGTCACAAACAACCCTGAGTAAGTGTTGCACAAAGAGATATAATATTTGCTGGAGCAAAACAAATTATGACTAGAAATACCAACATTTCAAAACCTTCAATAACAGAATAACACAATAAACATAATAACATATACAAAAAAAAAAAACATCTTAGCACTAAAGTAAACCTGAAGACAACATAATTGTGCTTAAAATTTTGTAGGATCCTGAAAGACTCTTTGTAGGATCCTGAAAGACTTTGTTATGACTAAACAAGTGCAAGCATGTCAGCTTTACTCCTGTTCAGTGGCATGAACTCTCTGCTGATAACGTGGCCTCTGATATAGGTCATCCTCGTCTCATGAGAATAAACATGAGATGCTGCCTCTGTGGTCATCTTGACACACCTCTCCACAGACTGGGTATGAGATGGCCATGCTGGCACTTCCATGGGCTGGTGCACAAACCTATTGATGGCAGCAGACAGGTCAGAGAAGGCTCCCTGGTGTCTGTGAGTAGATGCAGCTGAGTTGATGACTGGGGTCTTCCTCAGCCTCACACTGTTGTTCCCAAGCTGGCTCCATTGGTCACCCTACGTCTGATCTCCAGGATCTTGTTGACTGCCTGTCTCCTCTCAGACAGGTCAGAACTGCAGAGCTTGGTCTGGAGCACACCCTCACTGTGGGCATGACAAGGTCCATCACCTCCTTCCTCTGACTTCTGAGCTGGCGTACAGATGGTTGGGTCCTTCAATCCAGCTGGAGTTGATATTGTTGTTAAACCAGCTGGGTATGTAGACTCCTATAATAAACTCCACTATCTTCTCCAGTGTCTTCAAGTTAGCACCCCTTGAGTCCATGCTTAGATTCAAAAATGTAATTTGCTCCAGCATAGACACTGAGTATAAGGCACATCCAATTTTATGTATCAATGACATGTAATCAGCAGATAGTTGAGAACTTCATCATAGTATGATAGGAATAGCACTTGCTTATGTTGTCAGTCTAGGATGATCACACAAAGAGGCCTCTGAGCATCACTACACCAATTAAGGAGCCAACCAACCAGCCTACCAACCAACCAACCAGGTACTCTTAAGTTTTTCTGACAAACAAATTCTACCTAGAATAGGTAATCTGTGTTCTATAGCTGTATCAGTGTATCACAGTTTTTGGGTATTATTCATAGATCTAAAATATATCTTATAATTGTGTATATGCACATGACTTTGCATTCTCATAACTTATCACTTATGGCAACATCATGCCACATTTTTGTGAAAAATGGCTATTTCTATGAATTTTCAAAGTAAAATGCCAGTAGCTAAACATGATTTGATTTAATTTTGAAGGCCATATTCACATTGAGCACACAAATGTACTATGTTATTGCTAAGGCCTTTTCAATTTCAGACTTCACCACTGGAAGAAGTGTGTGGAGTCCCAAGGAGACTACTTCGAGGGTGATTAGGTTTCCAACGCTCCAGGTAAGCCAGTTTTTTTTTCCCAGCCAAAGGTCCAATACTTTTCTAACAGACCTCGTATATACCCCCATCACACATACGCCGATTGAGGCCGAACGGTGTCAGGATGACACATCCAGCCACAATCGGGAAGTATTGAGGTGTGGTCTGAAGACGAACGGACGGCAGTCTCTTAGCAGTCTACATATGTGGTGCCATTCGTTCGGCTGTCCCGAGTGTGTTGCACATGTTCAAAATACTCTTGGCACCATTGATATGGGTCACCCATCTGACGGCAGTCAATGTGCAGTTTTTGCATCATCTGATCACAGTCTACATATTCTGATGGCATCAAAACAGCATTTGAAATGATCTGGTCATGGTTGATTGAGCTCTGAGATCAATCAGTCACAGCAAAGCCTGCCAGCATGTTGTGGGATGTCCACTTCCACTGCATCCTGGCCAGGAAGGGCAAAGGAAATGTTGATATGTAATAACATTATGTTGCACGCATTCATCATGTGCCTTGGGTGTGAACATCGTGCAATCAAACCAAAAGTACCGTGTGCCACTGTGCCTCTCCATGGTCTCATATGCAGTAATGCATCATTGCATGTGTCAGAGCTTACCGGTGTCCTGTCGAGATGAGGTGCATCGCACTACTACACATGTGGAGATGATGTAACTCGTTCCACGTGCAACTGCGCATGTGCATTTTTTTGTTGTTTTTTCCGTCAAAGTTTTTTTATTAATTGTATTCAGTGTATTTATAGCCTAGTAAGTAAAACATTTTCTGTATTTTCGTTAGGAGCATAAATGTATATATATGTATATTTTGCCTGTTGAAATATGCTAACTCCAGGTTAAAAATACTTATCGTTTTATAGTGAGTAGATTTTATACATTACTACGTTCGGATGAACACTTTATACATTTACTTGCCCATCAAAATAAGCAAACTTCGTCAAGTAATTTTTTCAGTGCACACATATGCAGTTACGCGAGGAACCTCATCTCGACAACGCACCTCAGCTCGACGACGCACCTCATCTCGACAGAACACCAGATCTCACCGCTGTAATATACATATTATTACTTGATCACCATCTCAACTCTGTAGGAGGTGTGAGTGGAACTGTATCGTCAGGCCATGACAACATTATTAAACATGATCATGAGCATTTCACAACGCAGACCGCATGGTGCAAATGATCCAGAAACCACAGCCGGTGGTGAAAAGTCTCCTACTCGGCTGCTGTGTGCTGCAAATAACCACGGCAAAAATTAAATCCCATGTGATAATCCAACCGACATCATGGTGTACAAAGTTGTGTTGTGCTCCTTAAGTGAGCAAAAAAGAAAAAAGAAATTAAAGTTCACTGGAAAGGTTGCATCTGACGCATGGTGTGACTGCTTGGCCCACTGACAGCAAACCTTCAGCAAATGTGTCCAGTGGCACGTGCACCCCACGCACACGCGCGCACGCTTAGGGGCTCATGCAGCTGTTATGAACACACACACACACAGATACACACACAGCTGACTGATAATTTCAGCATGCACACCCATGTGAGGACTCAGTAGCGCTAGGAAGGGGAGGATGAGTGCAGATGCGATTGCATGACACTACTGACCACGCCTCTTTCCCTCACGACTGTGTCCAATTATGGTAATATTTGCCGTTTTGTTCTGGTTCCTGCACATTCTTGCTATGTGTGACGGGGACTATACTACAGGCATTGCACCACAAAATCAGGTGCAACACTGCAGCCATGTCGTGTGGTTTGCCAAGTGTGATCCACCATGCCCCATTGCTGAGGAGACCAACAGTTGGACCAGGCCAAGGGGGCACATAGTACAACATCTGGCCCCAGTATGTTAAACCAAGGAGTGCTTTTTTTTTCTTTTTTTATGCCTGTTATTATTTAGAAATTATTTGGCAGAGCAGCTTTCTCTATGGTGTGTACATTTTTAATGTATGTTATTCCTCTGTGATACCTTAGTGCAACACCAGTGTGATGGCAGTTTATTGACTGCTGTGGCTACACGAGGAGGTGCACTAAAGGAGATGGGAATATGGGAAACATAGGCATGGGCATGAGAAGAAGGGGGAGAAGAAGGGTCTTTGTTGTCACTGTACATGTATGGACATATACAATGGAATTTGTTGTCTGCATTTAACCTGTCCTAATTGCAGATAGACACAATCCAACAACTAAGAGCAGTGTGTAATGCTGTGTTTACACATAACAATGACAAGTCACGAATGCCACGAAGTATACATTCTTGGCTGCTGATCACAAATGTGATGATTTAAGGCAGAGGCATCAGGTGTCCTCAGGAACTGCTGCAGGCTATTACCACATGTTACGATTAATGGCACGTGTTGCTGACAAATTATCAGGAACCATTACACACGGTCAAGAATAATGTACCATGCTGTTCCGCATCGTTACATTTTGTCACGTTGAGAATGAGGCGAATTGTCTCCACACACACACACACATATTCATCCATCAGCTGCTGAACAATTCAGATCACTCCAGTTTGCTCCTCAAAATTCACAGCAGAACTTAGTGATGGCATGCTTAGTTGGGCGGCACGGGCCCCTCCTGCTGCAGCCTTCACCCACTTTTCCTCAATTCGGATGATGGACTGCTTCAAGTTTAGTGCACATAAACAATGTCAAATGTGTGTTGTCTTTAATTCTGATGTGTGCCATTATTACGGTAAACAAGTAATAATTGTGGATTAATTGCTGTATCTTGTCTGAGGTAATTGGAGTGTAAACATAATTTCATTGTTGTTGCATTCGTGTAATGACAATGACAATAAATCTCATCTCATTTCATCTCATCTCATCATCGAGTTGGGTTCTGTGCCATGGAGTGGTGCAGAGAGGAGGAGGAGATGGAGACAGCCAGATGTGTGGCTCCACGTGGCTCTCGTCTTGCACGTTTTGCCAAACATCAGGCACAGCAGCAGCAGCAGCAGCATGTGGAACACCTGCAGGAGCACGCTGATGAGCACTGGAACAAAAGTTTTAGCCGACTTGGCATCACTGTCCGTCTTCAGCATACTGCAGCAATGAAACTGAATGCGGTGCAGCAGAGTTTAATTGTGCGCACGTCAGAGAAGAACGCTGTCACGCACTATTAAGGATCACCACTAATCGAGGTGGATCAACACGCTCAGTTGTGACCTCCACGACATGAGACAAAATGAGGGTGGTGCGTGACATTCATGGAAGATTTTTTTGACAGCCAAAAACATGCGCCACAAAAATCACGAATATCACGCACCAACACGCACTATTACGAAACCTATTCAGATGTGTTAAGTCACATTAAGAATGTCAGGAATGTGCCAAGAATGATGCAAATATGACATTTGTAACACGTCCTGCCTATGTGTAAATGCAGCATAAGCAAATCAGCCCAAACTCTAGAACCAAATCATGTGATGTATTGGACATCCTGAACAAAAAAAAACAAAACAAAACACACGATCTCTAACACTTTACTGGACATAGTACTTATCTTAGATACAGGTACTGTGTGCTGTGCTGAGTACATTCTTCCCCATGAGTTCTGGTCTTCATTAGCAAAGTGTTCTGGCTCTGTTGTCTGCACTTTGCTCTGCTCTGTTTAATGCTTGAATTGATTGGGTGCAGATTTTGATTGATTTTGTGGATAAGAGTGTTTTAGGTGCCTTTGCAGGTGATTGCAGCACTTGTGAAGTTGAATGAGGAATTGGAGTGTCTGGATTTTGACCATCCTGGATGAAGACTAAGAGCCAGGGCCTGTATCCACGAAGGAGCCTAAGGCTAAACATAGCTCCCGGTAACATTATTATAAGAAAAATCTTAGACTTCCTCAAATTCTTAGACATTTCTGAGAATTTTCCCTTGGTAAGATGAAAGTTGTCTGCAAAGCACCTTAGGCCTTAAGAGAGCTCCTAAGGTGCCAAACTGGTAAGAGTGAGGGGGCCTTTTAAGAAGCCTAGGAGTGTCTTAACCAGAGGACATTGTTGTGAAAGTGTAGTGACATGGACCCACAACAGGGGGCGCAAATGAACGGTCAATGAATGAGCCAAAAAGTAACAATTTAATGTTGTGAAATGTGCACAACGAAATACAGACAATCTCAGAATATAATTACAGTCAAATCACAAAGGTGACGTGTGGGCAGGTTCGAGGATAGAAGACGTCTGTCCTGAGAAGAGCCGGAACCACACGAGTTCCGCCACCACCGAACCTGGTGAATACTGGAGCCGCCAAGTCCCGAATTCCCAAGTGATCACCGTCCCCGACTGTCGGATCTGGTACTGCTGGCGAGAACAAAGACAGTCAAGTGTAGGTGTGTGCACACCCAGTAACAATAACGGTGGGAATGCCACCTCCACCTCTCACTCTATAACTTGCAGAGTACTGTAGATTCCTCAGGGGAAAAGAGTGCCTTCTAGCGCTCTCTCAGCTTCCACTGACAACGGTACCGGTACTCCTGCAAACACTCACAATATACAAATAATATTGTAACGCAACGGCTGAGGATATTACCTCCAATGAAGTATGATATCTCGGCGATGAGGTGGAGATGACGTCTGGGTTTTATGGAGTGAGATGATGAAGAATGAGTGACAGCTGTCAGGAAGTAATGAGTAACAGCTGTCACTCCCGGCTGTGTCCGTGGCGGCAGCGCCCTGTCGTGCCTGAAGCCCGCACTTCAGGCAGGGCGGCCTTTGGTGGTGGGCCAGCAGTACCTCCTCTTCTGGCGGCCCACACAACAGACATGCCAGAATACATGCACACTATTAATATTATCAATATTTGTATTATTATTATCGGTATTATTGATATTGTTCATTTATTTTCCTTCTATTTTGTCATTTGATTTTAAATGGACAATGGAAATAAATGTTTTCATTTTCTGGTGTCATCCATGTATTTTTAACATATTTACAATTATATTATGAACTTACTAACGAAACTCACACATCACACATGCACGCTTTTAATATAAAGATAATTGGCATGTGAATGACGTATGTACAAACAAGCTGTGTAACAATTAATTTAATTTTGCTGAGTTTCATCATCATGACATTAAGTTATTTCACGATTACATGTCTTAATGCAGTTCAGGTTATATGACTGGTTGATTTCACTCTCCATTCATAACTAGGAAAGCAGAGTGCATTTTTTAAAATTTCTCCTCCTCTTTCAGTGACAACCAATCACAGCTCTTAGAGGACTGTGTCATACCTAGCAATGGGGTCAACCCCACCTCCTCACAAAGATAAAAGTTTCTGTTCCCTCCTTGCTCAGAGATTGTCTCAGACATCTCCTGGCTCACTCTTAGCCTAAACTTTCCTGGACTTAGGCTAAGTTAGGAGAGCTTTGAGAGGGCTTTGAGTTGCTTCGTTGATACGGGCCCAGGCTTTCAATGCCTTCCTGGACTGGGCCATCAACAGTGTGTCTATACATGGTCGAATTGTCAAACTTGCAAATGTTCAGGTCTCCGGGCCATCTGTCCTTGATATCAAGAGACAAGTAAGAAGAACCTATGGAGTCATGAGGTCCCCAATTGCAGGAATTTGACCATACTAGTGCCTTTAAAGGTCAATGAGCAAACAGGTTGTTAGGGGTTTGGTGCTTCCTATATGGTTGTGGGACATCAATCCAGTGATTGAAATAGGGGAGGGGAGGTGATGGTCTAGTGGTTAAGGCATTGGGCTTGAGACAAGAAGATCCTCGGTTCAAATCCCAGCCTGACTGGAAAATCACTAAGGGCCCTTGGGCAAGGTATTTAATTCCCTAGTTGCTCCCGGTGTGTAGTGGGAGCTTTGTATGGCAGCACCCTCATATCCGGGTGAATGTGAGGCATTATTTGTAAAGTGCTTTGAGCGTCTGATGCAGATGGAAAAGTGCTATATAAATGCAGTCCATTTACCATTTAAATAAACTGAAAATGATAGAACATCATTACTTCATTTTGCCAGTTATGTGAAGTGGAATTGACTAATTGTTGGTATTTGATGACTTGAAAAGAGCAGAAGTTGCTTGGTCTCATTTGCTTGGGGGTCATAGCAGTGGAGAAACTTCTTTAGTGTGTGTGTTTGTGTGAAAATGTTTTCATTTTAAAGAGGTCATTCCAATAATGTTGGTGACCAGCGTGGCTCAAGGTCAAGCGTTCAAGTCCCAGGGATACATCCCACACAAATTTTTGATTCTCTTGGAAATATCTCATTCACACCCTTCAGTTTTGCAGTGCGAATCTTCACACGGGAAGAACGAGCCACTGGAGACTTTTCTGCCTCATATAAGCTTCTTTTAGATTTGTTATGTTTTCATTTTGAAAATTGAGAATTCCTTTGAAGGAGTCTACCAGGAACTAGTCATCAAAGGATATGATGCAATCTGTGGGTTATACTTCTATGTTTATTTACACCATACAGTCCAGTGTGCATCAGGGGACAGTCGGGAACCGAAACTCCATTTTTACATGATTCAGATATTTTTGAATAGAGACAGACAGGAAATACTGTACAAGGAGAGACAAATGATTCAAAGATGAATGAATGTTCTAAGTCCAGGTAGCATAATTATCTCAGTTCTTTTTTCCTTCTTTTTTTTTCAGTTTGCACTAGTTGTTTGACAAAGTTGCCTCATTTATTTTCAAAGCCGCACAATCAGTTAGAGCATGTACTAATGTTCAACTTCTCATAAAATAGCATGGTGTAATGTCTTCTTGTTCACATCTACCTCTGAACAACTTGATCATGTCAACGAAAGGAACCGAGCTGTCATTCATCATTCGTAATTTCCATTCCATGTGTACTGAGGAACAGGAAAGAAAAGAAATGAGATGTAACTCTGGTATCACTGTGCTGGTGGGTGGATGCCTGAATGTGGAGGTGCAGCTCAGTGCTGTCAGGATTCAGGATGATGGTGCCGGCTAAGCAAAGTTGTATCTTTTGTGTCAAAAAAGAACATTAAAACAACTTGGATAGTTCAAAATGATTTTTTTTTTTTTTTTAGCTTTTACACCTGACATGTCCAAATTCTATCTTGGATTACTACATTATTTTTGAAATTTGGAAGATTTTGGTGTGGTCCAACATTAGATTGCATATGCCATATTTTCCAGAGTTGCACCTAAATGCCTCCTGAAGAGGAAAAAACATTATGTAAGTCGCACCAGGGTATAAGTCGATCCGGAGTATAAGACGCACCTTTCTTCAGATTACTAACTATTTAATTTGGGAGTTTTGTGCATTGTTGTAGTTCACACTTTTATTATTGGAATTTATTCTTTATTATTAGAGATTATTTTGTTTGGTACTTTGATTCCTGAGAATTCTTTTTAAAAGCAGTCATTCTAATTGGGTGTCAAAAACCAAACCCCTCGTCTACGTCATGACACCTGGTCCCAGTTTTATAAAGCAGTCTAATCTTGTTTAGTCAAATAAACTCAGTTGACAAATTTTGTGCTTCGTCAGCAGATGTATTGCGTTAGCCAGCTGAACTTTTTAGCCTGGTATAGAGGAGGCTAATCTTGTTTTATTTAACAAAACTTCAGTGTCTTACCTAATAAAAAGGTGGCTATCATGTACCATCACTTGATGTAAGGCGAAGGAAGGAGAAACTTGTGGTGGGAGCGGGTGTTCCGGGACTGGTATAATCCTTTGGAGATGTTAACGGACACCAAGCCTGGGAGTACTTTTCCTCTGCTGTGGTGAACGGCCATGTTTGTAGCAGATGGACCACCCTGGAAGTAAACAAAACTCGCGCATTGGAGGCATTTCATGGCAATGGCACTCGCAAGGCCACTATGGCCATGAAAATCATTGCCAACATAAAACAGCTAATTTACAAATTTAGCCATCAATGTGAAACAGAGATTTAGATGGATAATGTTGAGCCATGCCCGTATATAGAGGGGGTTCGGGGGGTTCAACCGGGGGGCTTTGCCCCCCCTGAGCCCCCCACGAGGGCGTTGCCCCTCGACCCCACCGGGGGCCCTGTGGCCCACTGGACCCCCAACTCAAGGATTTGAACCCCCCTTTCACATTCCTATATACGGCCCTGCTTTTTTAGACTGCTTTATGAAACCTGGCCCTGGGTAACAAATCAAGTAGGGGATTGTCTGTTGGGATGAAATACAGCGGGGTCCTTGTGTGTCCCATTGCTGTTAAGGTAACCATGAAGAACCAGCAGGAACCCTGAACACGAGACAGCTAATGCGGCTCTGGTGAAACAAGAAGTCCTCAGTGATGGGCCAGGCTGGAGGTGATGGCTTGTAACCCAACAGGTGTGAAGGCAGATGAAGGCTGCAGCAGGTCTTCAGATTCCAATCATCTGGTATTTCCCAGCCATCAGACAAAGCTAGGGATCTATCAACACCACGTGTTTATTGGCATGCAATGACATTTCAAACAAAGTCAAACAAACCCACGCACAGGCATCTCTTGATCAATCCTGGATGTCGATATCCCATTCGGGAATTGACCAAGAGACAGTCTTCCTCATCATAGAGGAATTGCCACAAACTAATAACAAATGTGTGATTTGTCAGTATATAAGTTGCCCCGGTGTATAAGTTGCATGACCCCGCAACAGAGTAAAAAAAAAAAAAGTGGCTTATGCCCCAGAAAATACAGTATATCAAAGTTTTCAGTTTGAAAGCTGGACAAATTGCTCAAGTACTCTTTGTTTTTAATTCTCTTTTTTTTCTTACAAATTCCAGGTCCATACAATCATTTATAATAATTATTATTATTCTCATTTAGCCATCTGTAAATCTACATTTCTAGCCCCTAACAAGGCATCTGAGATTCGATAAATACAGAAACAAGCATGAACTCACTGGACATTAATACAAACATACTGTAATATAACCTAACCATATTTTAAAGGAAAATAAAATAAGTTACAAACCAATACCAAGTAACATTCTAAAATGATAATAGTTATAAAAGTAACAAAAATAATCACTTTTTTTTTTATCAGTAATATAGCTTTAAAGGGGTTAGCATGCTGTTGTGTGATGCCATTGGAAACTACAGTCAGGTACCTTTGGACAGTGGTTGGCACAGTTCCACTAACCGTTAATTATCGAAGCTAACGTTTTGTTAGCAGATTAGCTTTCAGTGGACCGATTAGCTTCCGATAAATTAGTTCCCATAACTTTTAGACCGCTAAGGTTTTTTTTACATAGTTAGTTACGGTGAAGAACATTTATAAACCCTGTTGGCTCCTGCTATGTATTTTGCAGCAATGAGGCAGCTAAGAGGAGCTGAGCTCAACTCTACACCAGTAGAAGGGGCCTGGCCGCCAGGCTGCCACAAAAAATAACAAAGGTCATTACCCTTTACAGCATACAGCGGTCCAGCCGTGAGGCCGAAGTCCTCAAAAGGATAGCATGTTTGACTTATGGCTTTGATTTATAAGACAAATTAAGATGGATAGGTTAACGACAATAATGTCAACTCTGTCATTTGTTACAAAGTGAAAATATAGCACATATCTTTTAATTTTAAAATAATGCATAAATTCTGAAGTTTTGAACATATTAACACACACACACACACAGATGCCAAACTGCATTATGGGTAAACTGAGTGTGCGATCACTGATTGGTTGATTCATTTAACCAACACAAAACTTAACGTGTGTGTTGGTTTTCACAAATAAATGTGTATTTGTAAAATATGTCATTTTTTTCATTTGTTAAAAAAAGGCATTTGCAAAACGGAAAATTCTGTTAAGTCGTGATTCAGTCAAGCAGGTCAGCAGTCATATAACCAGGCATCATTCACTCTGCCATCCAGTAGATGGCAGTGTTTGATGCATTACTAGATGGCATATTACATACTGGCATATTGTGTTACTATGCTTTTTACTTGGTGGCCAAGTGGTTAATGCGCTTGGTTTCAATTTAGAAGGCTCCGGGTTCAAATCCCACCCTTGCCACATTTCTCCATGTAATGTGGAGTTGAGTCAGGAAGGGTATCCGGCATAACACCTGTGCCAGTTCAACATGCAGATCCACCTTGGATTTGCTGTAGCGACCCCGAGTGCAAAACAAGGGAGCAGCCGAAGGGACACTCTTTAACTATGCTTTTAAATCTTTTAATTCATTTTATTTTGTTTTCTGAATTGTTTTGTGTGAAGTGCCTTGAGGTGACTCTGTTGTGACTTGGCGCTACATAAAGTGAATAAATTGAATTGAAACTGAGGCTCAGTTTACCCATAAAATTAACATTAAATCGGTGTGTAACTTTGCAAAAACAATGTCGGACTCTGTAGTTTTCTCTGGGCCCCTCCCCAATCAGACCGGGCGGGAGTGACATGTTTAGCCGCATGTTCTCCTTGAATTGCTGGCTGTCTGAGTGGTGTCCAAAAAATGAGGTGGGCTTCATAGATAATTGGCAAAGCTTCTGGGGAAAACCTGGTCTTGTTAGGAGAGACGGCATCCATCCCACTTTGGATGGAGCAGCTCTCATTTCTAGAAATCTGTCCAATTTTCTTAAATCCTCCAAACCGTGACTATCCAGGGTTGGGACCAGGAAGCAGAGTTGTAGTCTTACACACCTCTCTGCAGCTTCTCTCCCCCTGCCATCCCCTCATTACCCCATCCCCGTAGAGACGGTGCCTGCTCCCAGACTACCAATAACCAGCAAAAATCTATTTAAGCATAAAAATTCAAAAAGAAAAAATAATATAGCACCTTCAACTGCACCACAGACTAAAACAGTTAAATGTGGTCTATTAAACATTAGGTCTCTCTCTTCTAAGTCCCTGTTGGTAAATGATATAATAATTGATCAACATATTGATTTATTCTGCCGTACAGAAACCTGGTTACAGCAGGATGAATATGTTAGTTTAAATGAGTCAACACCCCCGAGTCACACTAACTGTCAGAATGCTCGTAGCACGGGCCGGGGCGGAGGATTAGCAGCAATCTTCCATTCCAGCTTATTAATTAATCAAAAACCCAGACAGAGCTTTAATTCATTTGAAAGCTTGACTCTTAGTCTTGTCCATCCAAATTGGAAGTCCCAAAAACCAGTTTTATTTGTTATTATCTATCGTCCACCTGGTCGTTACTGTGAGTTTCTCTGTGAATTTTCAGACCTTTTGTCTGACTTAGTGCTTAGGTCAGATAAGATAATTATAGTGGGCGATTTTAACATCCACACAGATGCTGAGAATGACAGCCTCAATACTGCATTTAATCTATTATTAGACTCTATTGGCTTTGCTCAAAAAGTAAATGAGTCCACCCACCACTTTAATCATATCTTAGATCTTGTTGGAAATAGAAGACTTAACAGTATTCCCTGAAAACTCCCTTCTGTCTGATCATTTCTTAATAACATTTACATTTACTCTGATGGACTACCCAGCAGTGGGGAATAAGTTTCATTACACTAGAAGTCTTTCAGAAAGCGCTGTAACTAGGTTTAAGGATATGATTCCTTCTTTATGTTCTCTAATGCCATATACCAACACAGTGCAGAGTAGCTACCTAAACTCTGTAAGTGAGATAGAGTATCTCGTCAATAGTTTTACATCCTCATTGAAGACAACTTTGGATGCTGTAGCTCCTCTAAAAAAGAGAGCTTTAAATCAGAAGTGCCTGACTCCGTGGTATAACTCACAAACTCGTAGCTTAAAGCAGATAACCCGTAAGTTGGAGAGGAAATGGCGTCTCACTAATTTAGAAGATCTTCACTTAGCCTGGAAAAAGAGTCTGTTGCTCTATAAAAAAGCCCTCCGTAAAGCTAGGACATCGTTCTACTCATCACTAATTGAAGAAAATAAGAACAACCCCAGGTTTCTTTTCAGCACTGTAGCCAGGCTGACAAAGAGTCAGAGCTCTATTGAGCTGAGTATTCCATTAACTTTAACTAGTAATGACTTCATGACTTTCTTTGCTAGCAAAATTTTAACTATTAGAGAAAAAATTACTCATAACCATCCCAAAGACGTATCGTTATCTTTGGCTGCTTTCAGTGATGCCTGTATTTGGTTAGACTCTTTCTCTCCGATTGTTCTGTCTGAGTTATTTTCATTAGTTACTTCATCCAAACCATCAACATGTTTATTAGACCCCATTCCTACCAGGCTGCTCAAGGAAGCCCTACCATTATTTAATGCTTCGATCTTAAATATGATCAATCTATCTTTGTTAGTTGGCTATGTACCACAGGCTTTTAAGGTGGCAGTAATTAAACCATTACTTAAAAAGCCATCACTTGACCCAGCTATCTTAGCTAATTATAGGCCAATCTCCAACCTTCCTTTTCTCTCAAAAATTCTTGAAAGGGTAGTTGTAAAACAGCTAACTGATCATCTGCAGAGGAATGGTCTATTTGAAGAGTTTCAGTCAGGTTTTAGAATTCATCATAGTACAGAAACAGCATTAGTGAAGGTTACAAATGATCTTCTTATGGCCTCGGACAGTGGACTCATCTCTGTGCTTGTTCTGTTAGACCTCAGTGCTGCTTTTGATACTGTTGACCATAAAATTTTATTACAGAGATTAGAGCATGCCATAGGTATTAAAGGCACTGCGCTGCGGTGGTTTGAATCATATTTGTCTAATAGATTACAATTTGTTCATGTAAATGGGGAATCTTCTTCACAGACTAAAGTTAATTATGGAGTTCCACAAGGTTCTGTGCTAGGACCAATTTTATTCACTTTATACATGCTTCCCTTAGGCAGTATTATTAGACGGTATTGCTTAAATTTTCATTGTTACGCAGATGATACCCAGCTTTATCTATCCATGAAGCCAGAGGACACACACCAATTAGCTAAACTGCAGGATTGTCTTACAGACATAAAGACATGGATGACCTCTAAATCAAATCTTAGAAACATGGTGTCTAACCAGATCCTTACTGTGGATGGCATTACCCTGACCTCTAGTAATACTGTGAGAAATCTTGGAGTCATTTTTGATCAGGATATGTCATTCAAAGCGCATATTAAACAAATATGTAGGACTGCTTTTTTGCATTTACGCAATATCTCTAAAATCAGAAAGGTCTTGTCTCAGAGTGATGCTGAAAAACTAATTCATGCATTTATTTCCTCTAGGCTGGACTATTGTAATTCATTATTATCAGGTTGTCCTAAAAGTTCCCTAAAAAGCCTTCAGTTAATTCAAAATGCTGCAGCTAGAGTACTGACGGGGACTAGAAGGAGAGAGCATATCTCACCCATATTGGCCTCTCTTCATTGGCTTCCTGTTAATTCTAGAATAGAATTTAAAATTCTTCTTCTTACTTATAAGGTTTGAATAATCAGGTCCCATCTTATCTTAGGGACCTCGTAGTACCATATCACCCCAATAGAGCGCTTCGCTCTCAGACTGCAGGCTTACTTGTAGTTCCTAGGGTTTGTAAGAGTAGAATGGGAGGCAGAGCCTTCAGCTTTCAGGCTCCTCTCCTGTGGAACCAGCTCCCAATTCAGATCAGGGAGACAGACACCCTCTCTACTTTTAAGATTAGGCTTAAAACTTTCCTTTTTACTAAAGCTTATAGTTAGGGCTGGATCAGGTGACCCTGAACCATCCCTTAGTTATGCTGCTATAGACGTAGACTGCTGGGGGGTTCCCATGATGCACTGTTTCTTTCTCTTTTTGCTCTGTATGCACCACTCTGCATTTAATCATTAGTGATCGATCTCTGCTCCCCTCCACAGCATGTCTTTTTCCTGGTTCTCTCCCTCAGCCCCAACCAGTCCCAGCAGAAGACTGCCCCTCCCTGAGCCTGGTTCTGCTGGAGGTTTCTTCCTGTTAAAAGGGAGTTTTTCCTTCCCACTGTAGCCAAGTGCTTGCTCACAGGGGGTCGTTTTGACCGTTGGGGTTTTACATAATTATTGTATGGCCTTGCCTTACAATATAAAGCACCTTGGGGCAACTGTTTGTTGTGATTTGGCGCTATATAAAAAAATTGATTGATTGATAATGCAGTTTGGCATCTGTGTGGTTAATATGTTCAAAACTTCAGAATTAGTGCATTATTTTAAAATTAAAAGATATGTGTTATATTTTCACTTTGTACAAATGACAGACTTGACATTAATGTAGTTTAACTATCTGGATTAATTTGGTTTATAAATCAAAACCATAAGTCAGACCTGCTTTCCTTTTCAAGATGTCTGCCTCACAGCTGGACCACTGTATGCTGTCAAGATAAATGATGCTTCCCTACAGCAGTGGGCACGGTGCACAACGACTGAAGCACTGACTCATTGGCTGTGTTTATGTTTGTGATCGCCTTTGATTCTATCAGAAGCTTTGGTGGTGTTTATCCTCAAAAGGGCTTGTCAGTAGCCGAGAGTGTACCAGAGATAATACTTAAAGTTAGCGGTTAGCTGTAGCTTCCAATAATTTTTTTGGTGGTTTATCAGTTTAGTGTTATAAAAGAAAACTTTTCAATTAGCTGATTAGCCATTATCAAAGCTAACATTTTGGTTTGCTGTGCCCACCACTGCTTCTGGACAGTGACACTATAAAAAAATTAAGTATTTATTTGTTTACGTATGTAAAACACATTGCAGCCAATCTGCTCTGTGTCAGTCTGATCCCGTGAGATCTCAGAAGCTAAGCAGTGCAGGACCTGGTTAATACTTGGATGGGAGAGCTCTTTGGAACACCAGTGGCTGTGTGTGTTTCTCCAGGTTACACTGGAGTTGCGCCAGGAAGGGCATCCGACGTAAAACTTCTGTCAAATACCAATGTGGATCTGGTTGTATCCGCTGTGGTGACCCCAAACAAAAAACGGGAGCAGCTGAATGAACAACAACAACAACCTCTGTAAAACACACTGAAGCGGAAATGAAACAATCAAAATGTGTTTGTAATGTAGAATTTCATCTTTAATTCAAAGGGTTTTTAACCATTCAACCATTTAGGAATTACAACCGCAATCACTCCATAAGTAACTGTATAACAAATATAAGTATTACTGTGAATACAAATGATCACTTTTACAACCAGTTTTCTTTCAACAGGTTACAGGATGGACACAAAAACATTTTCAAGTCACTGAATATGTTTCGGACTTCATTTACATCATTCGTTAAGAAAAGTAACACAGTATAGTACTGTATAGCAAATGAAACAAGAGAAACCGTGAATTTTGAGCTATAGTTTACCAGGAGGTACATGGGAGATTTGAGCCTAGATTCGTTTGCTTATATGAAAATCCATTCTCGTTCCACTCCACTCTAAAGCTGTGAACAGTGGTGCAACAATTAAGATCTGCATGATGCAGAGTTTCTCCAATCACAGCCACAGTGGTTTATAAATACACCAGAATTGTCAGTGGTGTCTTTGTGACTTCACTCACTCGACTCCTTCTTGTACAGTCACTCAGCACTATGCATAGTTACTCCAATGACATCACTTGCATTGTGAGGGTGTCATCTTTGACATTTTAGCCTTGTGGCATGTTTCTCTGTGCATGATCCAGCACAAAGATGGAACAGTTTTCAGGACACTAACTTCTGGAAAAGGCCAAGGAGACGCCCATGCACACGCACACACACACACACACACACACAAACCCCAACATCACAGAAAACAGTGCTGTGGTATTAAGCAGCCAATAATTTAGCCCAGCCTTAGGAGCAGAATAAATAAGTACGTAAATGAGGAGTTTAATAGTGCGTTATTGAGGAACCAGTGGAAGAGGCTCTCTGGGCTGTGTTTTGTAAGAGTAATTATTATGAAAACCAACCTGTCGTGCACTTAAAAGAGCAGTGCGATTGGTGTTGGTGTTGTACATTGTCATGATTCAGCAAGGAGTAAATTTGTACCTGACCTTGTTTATTATGCATTGACAGACGCATGCAGCAAAGGTCAAAAGTTCCACTCAGCTTTTGGACATAAAATGATTTTATGTCATTCATGTCATTCCTAACCTCCAGTCAAGACCCATACCAATTTGCTTACAAGGCCACCAGGTGAACAGAGGATGTCATGACCGCTGCCCCCTACATCAGGCTGACCCACCTGGATCACCAGGATAACTGCGCCCATCTTTCAACACCATCCTCCCCCATAGATAGCCTCATGAGGAAACTGCTGAACCTCTGTCAATCTCATTCCACATTTTAGGATTAAGGACTTTCTGTCAGATTGCTCAGAGAGTCAGGACTGCCCCCCCACACACACACATCCACAGCGCTTACACTCATTACCACTGCTCTTCAGCCCTATACCTCTGATTGCACCCCTCTCCACACCAGCAACATCTTCATTAAATATCTGGATGACACCACAGTGGTAGGCTGTATCACTAGAGGAGTTAGGCCTGCCAACCAGGATGAGGTGGAACAGCTGACGGTGTAGTGTAGAGAAAATAACCTGCTCCTGAACCAGTGGTGGGCACAGTTCCACTAATCCTCGAAGATGTTTTCATTATCGGATTAGCGTTTCAGATAATTTTGAAAACCATCAGCGGATTAATTATCTTCCGATAAGTTTTAGACCACTAACATATTTTTGCAGGTGTGATGAACAAAGCTTAACAGTTACAAACATTTATTAAGTCTAAAATCAGTTGAGTACCTACCTGTTAAATCTTTTGTAGTGGATGTGCAGTTCTGTCCTCTGCAAACAGAAGAGAGCAGAAGAAACAGCTCTATTCTCTGCAGACAAAGGAGAACTGGTCACATAAAAGAAAAAAGCTCATTTCTTGTGTGATCAGGACAATGATATTTTGAAATTTGTCTGTTTTCAAGAATATTCTCAATTTGCCTTCACTACTACTCAGTAGTCTTCTAGAATATTGTTTAACTGCTAGAACTGTCCAGAATTTTCTAGAAGTTTCCAGAAATATCTAGAAATTTCACGAAACTTTTAGAACTTTCTAGAACGTAAATTTTTTTTTCCAAAAAATAACATAAAATCAAAGTTTGTGCTGAATGTAGTCATTTTTTCCATAGACTTTAGACATAAGCAGTTGAAATATAACACTTAGAAGCCAGGAACAAAAATTGTGTTACATAGTGTTATTGTTCTTTACAACACTGTTTGTCCTCTTTGTTCGAGACTAATATATATAATATGTCTGAAATTCTGTTTGCATTTATTAAATTCCATGCAGATTAAACGTAACAGACACGGATTATTTGTTATAATTGTTTTAGCAAGTTTTCAGGGTATCATGCATGTAGTCTCTTATTAACGTGACAAAAAGCATAAAAAATACCTTTTTGTAGTATAATATTAATTTACAACTGTCACCGTGTTTATTCTGCAGCGACTCGAAGGTATTATGGGATACGTCAATAGGGCGAATGAACACTACTGGCCAGTAGATGGCAGTAGAGACCTTGAAAACTTGCCAAAACAAAATTCCAGATAATCCGTGTCTGCTACATTTAAGATGTGTGGAATTTAATAAACGCAGACACAATAACAACATCTATAAACCCAGAGAATATATTCACGAGAGTTTTAGGCACTAGAATTTAATGCTGTTGTCCGTAGAGCCTGATCAGAGTGTTTCAAATGCATTTCTCATGTTGTGAACGTACTGAGATTACCCCATCCTACCCATAATGCACTGCTGGGCACAGCATATATCCACACTAAAACCTTAAAAACATATATCTAAATCATATATCTATCTAAAACATATATCTGATATACATCTAAAACATATATTTAACAGGTAGGTGCTCAACTGATTTTAAGTTTTATAAATATTTGTAGCTGTTCAGCTTTGTTTACCACATTATCGGTCTAAAAATTATCGGATAAAAATTTATCCCAAGATAATTAGTCAGATAATGGTTTTTAAAGTTATCTAAAAAGATAATCTGCTAATGAAAACATCTTTGATAATTATCAGTTATCGGATTATCGGAACTGTGCCCACCACTGGATATATGTTTCAGTTTTAAAGTAATGCACTAATTTTGAAGGTTTTTGTGTGGACATGCTGTATCCAGGTGCATTATGGGTAATCTTAGTACATTCACAACAGAAGAAATGCATTTGAGACGCTCTGATCAGACTCCACATGGACAACAGCATTAAACTCTTTGTATACTGTGCCTAAAACGCTTGTGAATATATTCTCTGGGTTTATAGATATTGTTATGGTGTTTGTTTTATGTAAAAATGCCAGAAGAAGCCCAGGTTGCTTCTCCATTATTTTCAAATGGAATCATTGCAATCGATTCCTGTTTGCTCTTTAGAGTCCTGCTTATGTCAAACATTGTCTGTCGTCTTTGTTCCAGAATAATATACAGTGGGGAAAATAAGTATTTGACCCCCTGTCAGTTTTGCAGGTTTTCCCCACTACAAAGAATGGAGATGGCTGTAATTTTTATTGTAGGTACACTTCAACTGTGAGAGACAGAATCTAAAAAAAAATCCAGTAAATCACATTGTATGATTTTTAAATAATTAATTAGCATTTTATTGCATAAAATAAGTATTTGACCCCCAACCAACAAGCAAGAATTCTGGCTCTCACAGACCTGTTAATTTTTCTTTAAGAAGCCCTCTTATTCTGCAGTCTTTACCTGTATTAATTGCACCTGTTTGAACTTGTTACATGTATAAAAGACACCTGTTCACACACTCAATCAATCACACTCCAACCTGTCCACCATAGCCAAGACCAAAGAGCTGTCTAAGGACACCAGGGACAAAACTGTAGACCTGCACAAGGCTGGGATGAACTACAGGACAACAGGCAAGCAGCTTGGTGGAAGACAACTGTTATGATTATTAGAAAGTGGAAGAAACACAAGATGACTGTCCGTCTCCTTCAGTCTGGGATTCCATGCAAGATCTCACTTTGTGGGGTAAGGATGACTCTGAGAAAGCTCAGAACTACACAGGAGGACCTGGTCAATGACCTGAAGAGAGCTGGGACCACAGTCACAAAGATTACATTAGTAATACATGATGCTGTCATGGTTTAAAATCCTGCAGGGCAGCAAGGTCCCCCTGCTCAAGACAGCACATGTCCAGGCCCATTTGAAGTTCATCAGTGACCATCTGGATGATCCAGAGGAGGCATGGGAGAAGGTCATGTGGTCAGATGAGACCAGAATAGAGCTTTTTGGAATCAACTCCACTTACCATGTTTAGAGGATGAGAACAACACCAAGAAAACCATCCCAACCGTGAAGCATGGGGGTAGAAACATTATACTCTGGGGGTCATGTATTGCGAGATTTGGCAAATAACCTCCTTCCCTCAGTAAGAGAATTGAAGATGGGTCATGGCCAGAGGTGTAAAACTCTGGCTTCCCAAAGTAAAAGTCCAGCCACATATTTGGTCCATCTTCCCAATTAACCAGCTGACTGTAATTAGTTCAGCTCTTCAGGCAGGTGGATGAGCTAATTATTGAGATCACCTGTTTTAGGTGCACAGGTAGAAGCAACACATGGGAGGGTTTTTACTTTCTGAAGCCGGAATTTCACACCTCTGGTGATTGCTGGGTCTTCCAGCATGAAAATGACCCCAAACACACAGCCAGGGCAACTAAGGAGGGGCTCCGTAAGAAGCATTTCAAGGTCGTGGCCTGGCTAGTTTCCAGACCTGAACTCAATAGAAAATCTTTGGAGGGAGCTGAAACTCCAAACCTGAAAGATTTGGAGAAGATGTATGGAGGAGTGGACCAAAATCCCTGTTGCAGTGTGTGAAAACTTGGTCAAGAACTACCAGAAACATCTGACCTCTGTAATGGCAGACAACTGTTTCTGTACCAATTGTTAAACTCTGTTTTTCGTGGGGGTCAAATAGTTATTTTATGCAATAAAATGCAAATTAATTATTTAAAAATCATACAATGTGATTTACTGGATTTTTTTTAGATTCTGTTTCTCACAGTTGAAGTGTACCTATGATAAAAAATTACAGACCTCTCCATTCTTTGTAGGTGGGAAAACCTGCAAAACTGACAGGGGGTCAAATACTTATTTTCCCCACTGTATATAAGATGTCTGAAATTCAGTTTGCGTTTATTAAATTCCACACATCTTAAATGTAGCAGACACGGATTATCTGGAATTTTGTTGTGGCAAGTTTTCACAGTATCTAGTGCCATCTACTGGCCAGTAGTGTTCATGGCAGTATGAGCATCTGGACACCAGTAGATGGCAGTGTCCTATTTATTTGACCCCGGTTATATCAGAGGGTTGTCAAATCACAACTTGACTTTTTGCAAATGGCTTTTTTTTTTTTACAAATAAAAAAGGCAAATTTTACAAAAGCACATTTATATATAAACACCAACACACATACCTCACATTAACATTTTGGTTTTTACAAAGAATGAATAAGTCAAGCAATCAGTGTTAGCGGAGGCTCATTTACCCATAATCCCTTTGGCATCTGTCTGTGCTTGTTACAAAACTTCAGAATTAGTGCATTATTTAAAATGAAAAGATATGTGTTATATTTTAACTTTTTACAAATGACAGAATTTACATTAATGGAGTTATTCTATCCAGAATAATTGGATGATTTTAAATCAAAACCATAACTCAAAACTGCTTTATTTTCCAAGATTTTCCAAAAATTTTCTCTGCCTCACTGTGGCATGGCTGTGTTCTGTTAAGGAGTAATGGCTTGTTGTGTGTGTGTGTGTGTGTGTGTGTGTGTGTGTGTGTGTGTGTGTGTGTGTGTGTGTGTGTGTGTGTGTGTGTGTGTGTGTGTGTGTGTGTGTAGAGTTGAGCTTAGCTCCTCTCAATTGCGTCACTGCTGCAAAATATGTAGCAAACAGGAGCTTCCAGCAGTGGGCAGGGCGCACAAAGACAGAAGTGCTGACTCATTGTTTGGGTTTGTGGTCGCCTTTAGTGCCTTTATCGGTTAGCTGTAGCTTCCAATACATTTTTGGGTGGTTTATCGGTTTAGCTTTATAAAAGATAACTTTTCAGTTAGCTGATTAGCTGGTACCTTTACCTTTTGGTTAGCTGTGCCCACCACTGTCTTGAACACATCCAAACCAAGGAGCTATTCATAGACTTCAGGAGAAACAAAACAGACATTCAGGCCATTATCTTTGGGGGGACCTGTGTGGAAAGGGTCAGGGATGTCCATTTCCTGGGAGTCCACATAGATGAGAAACTGATCTGGGACAGGAACACCACTCACTTGATAAAGAAGGCACAGCAAAGACGCCGCTTTCTGGGAAACCTCAGGAAAAATAACATAAACCAGAGATTGCTCGTGGGGTTTTTTTTACTACTCTGCCATGGAGACCATCATCACATACTGCCTCTGTACATGGTTTGCCAGCTGCATGGTGTCAAACAGGAAAGTGCTCCAGAGGATTACCAAAATGGCAGAGAAGATCACTGGCTGCCCGCTACCCAGACTGAAGGACCTTCATGGCTCTTACTGTCTCAAGAGAGCCAACACTATCCTAAAGGACTCATCCCACCCTGGTCAGTCTCTGTGTGAGCTACTGCCATCAGACAGACGGTAGAGGACCATTAATGCAAGATTGAAAAAGAGTTTCTGCACAACTGCTGTTAGAGCTATGAAGGCCACTGGAACCAAGTAGCCATGTAACATGTTACACTTGAAATGAGTGCAGTATTTGTTTATGTACAATATCCACTGCCACTGAAATATCCACAGTTTTGTGCGTACTTTTATCTTTTTTATTTGCAATCTCTTTTTTGTTACTACATTCTTCTACTCTTTTTTATTTTTTAATTTGTGCTCTGGGCATACCTCTTTCATTTGGTTAATTTTTATGTTTGTTTTTCTTTTCTTCTCCAAACCTTTCAAGTCTGCACATGGTTTGCCCAGGTTTATGTATTTGCACTGAAAGGCTTGCACCTTACCTTTCACTGTACTGGTTACAATGACAATAAATAATCTGTATCTGCATATGTTGAAAAAACACAAAGTTTCATCTGTCACCCAATGAAGGTGAATATATGCGTATATAGATTTTTGCATAGGCTCATTTAAATTTTTCATTGATTTACAAATTCAACAGGTTTGTGATGTTAACAGCTTTGTATTCCTGCATCACACAAAATTATATTCTTATTTGGAGGGAGTGATGCTGCCAAGGCAGCAGTTATTCCTGATGAATATACAGTGGAACCTCAGTTGTACAACTTATTTGGTTCCTAAATGTAGTTCTTAAACCAAGTTGTTTTTAAACCAAAATCAATTCTCCCATAAGAAACAATGTAAAATGGATTAATCTGTTCCTGGGCCCAAAGAGAACACTGTGTTTTTATCTTTTTAACAACATTTCATGCATAAATGGCAGGCAAATGACAAAGAATATGCATAGTATCTTATATAAAATAATGTACCGTAATTCTAATAAAATATACAATTTAATTTCACCTTACCTGTACATTAGAGACTTGATGGCGTACACAGGGGAGGTGATGGTCTAGTGGTTAAAGGTGTTGGGCTTGAGACCAGAAGATCCTCAGTTCAAATCCCAGCCTGACTGGAAAATCACTAAGGGCCCTTGGGCAAGGTCCTTAATCCCCTATTGCTCCCGGTGTGTAGTGAGCATCTTGTATGGCAGCACCCTCACATCGGCGTGAATGTGAGGCATTATTTGTAAAGCGGTTTGAGCGTCAGATGCAGATGGTAAAGTTGCTATATAAATGCAGTACATTTACCATTTTACATAGATGGTGAAGGGAACGGATGTTGCTGTCCTTTAGGGTGTTTCACCACACAACAAACCAGATGACTCCAGGTGTTGCAGTGATCTCTGGCCAGATTTAATGTTGTATGCTAACAGCATTAGCATTGTACCAGCTGTCTGTAGCTTCACCCGTTAGCTCCACTTAATGTATGATTAGTGGAAGAAATATGCAACACATAACTATTAAAGTCCATGACAAAGTAAACCATTAAGAGAACCATCATGCAGTTCTGAAAAAAATACGATTTAATAAACAACCAAACACAAAACAATAACCCTTCTTCTTTTGAGTTTATTGGTGGCTTGCAACCAAACACGGTGGATTACTGCCACCTACTGTGGCAGAGATGTTTGTGCACCAAGACTTTGCTTGAAAAGTGATGGATTTTTCATTTAAAAAATATATTTGTGAACCGATTTGTTTGCAAAGAGAGTGTTCTAAAACCGAGGTTCCATTGTACTTCATCAAAATGTCTGATATAAAAACCTAACGCTCTCTCTCTCTTTCTCTCACATTCATCTCATTTTGGCATGAATGTCTCTCCATACCTCTGAGCTGAGCTCAGCCGGCTGCTTCACGTCAGCGCAGGATGTCTCATTTTGGGAGGAAAAAATGTTTTGATCGATTGCAGTTTGTTTGTATTACAACATTTGGAAAGAGGTGTCATTTAGTTTAAATGGTGTTTCTCTTTGAATTTATTCATTCCAACTGGACTCTACCATTCTAACTTGACTCGGCAGAGAGCCGCGCAGCATTTGGAGCTGTGTGAACAGAACAGAGGTCAATTCTTGTTTCTTTCTCGCAACAAGACAGGAATCCCAGTTAGTGAGTTTAATCTGCACAAAAGTGCCTCAAGATTGACATATTCAGGGATGAAAGTTGAAAAACAAAATAAAGCTGTAACACAATACCATCCGCACAAAAATGTTTGAATTCTAGAAGCTCTGAAATGCAATCTGGGACTATTCCAGACAATAAACTGCAGTGAGTGCAGCATCCATTTTGGTGAGAAAAAAACATAACTTATAACCTTATTCATATTCACTCCAGTAATATTCTGCCCTTACTAAGATGCAGCAGTTTTCTAGCTTTGCAGATAGTTCTGGAGGAAATTAACAAATTGAAAATATGGTTTGACAAATTGTCATTAAACTTAAATAAAACAGGGATGAAGCAGAGGTGTACGAGTCACTAGATGTTCATAGGAAACATTTATTTCTATATTTATTTATGTTCATTGCTAGTTGGTTTTATATTTTCTGTTGTGTGTTTTTTATCAGGTTCTTTGTCCCTTTCCATAAAATTTGTAGCATTATTCCATAAAATTGTAGCATTATTACTTTTTATTACTATTAATATTAATATTGTTGTTGCTATTATTATTATTATTAATATCTAAACAAAAATAAATTAAAAAAATATTACAATTTGTAATACATTTGACTCTTTTATGACAACAAACGCTGAGCCATTAATTATACAGAAAACAAATGCACACAAACATGCTGAGATGCGAGCAGCTTAATGTTAACTTTAACACTGAAAATGCCATAGACATGTTAACATGTTAGCATCGGTCCCATTTTTAAGTTATAAATATATTTATCAACTGTTTCAGGAGACCATAACAGGTCGGTTTAACATAAAAAAGGTTGTTACTCACAGACATATGCTCTTTGGGGTTTTAGCTTGGAAAATTAAGATAAAGTGAAATAAGCATATGCTCTTTTCTTTTTGCTCCACCATTGTTCACAATGGCAATAGACAGGTTGACAGATGAGATCATACAGGAGTCCCCATGGACTATGATGTTTGCAGATGACATTGTGATCTGTAGTGAGAGCAGAGAGCAAGTTGAGTCTAGTCTGGAGAGGTGGAGATATGCTCTGGAGAGCAGGGGAATGAAAGTCAGTAGAAGCAAGACTGAGGACATGTGTGTGAATGGGAGAGAGCCCAGTGAAATAGTGCAGTTACAAGGACTAAAATTGGTGAAAGTAGATGAGTTGAAATATTTGGGGTCAACTGTTCAAAGTAATGGAAAGTGTGGTAGAGAGGTGAAGAAGAGAGTGCAGGCAGGGTGGAGTGGGTGGAGAAAGATGGCAGGAGTGATTTGTGACTGAAGAATATCAGCCAGAGTGAAGGGGAAAGTTTACAAGACAATAGTTATACCAGCTATGTTGTACGGTTTAGAGACGGTGGCACTAACAAAAAGACAGGAGGCAGAGCTGGAGGTGGCAGAGCTGAAGATGTTGAGATTTTTTGGGGGGAGTGACGAGAATGGACAAGATTAGGAATGAACATATCAGAGGGATGGCTCAGGTGGGACGGTTTGGAGACAAAGTCAGAGAGGCGAGATTGAGATGGTTTCAACATGTGCAGAGGATGGATCCAGGGTATATAGGGAAAAGGATGCTGAAGATGGAGCCACCAGGCAGGAGGAGAAGAGGGAGGCCAAAGAGGTTTATGGATGTGATGAGGGAGGACATGCAAGTGGTTGGTGTGACAGAGGAAGATACAGAGGACAGGGTGAGATGGAAATGATTGATCTGCTGTGGCAACCCGTAACGGGAACAGCCGAAAGACAAAGAAGAAGAAATAAGCATATGCTGTTTGGGGTTTTAGCGAGGAAAAATTAATATAAAGCAAAATAAAACAAAGAACCAATGAAGCAGCAGGTCGGATCAATGCTTCATTGCTTCAAGCTTCAAAGAAGAGCCGCACTGCAGAAACGGTTGATTACAGACCCTGCAGGGGTTCTGTAATCAACATAGAGACATGATCATTTTCCCAACAAACACCTCCAAAAACAACGGTCACTCTGAAGGACCGAAAAGGCAATCGTTAAGCAGTTGATCGGTGGATAGAATCATTTCTTAATGATACTCGAAGTGAACTGGTTCTCGATACCCAACCCTAGCTGTGATCATCATCGATTGCATGTCATGTGACTGTCCATTAGATGCTGTGCTAGCACTGTGACATGCAGCTGAGTTTTTATTTTTATCTCTGTTGTAGTGGTGTGGGCATACTGCTGGCCTCCAGCATGTCCACCTCCAGCTGGACATGCTGGATATGCCATGATGGGGGTTCCACAGATGTCAGCTGTTCCATCCTGGACATGAAAGCTCTACAGATATGCGTGCTGCAGTGGACAGCAATTGCACTCCAGCCACCATTCGAACCTTTGCCACCTCAGCCACACCTCGACAAGGTTGGATCATGGTGTTGGGGGGGATGACACACTCACATGCCATTCTGTTGCTTGGGGGGTGGAGGAGAGGGGCATGACACACTCACACGCCATTTGTGTTGCTTACGGGGGCACACTGGCATGCCATTTCTGTTGCTCAGGGCATGCACGACACACTGACCACCCTTTGAGCTTTTGAATACCTGGACCACAGCTCAAAAGTGGTTGTCAGCTTTCTACTTTCGTCCTGGCTGCGCAAATGGCCCTGCATTTTCTAAGCACCCTGCTAGTGGTGTTGGATGCTTGTGGGTGGCACCTGGACTCTGGCCGACTCTGGCCGAGAGTAGGTTGAATGGCCCCTCACCCGCCATTCGCCGTCATTCGGCCATGGTTGTGAAGGCTGCCTTGATTACTCTATTTGGCCAGGGTTGGATGTGGCCGATGAATTTGTGCAGCCCCTTGGCCGAGGCATGATTTGTCTGACCTGTGCTCAACATGCCGTGCGAATGCTGCAAACATGGTCAGATGGTAGTGCAAACTCATCTTGCCCACCATTTAAATGCATTTCCGGTGCATGAATGTAGAGTACATGTGCTGTGCCCTAATGGATGTGGCGACTGCTGTACAAGGCATCTCACATGCCTTGTACAGCAGCTCCAATTTTTCATGAGTGGCATTTGCGTCCTCCTTTGTGCACCATTCGGCCTGGATCGTGTTATGTAAGTAAGTAAGTAAGTAAGTCAATCAATCAATCAATTTTATTTATATAGCACCAAATCACAGCAAACAGTTGCCCCAAGGTGCTTTATATTGTAAGGCAAGGCCATACAATAATTACGTAAAAACCCCAACGGTCAAAACGACCCCCTGTGAGCAAGCACTTGGGGACAGTGGGAAGGAAAAACTCCCTTTTAACAGGAAGAAACCTCCAGCAGAACCAGGCTCAGGGAGGGGCAGTCTTCTGCTGGGACTGGTTGGGGCTGAGGGAGAGAACCAGGAAAAAGACATGCTGTGGAGGGGAGCAGAGATCAATCACTAATGATTAAATGCAGAGTGGTGCATACAGAGCAAAAAGAGAAAGAAACACTCAGTGCATCATGGGAACCCCCCAGCAGTCTAAGTCTATAGCAGCATAACTAAGGGATGGTTCAGGGCCACCTGATCCAGCCCTAACTATAAGATAACTATAAAAGTAGAGAGGGTGTCTGTCTCCCTGATCTGAATTGGGAGCTGGTTCCACAGGAGAGGAGCCTGAAAGCTGAAGGCTCTGCCTCCCATTCTACTCTTACAAACCCTAGGAACTACAAGTAAGCCTGCAGTCTGAGAGCGAAGCGCTCTATTGGGGTGATATGGTACTATGAGGTCCCTAAGATAAGATGGGACCTGATTATTCAAAACCTTATAAGTAAGAAGAAGAATTTTAAATTATATTCTAGAATTAACAGGAAGCCAATGAAGAGAGGCCAATATGGGTGAGATATGCTCTCTCCTTCTAGTCCCCGTTAGTACTCTAGCTGCAGCATTTTGAATTAACTGAAGGCTTTTCAGAGAACTTTTAGGACAACCTGATAATAATGAATTACAGTAGTCCAGCCTAGAGGAAATAAATGCATGAATTAGTTTTTCAGCATCACTCTGAGACAAGACCTTTCTAATTTTAGAGATATTGCGTAAATGCAAAAAAGCAGTCCTACATATTTGTTTAATATGCGCTTGAATGACATATCCTGATCAAAAATGACTCCAAGATTTCTCACAGTATTACTAGAGGTCAGGGTAATGCCATCCAGAGTAAGGATCTGGTTAGACACCATGTTTCTAAGATTTGTGGGCCAAGTACAATAACTTCAGTTTTATCTGAATTTAAAAGCAGGAAATTAGAGGTCATCCATGTCTTATGTCTGTAAGACAATCCTGCAGTTTAGCTAATTGGTGTGTGTCCTCTGGCTTCATGGATAGATAAAGCTGGGTATCATCTGCGTAACAATGAAATTTAAGCAATGCCGTCTAATAATACTGCCTAAGGGAAGCATGTATAAGTGAATAAATTGGTCCTAGCACAGAACCTTGTGGAACTCCATAATTAACCTTAGTCTGTGAAGAAGATTCCCCATTTACATGAACAAATTGTAATCTATTAGATAAATATGATTCAAACCACCGCAGCGCAGTGCCTTTAATACCTATGGCATGCTCTAATGTCTGTAGTAAAATTTTATGGTCAACAGTATCAAAAGCAGCACTGAGGTCTAATAGAACAAGCACAGAGATGAGTCCACTGTCTGAGGCCATAAGAAGATCATTTGTAACCTTCACTAATGCTGTTTCTGTACGATGATGAATTCTAAAACCTGACTGAAACTCTTCAAATAGACCATTCCTCTGCAGATGATCAGTTAGCTGTTTTACAACTACCCTTTCAAGACTTTTTGAGAGAAAAGGAAGGTTGGAGATTGGCCTATAATTAGCTAAGATAGTTGGGTCAAGAGATGGCTTTTTAAGTAATGGTTTATTACTGCCACCTTAAAAGCCTGTGTTACATAGCCAACTAATAAAGATAGATTGATCATTTTTAAGATCAAAGCATTAAATAATGGTAGGGCTTCCTTGAGCAGCCTGGTAGGAATGGGGTCTAATAGACATGTTGATGGTTTGGATGAAGTAACTAATGAAAATAACTCAGACAGAACAATCTGAGAGAAAGAGTCTAACCAATACCGGCATCACTGAAAGCAGCCAAAGATAACGATACGTCTTTGGGATGGTTATGAGTAATTTTTTTCTCTAATAGTTAAAATTTTATTAGCAAAGAAAGTCATGAAGTCATTACTAGTTAAGGTAAAGGAATACTCGGCTCAATAGAGCTCTGACTCTTTGTCAGCATGGCTACAGTGCTGAAAAGAAACCTGGGGTTGTTCTTATTTTCTTCAATTAGTGATGAGTAGTAAGATGTCCTAGCTTTACGGAGGGCTTTTTTATAGAGCAACAGACTCTTTTTCCAGGCTAAGTGAAGATTTTCTAAATTAGTGAGACGCCATTTCCTCTCCAACTTACGGGTTATCTGCTTTAAGCTGCGAGTTTGTGAGTTATACCACGGACTCAGGCACTTCTGATTTGAACCTCTCTTTTTCAGAGGAGCTACAGCATCCAAAGTTGTCTTCAATGAAGATGTAAAACTATTGACGAGATACTCTATCTCACTTACAGAGTTTAGGTAGCTACTCTGCACTGTGTTGGTATATGGCATTAGCGAACATAAAGAAGGAATCATATCCTTTAACCTAGTTACAGCGCTTTCTGAAAGACTTCTGGTGTAATGAAACTTATTCCCCACTGCTGGGTAGTCCATCAGAGTAAATGTAAATGTTATTAAGAAATGATCAGACAGAAGGGAGTTTTCAGGGAATACTGTTAAGTCTTCAATTTCCATACCATAAGTCAGAACAAGATCTAAGATATGATTAAAGTGGTGGGTGGACCCATTTACATTTTTAGCAAAGCCAATTGAGTCTAATAATAGATTAAATGCAGTGAGGCTGTCATTCTCAGCATCTGTGTGGATGTTAAAATCGCCCACTATAATGATCTTATCTGAGCTAAGCACTAAGTCAGACAAAAGGTCTGAAAATTCACAGAGAAACTCACAGTAACGACCAGGTGGACGATAGATAATAACAAATAAAACTGGTTTTTGGGACTTCCAATTTGGATGGACAAGACTAAGAGTCAAGCTTTCAAATGAATTAAAGCTCTGTCTGGGTTTTTGATTAATTCATAAGCTGGAATGGAAGATTGCTGCTAATCCTCTGCCTCAGCCCGTGCTACGAGCGTTCTGGCAGTTAGTGTGACTCGGGGGTGTTGACTCATTTAAACTAACATATTCATCCTGCTGTAACCAGGTTTCTGTAAGGCAGAATAAATCAATATGTTGATCAATTATTATATCATTTACTAACAGGGACTTAGAAGAGAGAGACCTAATGTTTAATAGACCACATTTAACTGTTTTAGTCTGTGGTGCAGTTGAAGGTGCTATATCATTTTTTCTTTTTGAATTTTTATGCTTAAATAGATTTTTGATGGTTATTGGTGGTCTGGGAGCAGGCACCGTCTCTACGGGGATGGGGTAATGAGGGGATGGCAGGGGGAGAGAAGCTGCAGAGAGGTGTGTAAGACTACAACTCTGCTTCCTGGTCCCAACCCTGGATAGTCACGGTTTGAAGGATTTAAGAAAATTGGCCAGATTTCTAGAAATGAGAGCTGCTCCATCCAAAGTGGGATGGATGCCGTCTCCCCGATTGGGGAGGGGCCCAGAGAAAACTACAGAGTCCGACATTGTTTTTGCAAAGTTACACACCGATTCAATGTTAATTTTAGTGACCTCCGATTGGCGTAACCGGGTGTCATTACTGCCGACGTGAATTACAATCTTACCAAATTTACGCTTAGCCTTAGCCAGCAGTTTCAAATTTCCTTCAATGTCGCCTGCTCTGGCCCCCGGAAGACAATTGACTATGGTTGCTGGTGTCGCTAACTTCACATTTCTCAAAACAGAGTCGCCAATAACCAGAGTTTGATCCTCGGCAGGTGTGTCGTCGAGTGGGGAAAAACGGTTAGAAATGTGAACGGGTTGGCGGTGTACACGGGGCTTCTGTTTAGAACTACGCTTCCTCCTCACAGTCACCCAGTCGGCCTGCTTTCCAGAGGGAAACTAACGGCGGCTAAGCTACCTTGGTCCGCACCGACTACAGGGGCCTGGCTAGCTGTAGAATTTTCCACGGTGCGGAGCCGAGTCTCCAATTCGCCCAGCCTGGCCTCCAAAGCTACGAATAAGCTACACTTATTACAAGTACCATTACTGCTAAAGGAGGCCGAGGAATAACTAAACATTTCACACCCAGAGCAGAAAAGTGCAGGAGAGACAGGAGAAGCCGCCATGCTAAACCGGCTAAGAGCTAGTAGCTGCGCTAAGCTAGCGGATTCCTAAAAACACACAAAGTGAATAATGTGTAAATAATTTAGAGGTGATTTAGCAGAGTGAGTGCTTTAGTTAAGGCACGTGAAGATTACACTGTGAAACAAATCGTTATCTAGGTAACTAGATCAATCTAACTGCGCAGATTAAATAGCTAACAGATACAGCAAAACACCGCTGTGCTCCGGAACAGGAAGTGATACAATCCAACATAAAAAGCACAATAGACCACACAATACACTACACAGTGGACAAGACATTTAAAAACACAGCATAGCAGCCCAAAAACCTAAGCAAAAGGCTTGTGTAAAAAAGAAGGTCTTAAGTTGACATTTTAAAAGCTTCAACAGAGTCCAGTGAGCGCAGAGAGAGCAGCAGACCATTCCAAAGCCTGGGAGCAACAGCCTGGAAGGATCGCTCTCCTCTGGTTTTGAAAAACGGGTGCGTGGAACCATCAACAAATTTGATCCACAGATCTCAAATGCCCTGGCAGGGGCATAAGGCTGGATGAGGTCACGATATAGGAAGGCGCCTGACTATGTAGAGCCTAAGGTTAAAACCAAAAGTTAAAAATTGATCCTGTAGGACACTGGCAACCAATGACTCCTTTAAAATTGGGGAATGTGAAGTCCTCCTGTTGGCTTGTGTCAGAATTCTCGCTGCAGAGTTCTGTACCAACTGCAAGTCGATCAACTCTTCTTCTTGTGTGAAGGTGCCATTATGTATGCTTCTTATAAAAGTTAAGTAACTTGTGATTACATATGCCACTGCTGCTCTCAGATGCTGGCCTTCCATCACAAAATCTTAGGAACTGTCAATTAAAGTTTTAAATTTGAATTTAGAAGAGGAATGCCTTACTCATGGTCAGTTTTATACTGGCTGTTCCAGAATGCTAAGCAGTAACCCATGTCGATGACTGGATGTCTTTGGCATTAGGTTTGTTTAGAGGATACTTGGGTACTGCTAGTATGACTTGGTGTCAGATGAGCGGTTACTCAGAAAGACTAAGATGAGGAATATCACTTGTATTGTGAGCTAGCATCAGCTGCGATATTTTGGCCATGTGTTGCTTTTCTCTGTGTGTGATACAGCACGTAGGTGCCTGAAGGTTGAGGACCCCAGTAGATGGAGAAGGCAAAGCAGAGGCCATTTCATCTGGCTGTGACAAATGAATCAGTATTTTAGAGATGTGGCAATGGACCAGATGTTTGCTTGGGCATTTGCCATCCAGGATGCCTAAGGCTACTGTTGTTTGTTGTTAGAGTACAATAGAAAATAACTTCTGGAAAAGGATGCCTGACTATACAACACTTATTATCACAAGGATCCTGTGATTAGGAACAAGGCTACACAAGCAGCTTAAGTGTTGATGTACAAGTTGGATGCTGAAATGCAGATATCCATATACTGACTGAGTGAAATAAGTGATTTTATTGACCAAGCAAGAAGAGTCATGCCCAAAAACTAGGGACCTGTCCAAACAGTCCAAAGTGTACCACAGATATGGGCAAGTCTGGTGGCGAGGCTGGGCACAGCTAGCAGAGAAGGTGCATCAATGCACTAACAAGGAGTGGATGAATGAGCCGGTCTTTCAAACTGCAATGTAGATGATTGATTGCAGGTGCGGGAGGCAAGTTGGTCAGCCATGCTCAGCTTAAGACTCACAAGACAAAAAGAAAAAGGTCAAATTCTCACATGACAAACAGAAAAAGGTCAAATCCTCACATTGGCAGGCTTGTACTAATTTTATGGATGTTAAAAGATGGCAAAATGGCTCAGTTTAAGAGGTTTACTGGTCCTCATTTGGATTGCTCACAACCCAAAATTTCAGATTTCCTGGGGGCTACAAAGGACAGCATTGCTTGTTTATCACATATTCACTGTATTCGTCTTTGTGACACAACAATGACCCAAAATACATAAGCATACCAAATGGCAAATGTCAGCTCTCCCTGGTTTTTGCGTGATTGAACCCGTACACATGCACGCACACACAGAGCTCACATGGTTATTATAATGTGTGTGTATATATATATATATATATATATATATATATAGAGAGAGAGAGAGAGAGAGAGAGAGAGAGAGAGAGAGAGAGAGAGAGAGATCACTGTAAATTCTTAAGCCCTTCCACTTCTATTTTTGTTTCATTTTCTATATTTTTTAATTACTATTATTTACATTGATAGTCTTTCTGTAAGTTTGGATGAAAACATGAATCAGACAAAGCAGGAAAAACAACAGTTTATTTTAACCGTAATTTTCATATGAACTACAAACTCTGGTTCTATAATTGATCTCCTTATGCTTTAAGGTCATGAAAGAATGCTTACATTAAAATCAATCTCTTTATCTTTTACAGCATTTTTTTTTCACTCTTGGGTTGTTCACACATGTAAAGCTTTTTTTGTTTGTTTTTTTATTTTCAAAATGTATTTTATATAAATGCACCACAAGAACAGCATTCCCTCTCAGAAATAAAAGATATGCATGAGGAAAAAATATTACTGAGCAAAACTATTTATATATTTTACATACATGAGACAGTTTGACTAAAATGCAACAAATTTACGATGTAATTTTTTCAGACAATTTACCTTTAAAGAAAGGGAAGATGTGACAAAGTAATTTATGATCCACATCCCACCACTGGGAACTCCAAAACACAAACATTCTATGGTTTACAACTCTGCCAAACTCTACAGAAATGTAAAATGTATGAAGTTGGTGTCCAGATGCCAAAAATGTCTTGATATACACTTAAATATCAACACTAGATTGAAATTATCTGAAAATATCGCAATTTTAATTTTAACATCTGTGTTCCATGACATACATGTATGTGCATGTGATGAGATACTTTTTTTGTCTTCCAAAAAAAAAAAAAAAAAGAAAGAACATAATGTAACGTGAACTGTTGTTGCCCAGACTTAGCTGCATCAAACTCTGACATCTTCACCTGCCTTTAAATAATTTCTGCAGTGGAATTTAAAAATCAAAACAAATCTGAGATGAGAATTTAAATGGGAGATTAATATGAAATGTCACATTTGTTCATCTATGACATATATATATATATATATATATATATATATATATATATATATATATATATATATATATAATATATATATATATATATATATATATATATATATATATATATATGACATGATTTGTAGCCATGACAAATTACCCCACAATATTAGTCCTGGTTATAAAATGTTATATTGTCTGAATTGTTTAATTTTTAATTTTATTCATTTTTTTAATTCCCTCACATCAACAAGTCAAAATCTTACCAAGTCTGTTTGTCTAAATTCTATTAAAAGTAATATTTATATTCATAAAAGACACAATCACACAACAAGTAAAATTTTAGTAACATATAATGACTTGATTTTAAAAATCCATATTAAATATCTTCAATTTTCATTTCCTCCATTGGCAAATTGTTGTTGACACCATAACAAGGACTTTTTTTTTTACTTGTAACAAATAAAAACATTTGACAAAGGAACAATAGAAAACTCAAAAAATTTAAGGTGCACTGTCTAAAAAACAAAACTATTTTCCTGAAATTTTACTGAAGTGATTGTGCAATATATTAAGTGTAATTAGGTAATATGGCAAGAATTTAGACAAATATCATTGGTAAGATTTGAATTTTTGGTAGTGCTGTCATCAGATACAGAGGTAAACTTAAGTCACATTGATGTATAGGGCCTGTCTGACTATTAGGTCACTTTCTGGACATAAAGCATTCATAGCGTTGGCTTGATTTCATTTCCAGTTGACCAAATCTAGCTTGTTTTTCTTTACTGTCTTTAAAGCTACTACATTGATTTACAGATAGGAAATCAAACCTCACCAGTTTTGTTGTTTGGAAAATCAGGAGCTTGACAACAATATGTAACTCACAGCCAAGTCCAGAAATATTTAGAGACAAATTTTGCCATTTTTTCTTTGTACATTCCAAAACTGAGATGGAATAAACACTGTTTAACAAAATTACTATATTGACAATTCAAGAATTACAGCATTTGGATATTTCCCTCAATTTTTGCAGATCACATGTAATTGGACAAATTAACACAATTATAAATATAGATATTACATCTTTTTTCTTTTCCATGTCATCATAAGGCTGTGGCAGTGATGTAAGACAAATGTTGCATCGTGCACAGTTTCTCCAATTGCAGCATTGTCATAGGTGTTTTGGTGGCTTCCCTCACTTGTATTGTTGTTGTACAGTCACTTGTTTTTACATTTTGTTTGTTTTTTTCTTTGTTCAATTTTATATCTACTCCAGACAGGTTTACCATACCATACTATACTCTTTGTATTTCTGAATAATGGATTTCAGCAAAAGCAAAGACATTGTAAGCACCTAGGGTTTCCTTACAGTTTTTGCAAAACGTTTTACAATATTTTCAGAATGGAGATTTTAAAAAGTAATTGTAAAATGACAGAACAGAATGATGGAATGTACTGGTGGCTTTTGCCAATAATCATGGTTATTCTAGCAAGACTCATGCAAGATTTTTAATTCCAATAGTCATGGCAATGGATAACTCCCTGTAAATATTGCCATTTCAAAGTTTTATTTATCCAGTATTGCCATAACACCATCTCTTATAATGTTTAACAAACTGTCTCTTACTTCTTCCAAATACAATGTATCATGTATTTTAAAATATCATGTGGCACTTTCTGTGTATCATCTGGCTTGGAATTGCAAGAAAAGTGTTTCCATTGCAGGTTTTTGAAATAAGGCTTTTTTGGAATTGCATGAGAAACTACTTCTTGAAAATGTAAAAACATTTTTGAGATATTTCAGAGGGTCCCCCCTCCCACCAAATACATGTTTCCGTTAAGTGTATGTTCAGTTTGTTGCATGACATTACACAGTTTGGAGGGAAATCAGAACCTGCTAAGTGACTTGAAATGGCCTTATACCCCTCCTGTGCCTGGCTGGGGAAGTGATGATTCAGTCCTTGTATTTAGAATGATGTCAGTTTGTACAATTATGTATAAGCTGTGAAAATGGAGGGATTGTTTAATAAATGTCTGAAATGAACAAATATTTAATGCAATATATTTGTTAAACCCCTTGAGTTAAAGCTCAAAGTCTTCATGGCAAGCAGATTCTTATGATTTCATTTCAGCTCAGTTGTGGCGGTGCACAAAGATAAAACTACAACTGTCACTGACCCGATAATTATGGACATGGCTGAAGATTCACACCTACTGAGAAGCTCAGATTTAGACATGTTGCCATTTCATGAATAAAATCTTGGATTTTGGACTACATATGTGCCTTTGTATAATGATATGTAATGTCTTATGGCTGCTTTGATGTTTTTTTTTTTCCATTTCCATTTAGAAACATCAACTCTATATTGAATACGTCATATCCAGCCCATCTCTTGCAATGCAGCAGCATTTTTTTTTCATACACAAACTACTATTCCAGCCTATAGTGGTGAGTGGTCGATATTCAAAGGATAGTTTATTGGAGGGCCACTGGTGATACTCTGGTGATACTGGTAATTCCATTGGTATTCAATATTACAGTGCATCCAGCAAGTATTTGCGATTCTTCACTTGTCCACATTTGGTTATGTTACAACATACATAAGTATTCACACCCTTTGATTAATACTTTTTTAATGCACCTTTGGCAGCAATTACAGCTTCAAGACTTCTTGAAAATGATTCCACAAACTTCCTCTGCAGCACCTCTCAAGCTCTATCAGGTTGGATGGACAGTGTTGGTGCACAACTATTTTCAGATCTCTCCAGAGATGTTCAATAGGATTCAGGTCTGGGCTGTGGCTGGGCCACTCAAGGACATTCACAGAGTTGTCCTGAAGCCACTCCTTTGATATATCCCAGTCTGACATCAAGATTGCTCTGGAGCAGGTTTTCATCCAGGATGTCTATGGACATTGCTGCATTTATCTTTCCCTCAATCCTGACACCACCATGCTTCACTGTAGGGATGGTGCCATGGTTTCCTCCAAACGTGATGCCTGGCATTCACGCCAAAGAATTCAATATTTCTGTTTGCATTTACAGATGATGGAGACCACTGTGCTCATTGGGACATTAAAAGCAGCAGAAATGTTTCTGTACCCTTCTCCAGATTTGTGCCTCAAGACAATCCTGTCACAAAGTTTGACAGACAATTCCTTTGACTTCATGCTTGGTTTGTGCTCTGACATGCATTGTCAACTGTGGGACATTGACAGGTGTGTGTGTCTTTCCAAATCATATCGAATCAACTGAATTTACCCCAGGTGGACTCCAATTAAACTTTAGAAACATCTCAAAGATGATCAGTTGAAACAGGATGCACCCGAGCTTCATGACAAAGGCTGTGAATACTTATGTACAAGTGATTACTTAGAGGGTTTTTTTTTTTTTTAACTTTTAATAAATTTACAAAAATCTCAAAGCAACTTTTTGATATTGTGATTATGGAGTATTGTGTGTAGAATTTTGAGATAATAAATGCATTTTGTCCATTTTGGAATAAGGCTGTAACATAACGAAATGTGGAAAAGTGAAGTGCTGTGAATACTTACAGGATGCAGTGAAAATTTTTAAATGCATTTCCATAACACCCAAGACAAAACTGAATTAAACAGGAATGCAACTTGACCTGTTTACACGTGTACTCAAGAAAAGATGAAACACATGCAGTTATTCTCTAAAAATAAGCCTCGTAAATCACTGATTCTGAAAATTCTCTGCCTAACCTGCTATTTTTGAACAGCGGGGACTTTGAAAAGGTTTCTAAGGTATTGGCGCTGGCAGAATTCTGTCCATCTGAAGCCCGTGGGCAGATCTGTTAAAATGGAAATTGTCTGATCGCTGAGGGAGAGGGAGAGAAACAGGTTCAATCCAAACATCTGGTTGATCCCACGTATTCATCTCTAAAGCCTCTCATTGCATCAGCCTTGGCACTGCGGGCTTGTGGTTGGCAGGAGCGGGGCGTGAATCCATGACTGCCAGACACTGTCCATGTGGAAATGTGACATACAGATGACATGTAACACATTAAGACAGTTGTATAATAAAGGGTTCGAGATCTTTCTTCATATCGTAAGTCTGCACTGTGTGCACTACAGTCGATAGGTATGTGTGTGGCGGGATGGGGGTGGGGATGTGGGTCCTCACATGAAAAGCACAATTGCAGGTGAGGCTATGTTAAAAAGCATATTTCAATTTTGATCAGTTTATTCCAATTATAGTGTTGTCGAATAAAAAATTATGCTGTTGCATCCTGAACAATATTCAGAATGGATCCCCCTGATAATCAGCACTTATAGTCCTATAAAACCCCCAGAGGTGTCATGGATGACTTTGCAGCAAGATTAATCAGGTTTGCAAATGTTTTCTCAAATTGCAGGATAATTTTTTTTATGTAAGTACTTGTAGAATTTATGCAGGTATTTTTAAAAGATTTTTTTGTAGTTGTGTTTTCTGTATTTATGTTTTTTTTTGTTTTGTTTTTTTTAATTTGTAAGTGTAGTGGCATCTTTTGGCTAAGTAGGGGTGGTGGCCAAGTGGTTAATGCACTTGGTTCCAGTGCGGAAGGTTCCCGGTTCAAATCCCACCCCTACCACATTTCTCCATGTAATGTGGAGTTGCGTCAGGAAGGGCATCCGGTGTAAAATTTGTGCCAATTCAACATGCAGATCCACCCTGGATTTGCTGTGGTGACCCCGAGTACAAAACAAGGGAGCAGCTGAAGGGACTTACTAGTGGCATCTTTTGGCCACTGCATATCAGGTGTAAAACCTATGCCAAATCGCAATACGGCTTTGTAACAGATCCATGATAGCAATCTTGAGTAAAAAAATAAACAAAAATACAAACAAGCAAAAAAAAAAAAAAATCAACATTTCATGTAGGGAATAATCCGGTTGTGTCTGATGATTTGGGGACGTTCATGCTGGTTATATGGTTGCAAATTGAACTTTATCAGTGACTTGTTAGTTGAGCCGGTAAAACGTCCATTTGCGGTCGGTATGCGACTTTCTCTCACTGTCAGCTAACAGCTATTGCTGTGTGTGGCCAGTGTTCTGTCGATTTGTGCGTCTCGTCGTGTAAATTGACAGTTCCGTGTCTGGACAGTATTGCGCATGCACACGAGCAGTTGCGCGGAGGGCTGACCTGTCGACAGGAATGACATCCCATCAGAACAACGTTCTTGGCATGGAGTAATACATCCAAATGTGAAATGGTTGAATATTTTGCCACGTTACCCCAATATTATAAGGTCTGATATCTCACACGATTAACCAATCAGATTTGCGGAAAAAATGTAATTGGATTAGAATAAATATTTCATATAAAAACTGCTTTAATTGCTTTTTTAAAACATATCTTTCATTCTGTACTTATTAGTAAGTCCCTTTGGCTGCTCCCTTGTTTACACTCAGGGTTACCACAGCAGATTCAAGGTGGCTCTGTATGTTTCTTTGGCACAAGTTTTACATCGGATGTCTTTATTACATGGAGAAATGTGGCAGGGGTAGGGTTTGAACCGGGAACCTTCCACATTGTACTTATTGGAATGTCAATATTTCTGACCAGGATTGACCACAATCAGGACATGCTATGCTCTGCTAATAGAATGAAAATGGTTTTAACTCTGGGTTTCTTGTACTACATTTTTGGTTTTGGTAGTAGCACATACCGCTGCCCTGGTGGTGTAAAGGCAAACAGTCTCTCAGTTACCCCTGATGCCAGAGTGTAATAGCACAGAAAGAGAATCTGCCTCAGGCTAAAAAATAAATGCACTTTGCAACACAAACATCTCATTTTGTTTCTCACATCTTCAGTAAAATTTACTTGAAATAATATGTGCTGCTAATAATTATGTTATGACTTGTGAAGTAGCAGAAAATCCATCTTCCTCTCATTTAAGAGCCTCACTCTGATGAAGACAGAGCACAGAATGCCTAACGTGTGTGTGTGTGTGTGTGTGTGTGTGTGTGTGTGTGTGTGTGTGTGTGTGTGTGTGTGTGTGTGAGACAGGAATAATCACACAGTCAATTATGATCAAATTTTATCACTGACAGTTCTGACTATAAAGTAATGAACAAGTGCTTAATTCATCTTGGTTACAGATAGTCACAAAAGATTTCATCACCTAATCCACAGCGGGAGAAAACCACTAATGTGCTCTAGAATTCTGTAAAACATGGGCAAAACAAGTTTAGTGTTGCATCAGATTAAAAAAAAAAATAATAATAATAATAACAGCAATATTTCCAGATCTTTGCGTCAACAGATGTCCCCATATAGAGTTTGACAGCATATTAGTAAACCATTAAAATGAACAGAAGAAAAACATGAAACGAGTGCTGAAAAAATAGGAATACAGTTTTTTCTTGATTTAACCACAACAGTGTTTTTTTCCTTAAATAAATAATTTCTGTTTTGTAAAGACACTTTTTGAAACAGTTGACATACCCTAATTCCCAAACGTCTTTGAATAAACATCAGCAGCCACTGATTTGCCAAATGCGCAAGTCTTTTATTCCACATTTACTGTCCTCGAAGGGGTCATCAGTAATGTCCCTTCAAAAAATGTCCTAATGTAATTCCATCAGTTTTATCAAGTCTTATATTGGAAGTGTCAAGTAAGTGTCAGATTTGAGTTTCTTGCACATTGTCTTTCGAGCTGGCCCGGATTAACAAAGGTTCGTGCACTGAGCTGTGTATGGAGTTGATCGTGGCATGGTTGTATGCAGTCTTGTAGGTGTTATAGTGGTTGAGGTGCTCATGCTCCAAAGGAGGCAGAGTCAGGTGGCTCTCCATGCCCGGGCCTCCAGCTACACAGTCCTCATCCACATTTATGATTTCAATGGTGCGCGTCGGCGCGTGGTGGTTCTGCTGGTGATGCTGTTTGCGCATCTTGTAGAATATAATCAGCATGACAGCTGCCATGAGTGTGATTGCAACAAAGCAGCCAATAATGATCTTGGTTGTCTTCATGACCTCATCGAGTCCGTTCAGGGAGCCGTCTCCTCCCAGCTCAGTGACAGGGATTGTGTAAGTCTTCTCTGTGGCGCGGGTGGACAGTTGGGTCTGGGCTGTGGTGGCAGTTGTTGATGTGGGTGAAACAGATTCCCATATTCCGGCAGATGGGGTGGGGCCCACCTTATGCTGCACAGTTGTGAAGCCTTCATTATGTGGCATCTCGATAGTTTCTACTGTCACTGTGGTGAAGTAGCTGAAGCTGCTGTTCTCTGTAGAGGACACATTGAGTGTGGCAGACGCCGTGGTGTTACCTGCAGAATTACTGACCATACATGTATAGGTGCCTGTGTCTTGCATGGTGACGTTGGTAAAGTTCAGAGTGCCATCGTTCAGCACAGAGATTCTGACCTTGTATGCACCATGCGTCATGATTGAGCCATTTGGTGTAATCCAAGTTACTGACGTCAAGGAGCTGGCTCTGCATCTCAACTCTGCAGCGCTTCCCTCTGTAACATTTAGGTCTGCCGGAGGCTCCACAATAACTGGAGCATAACAGTGAAAGTAGTTCTGGTCCAGCTCACCAATGTATCTCCCCTTGTGGTGGGGTGGGGAACTGCAGCGGGCACAGCAGCTGGTGTTTGCTGGTACCATCTCCTTCAACCACCAGCTTAGCCACAGGATGTCGCAGTTACAATTCCATGGGTTGTGATGCAAGTGCACCCTCTCTAGGTGATGTAAGGGGGTGAAGAGATCATGGGGCAACAAAGTAAGGTTGTTATGGGCAAGGTTGAGCTCCACTAGTGACTGGAGGTCATCAAAGGAGTTCCTTTCTATGGTCTGGATCTGGGCATGCATCATCCATAGCTTCTGCAAGTGGATAAGCCCTTTAAATGAGCCAGGCCGAATGACAGAAAGCTGGTTCCCAGACATCTCCAGCTCATCCAGTTTTACCAAAGGAATAAGGTTTGGAATTTCCTTTAGATTGCACATTCCCAGATTTAAATAGCGCAGGTTGCTCAGGCCTTCAAAAGCCCCCTCAGATATGTAGGAGAGCCGTTTGAGCTCCCCAAGGTCCAACCTCCGTAATGACGGCACTCTGTTGAAAGCATATGAAGGAATGCTCTCTATGGGGTTATTCCTCAGCCAAAGCTCCTTTAGTTTAGACAGGTACTCAAAAGCCCCATTTGGGATGGTGGTGAGACGGTTATCAAAAAGCTCCAAAGTATTGAGACTGGCTAGTCCATTGAAGGCCCCCAGTTCAATTTTGCGGATGTGGTTTTTGCTCAGTTGCAGGATCTCTAGATGTCTAAGGTGCTTGAAGCTGTCCACCTTAATTACTTGGATGAGGTTCTCTTGCAGATTCAGATAGCGTGTGTTGGTGGAGATGCCATCGGGAACTTCTCGCAAGCCTCGGCGGGTACAGATAACCTTACTGAACTGGTTACTGCAGGAGCAGACTGAAGGACATGTCTGAGCACGTACCAGGCCCGCCACTACCAGCAGCTGGAGGGCCAGGAGCAGCACAAACAAAGGGTCGGATAAGGCCCGGTTCCACCTAGGACCTCGCATCATCTGCTGCTGCTGAGAGGAGGTCATCTTGTTTAACATTCATAATTCATTGACTGGTCTTCCACACTTTGGAAAGAGGATGTGGGCACACTGGAAAGAGATGACATGCAAAAGAAGATATATTAGATACAGTATGTCTCATGCTTTTCTAATCCATTCATTCATTCAAGCTATTATTTAAACTCAAAAAATCGTTGAGGCACATCGTTCATTTACAGGGTGTCCCAAAAAAGTATCACAAAAATAAAACCATAGAAAATCTATACACTTTTGGATACTGATATCCGTCATACGTCATCTTGAAGCATAACTCGGAATTTTATGTTTGGTGTTCATTTCTAATTTCACCTCAGTTTGTAAGAGTTTTGGCACTATAAGATGAGCTTAATATGTGCACCACAGTGGTTCAGGCATTCATTCAACCTGACTGCAAATTTCCAATATGTTTGAAACTTCTTTACTATCCTCCATATTATCTTTCTGTCTAGAGTTTTTCTAACTGCAAAATGACATTGACATTGTCATAGGGTTTGCACTATTGATTTGGTGTCAAGGTACAGCAGAATTCCACCAGTTTCCATTTTTGCTCGATTGTAGGTGGTGTCCTCATTGGATCAGTCTCAAACTACATCAGAAGAAATTTATCACATATATCTTGAGTTCTGAAATGAAATCAGAATTCAGATTAGCCATTGCAGAATTAGAGTCAAATGATTTTGTGGCACTTCTTTTAGGACACCGTGTACAATGATGTTGAGAGTACAGTTAAAGCAAAAAAAAAAAAAAAAAAGCAAGATGAAAATTAACAGTCATGTTGTGCTCAAAATTTTACATACCCTGGCAGAATTTTAGATTTTTTGCCCCCCCCCCCTTTGTCCAAGCCCGGCGCCAGAAAAAAAATATTAAGGGGGCGATGAGTTTATCACCGGGGGCGGGGTCGCCCCCCCCCCTCCAAAAAAAAAGTGCGCACCGGAGGGGACGTGCCTCTGAGCGTGCGTAATGAATTGGGTGCGCTCCTGGAAAGCTCATGTATTTAGGCTACACCGTTGTAAGAGACTTACTGAGTAAGAGTAAAGAGTGATGACAGTATTTTTTTAATTATTATTTGAACGTATAGACCCTCGGTCAAGTGATTTCCTGCATACTACAAAACCAAACCAACAACTGATCTGAGAAATGACACGAGACAGTAGATTAACCCCACATGCAGCCCTCCATCACAAGCACAAACACAACGCAATTGGCATGACAGTCACACAACGGGTCAAAGATAAACCTTTCATGTAGATATATTTACAACAATACATAACTTTTGTCTTTAACACCCTCCCCAAGTGAGTCATGCTGCATGATCTGCCTTCTGCTTGATGGACTTGACGAATCCCAGGAACTCCAGCTCTGACACTGCTTGAATAAATTGAGCATGCTTTAATTCGTCCACCTTGCCATAATCGCTGGACTCAGGATCCTTGCCCTCTGCCGCACTGACAAGCGCAACCCTCAACCTATCAAATTGCTTGAACACAGACACATGCCATATCAGTTTGTTTTAAAATTAATTATTTTAGTTAATTAATTTGGTTTGTTAAATACATGATATTATTGAATAACTACTATTTTGCTATATTTTCCAGTATTTCTTTTTCTTTCTATTTTATTTTTATTTTTTGATAACTCTCACATCTGAGGGGGCGGGGTTGATGATGTGAGGGGGTGTCGCCCCCAAAACGCTCCCTCGTGGCGCCGGTTCTACCTTTTTCAGAGAATATGAATGATAACACAAACTGTTTTTTCATTCATGGTTAGTGGTTGTGTGAAGCCATTTATTGTCAAACAACTGTGAAAGAAAAGGTAATTAACTGTATAAAACAGGAAAGGGATATTAAAACATATCCAACGGACTGAGAATGCCAATCTACATTGTTCAAACTGTAATTAAGAAGTGGAAAATTAGGGGTTCTGTTGGAACCAAACCACGGTCAGGTAGACCAGCAAAAATTTCAGCAACAACAGCCAGGAAAATTGTTCGGGATGCAAAGAAAAACCACAAATAACTTCAGCTGAAGTACTGGACTCTCTGAAAAAAAAAAAAAGTGGTGTGGCTGTTTCAAGACGCACAATAAGAAGGCACAAGAAAAATGGGCTGCATGGGTGAGTTGCCAGAAGACAGTCATTACTATGCAAATGCCACAAACCATCCTGCTTACAATACACCAAACAGCACAGAGAACAAAGTCATTTGCAGTGATGAGACCAAAATTAAACTTCTTGGTCACAACCATAAACATTACATTTGGAGAGGAGTCCACAAGGCCTATGATGAAAGGTGCAGTGATACACCCCTACTACTGTGAAGCTCAGAGGTGGATCGCTGATGTTTTTGGGATGTGTGAACAAGAAAGGCACAGGAAACCTGGTCAAAGTGATGACAAGATGAATGTGGCATGTTAAAAGAAAATACTGGAGGAAAATTTGCACTCAGCCTGGAAGCTGCACATGGGATGTACTTGGACATTCCAACATGACAACAGTCCAAAACACAAGGCCAAGTTGACCTGTCATTAGCTACAGCAGAATAAAGTGTATAGAGAATAAAGATCCAGAATAAAGGTTCTGGATTGGCCATCTCAGTCTTCTGACCTCAGTATCATTGAGCCACTTTGGGGAGATCTAAAATGTGCAGTTCATGCAAGACAGCCCAGGAATTTACAGGAACTGAAGGCTGTTTGTCAAGAGGAATGGGCAGCTTTACCATCAGAGAAAATAAAGACCCTCGTCCACAAATACAACAGAAAACTCCAAGCTGTCACTGATGTTAAAGGAGGCAATACACAGTACTAGGAACTGGGGTATGTAAACTTTTTATCAGGGTCATATGGGGATTTTCTGTTGTCATTATGATTTTTAAAAAGTAAGCACAGTTGCTTGACAATAAATGGTTTCACACAACCACTAAACATGAGTGAATTTTGTGTGTGTGTGTGTGTGTGTGTGTGTGTGTGTGTGTGTGTGTGTGTGTGTGAGAGAGAGAGAGAGAGAGAGAGTTATTTATATTCTCTGAAAAATGGCCAAAAAAAAAAAAAAATCCCAGAGTATGTAAACATTTGAGCACAACTGTATACATCAAATACATTTCTGTCCTGTGCACCAGCATGGACTCCCCAAATTTCCTGTATATTTGTACTGTCAGTTGTGTTGGTAGCATGGCGCAAGCAGAGGGTCACCCCTTTGAAACTGGTCTGCTTGAGGTTTCTTCCTCAAATCATCACAGGGAGTTTTGCCTTACCACCATCACCTGTGTGCTTGCTCTAGGGGTTGGTAAGGTTAGACCTTACTTGTGTGAAGCACCTTGAGGCAACTGTGATTTGGCGCTATATAAATTAAATAAATTAAATTAAATTCAGAAGTGTATATTTTACATGCATAAGTACATACGTAGAACTACAAGAGAATAAGGCAACAACAAAAGTTTTGAAAGAAAAAACAAAAACTATGGAACCATAGTTTTAAAATGACATATAGACACAAATGCATTAAGGTTTCGTGTTGGTTGTTAAGGTGTTACAACTATTTGCAGCACAGATAATATGTCATTTCAAAGTACTACAGTTGAAATTCAGATGGTTTTTGTTGTTTTTTGTGTTAAATGTGCTTAAAGAGCTGATAACATTGACGGAGCGTCATTCTTTTTTTTTTTTTTGGGTGCACTCTTTTTGCTCTCATCCACAATGATTTCAAAGAAAACTACAATGAACCCACCAACTTTTGACATGTGAGGGAGGAAACAAATGAAGAAAAGTAGCTATAATTACTGTGTGATTTATTCTTGAGACAGGAATAATTAAACCTCACACCCACCAGTTCTTCAGTAAGATATCTGGAAACATCTGATTGTGACTCGCGGTTCTTCAAGGCACATAAGTGAATATCGAATGAGCCAGTCAAAATGATATCAGCATCTAAATGGCTTTATGCATTATGTGACAAACAAACAAATAAATGTTTTATTTAAATAAATATGGTATTATTTGATTAAAGCATGTAGTGTAAGCAAGATCATCCCATGGTATGACAAAAGGACTGAATTTTAAAATAAATTTATATTAATGTGTTTTTATTAATTTGTAGTAAAGAGTAATCAATAATGTTCATGTTTTTATTGTGTCTCTGAATTCCTTGACCATGCTTTTTATACACTATAAATGCAGAAAATCAAGACAACAAAATGTGCACCTTTGAAGGTAAAGAAAAGATTTTTTTTAAATCCTCACCTAAAAGCAAATAATAATAATAATAAAAAAATCATGTTGCAGTTACTTTAGTGTTTCAAATATTACAGTTTTCTGTCTGCAAATCAACATTGCAAATAATTTATTTCAATATTACTGCTGGGATGATAAGGAAAGTCTTTATACCATATCAAATTATATATCAATGAATACATATATAAATAAATAAATGATGTCTTTTTGTGTCAATCACAAATGATCGATCAATGTTTGATGCTGAGGGACGTACTTCAGGGAAATGAAAACAAAGTACATGCTTTATAACAAGAAAGTCTGTGGTTCAAAGCCAGATTGTCAGAGTAGAAGTTGGGGTTAGGGTTAAAAATTAATCTCAGTAAGACACAAAAATGAAGTGATCAAAACAGACCATGAAATGACCTGTTTTTTTTTTGTTTTGTTTTTTTCATTCTTTTTTCAGTGTGGTCCACAATTTTCTGAAATATGTGCTGCTCAGCACAAATCCACCAATCAATGATTTGCGACTGTGACAAACCTCCGAATGATGAACTAGAACGTTTAAAGTTAGACCACAAACCTAGGCAGAAAATCTAAATGAAAAGCCAAGGCTTCTGGAGCATAATTTTGGATGTCCACAAATCAAACTCCTCCTTAGAAGCCATGATGAAAAGATTCTTCATACCACGTGCAACTATATAGTCTATTATACCAAACTATCAGAAGACTGAGACCATACAGGTCCAAATTAACAGCCAGAAATCAACAAACTTGTAAATTTCTAAATTTAACTCAAAAGTACAACAAAACCTCAGGATCATATCGTTGAATGGAAAAGTCACACTGTCCACCTTCAAAGGACACTCCATCCCCAAGAAGACCAATGAAGAAGCCAAATGTGCATCCAAAATAAAATAAGATAAATGCTTGATGATACACTGTATCTTTTGTAAAGCATTTTAAGTCAACAAACTAGGTATTGAATATAATTTGATTCCACATTAAAGCCCATATTTTCAGCAAATTGCGGTAATAGACCCCAGTTTTTGTTGAGGATTAGAGTGAGGACTATAACATGCATCTTTGGGAAGTATCAGCTTCATCCCTGGTGTCACATTGAACAACTACATCAAACAAATGGAACGCCCACATGACACCAGACTGTAACAGGCATCACCTGGGCATGATTCAGACAGAAGCTGCAGTTTCTGTTGTGTGGGCCACTGAAGAGGAGGTACTGTTGGCCCACCACCACCAGAGGGCGCCCTGTCTGGAGTGTGGGCTCCAGGCACCAGAGGGCGCTGCCGCCTCACAGGAGCAGCCGGGGTGACAGCTGTCACTTATCGCCTACGACAGCTGTTACCAATCATCTGATCAGCAGTGGTATATCAGCAAGACGACATCTCCACCTCTTTGCCGAGATATCGCTCTACCTAGGAGGTACAGTACTCAGCCGACTGTGTTGTCTTTTTGACATTAACACTTTGTTACTTTTGTGCGTTAAATAGCAGACATTCTTCCGACGAGAGGTGGAGGTGGTTTTCCCGCCATACGGGTTGCTGGGTGCAAACGCACCCACATTTAACTGTTTTTGTTCCTCGCCAGCAGTACCAGATCCGACACGCGGAGGCAGTGGCCACCTGGGAGTTCGGGACTTGGCGGCTCCAGTATTCCCGGGGTTCGGTGGCGGAGGAAATCGTGTGGTTCCGGTTCTGCTTTGGACAGATGTCTCTTATCTTCGAGCCTGCCCACGTGACACATTTTGTGAATTGACTTCTTTGTCTATTGTTGTAATCTGTTGTGTTTGTTGTGCTTATTCACAACAGTAAAGTGTTGTTATTTGACTTCCTCCATTGTCCGTTCATTTGCGCCCCCTGTTGTGGGTCCGTGTTCCTACACTTTCCCAACAGGATATCTCGGCCAGCGTCATGGACTCCGAGGGGCGTCACCCGGCTGTTGAACGACCAATGGGAGAGCAGGGAGCGCAGGCGTCTGCAGGAGACGTGATTGGTGAGCTGCAGCACATTCTCACCGCCTTTAAGGCTCGGTTGGATCAAATGACTGACCACCGGAACCTGGAGTATATCAGGACCGCCAAGCAGCTGAACCCCAGGCAAGCCCGCTGGTCACTGTTCTTTGGCCGTTTTGACTTCTGGATCACCTACCGCCCCGGGACCAAAAACCAGAGATCGGATGCCTTGTCCCGGGTGCATGAAGACGAAGTCAAAATGGAGTTGTCGGATCCACCGGAACCTATCATCCCGGAGTCCGCTATCGTGGCCACCCTCACCTGGGACGTAGAGAAAACCGTCCGGGAGGCCCTGGCACGGAGCCCGGATCCCGGAACTGGGCCGAAGAACAAACTTTACGTCCCACCAGAGGCCAGGGCTGCAGTCCTGGACTTCTGTCATCCAGGGGTGCGTAGGACCGTGGCAGTTGTCCGGCAGCGCTTCTGGTGGGCGTCCCTGGAGGCCGACGTCCGGGATTATATCCAGGCCTGCACCACCTGCGCCAGGGGCAAGGCTGACCACAACAGTAAAGTGTTGTTATTTGACTTCCTCCATTGTCCGTTCATTTGCGCCCCCTGTTGTGGGTCCGTGTTCCTACACTTTCCCAACAGTTTCCTCCTCATTAACTGAAAGACACACTGGAATAAAATCTCAGAGATCCACATAGATTGTCTAGCAGCCCTGACCTGAATTCTTTTGGACATGTAATGAGACTGGAGAACATTCAGAGAATCCTTATGACACTGATGAGAAAATGCCAACTGCAGAAAATGCTGCATGGATGTGAAGTGACAGTGATGAGTCTTAATCTATGGAGCTGTACCTACTTAGCTGAAAATACCTACAGTAAATCACACAATTAGTCATGAAGTGTTCCCTGAATGTCAAAGAAACACTGCAGGAGTTTGAATCTTAAGAGATAAAAGCTTTAACATGACAGCTGGTTTGTGACAGGATGAATCACCTCTATGAATGCATTTTTGAGACTGCAGTATTTTCTGTCTGCACATAACTTTATCTGCAACAACAAAATTCTTCACTTAACAATGAGCAGGCTAAGAATTTAATGACCGAATAATTGCATGATTTCTGACTCCATTAATTTTCAATTATAAAATTTCATTTCCAAGCAGCCAAAGCCTCTGGCTATAAAGACAACTTGTTTCCAAGTATGTGGTCAGGCAGACATGACCGAGTTCTCAAACCAGTGTAGTGAATGTGGTCACAGACATATCTTTACAGAATCAAAAGTTGCCTTAATATTCCACTTTCAACAAAGAACTAAATCTCCAGACATTTCTAATGCTGAAATGTAATAAGCTGAAGGACTGTATTATCGCTTGACTCGGCATCAGGCACCGAAAGCCCCCAACATCTTACAGAGTGGCCAGTCTTCGAAACATTTTCTGGCCAAATTTACAATGCCTCTGGAAAGCCTCCAAAAACAGTCCATATGGATCAAAGATACTTGTTGAAACATTCTGGGCAACTCCAGTTCAACCTGGATTTATTAGACAGTTTAATGAAACCTGTCCATATTCAGAGGCAGTCCAGACACAAACAAGATTTTCCCTACAGATAACAGCTCAATAAACCTAAAATCTCAACCAGCCAGGCACAAAAGACCAAAGGTCATAAAAACGGCCAACATTGGGATGGAACACAGCGCCCCCCGTTGAGAAGAACAGGAACCCTTCAATTCATGAATATACTTTCTTTAAACAAAAGAGAGAAATTCTCATTTCTGTTTCTGTTAAAGGCCCTTTCACTCATAACACGGATGAGGCGGAATGGCACATGAAGGAGGATTCGAATGTCACTCGTTAAAAAATTGGAGCTGCACTCGAACGCCTCGTACAGCAGTCGCCACATCCATTCAGGCATAGCACATGCACACTACATTTATGTGCCACTCACGAAAGTAGAGAGCAGGCAGACCACTTTCGAGCTGGCTGCGCAAATGGCCTCACATTTTCTAAGTGCACCACAAGTGTGCCGATACCGAGCAACAAAAACGCCCCCCCAAAACAAATGGCATGCGAGTGTGTGGGTCCCCCCCAGCAACACAGATGGCATCTGAGTGTGTCGCCGCCCCACACCACGACCCTATAGTTGAGGTGCGACTGAGGTTTCTGCTTCTTTCGTGCAACTTCATGTTGTGTGAAGGGGCCCTAAGCAAAATCAAAATTTATATTCCAATTTAATCTGTTACACATTTCTTTCATGTGACATTATAAGTATTCCTTTTATAATTCTTGGTACATGTTTAAATATATGTTGTGTGGGCCGCCAGAAGAGGAGGTACTGCTGGCCCACCACCAGAAGGCACCCTGCCTGAAGTGCGGGCTTCAGGCACGAGAGGGCGCTGCTGCCTCAGGAACAAGCCGTGGTGACAGCTGTCACCCATCATCTGTGACGGCTGTCACTAATCTATACATCTGGTATAAAAGCAGGAAGACACCTCCACCAAACTGCCGAGATATCATCTTCATCTGGAGGTACTACTCTCAGCCTTTTTTTTTGTGAGATTTATAAATCTGTGATTGTGAGTGTTTGCAGGAGAACCGGTCGTTTTTGTGGAGGCTGTGCATGACGGCGCTCCTTTTCCTCTGAGACCACTGCAACGTGTTGAGTGAGAGGTGGAGGTGGCATTCCCACCATTGTTACTGGGTGTTCACACACCCACCCTTTGACTGTCTTTTGCTTTCTGCCAGCAGTACCAGATCCGACACGCCGGAGAGGTGGCCACCTGGGGACTCCGGGACTTGGCGGCTCCAGTATTCCTTGGGTTCAGGTGGCGGTGGAAATTGTGTGGTTCCGGTTCGTTTCCTGACGGGCGTCTCCTATCGTCGAGCCTGCCCACACGACACCTTTATTAATTGACTGTTGCACATTCTGATTCTGCTGTGTTTGGTTGTGACATTCACACCAGTAAAGTGTTATAATTTGACTTCTTCCATTGTCCGTTCATTTACGCCCCCTGTTGTGGGTCCGTGTCACTACACTTTCCCAACAGGATATCTCGGCCAGCGTCATGGACTCCGAGGGGCGTCACCAGGCTGTTGAACAACCAATGGGAGAGCAGGAAGCGCAGGCATCTGCAGGAGGCGTGATTGGTGAGCTACAGCATATTCTCACCGCCTTTACGGCTCGAATGGATCAAATAGCTGAGCAAAACATCCTCCTGAACCGCAGATGGAGGCTCTGTCCGCGCAAGTGGCGGTGAGCGCTCAGGGTGCTGCTGCAGCTCCTCCTCCTGTCGATCCTGTGCTAGATATTAATGTTCCAGTGGTGGTCCAACAACCCGTCCCACCATCCCCTGAAGCATACATAAGCCCTCCTGAGCCATACGGAGGTTGTGTGGAGACGTGCGCGGACTTTCTTATGCAGTGTTCGCTCGTCTTCGCACAACGTCCCGTCATGTACGCGTCAGACGCAAGCAAAATAGCTTATGTGATCACTCTGCTTGGTGGAGAGGCACGCGCTTGGGCTACGGCGCTTTGGGAGCAAAATTCACGGCTCCTTCACACATACACTGGGTTTGTGAGGGAGTTCAGAACTGTGTTTGATCACCCTAACAGGGGAGAGACCGCTTCATCCGTGCTGCTGTCGATGAGACAGGGACGCTGGAGCGCAGCCGCTTATGCAGTCGACTTCCGCATTGCGGCTGCGAGGTCCGGCTGGAATAACGCTGCGCTCCGCGCCGCCTTTGTAAACGGACTGTCGTCAGTCCTAAAGGAGCACCTAGTGGCCAAGGATGAACCACGGGAATTAGATGGGCTTATTGATCTCGTTATACGGTTAGACAATCGGTTGGAGGAACGCCGTCGGGAACGAGATGAAGGACGTGGCCGGGCACGCGCCGTCCCTCTTCCTTCCGGGTCCGAGAAAGGTCCGCCCTTCCCACGCTCTCTGGCATCTACGTCCCGTGGGGCGACAGCTCCCCCTGCTGACGAAGCTATGGACACGAGCAGGGCCACATTTAGACCACCTAATAGACAGAGGAGGTTTCCACGCAGGGCGTGTTTTGTTTGTGGCTCAATGGAGCATCAATTGAGCGATTGCCCCGAACGGTTAAACACCAACGCCCGCCCCTAGAGACTGGGCTTAGGGTGGGCCAAAAAATTCACGTGGGACACACACATATTGCCGCACGACTTCCAGTTACAATCCTTAGTGGGGATTTAACCCTTCAGGCCCCAGCACTGGTAGACACAGGGTCAGAAGGGAATCTGTTAGACAGCAGATGGGCCAGGGAGGTAGGGCTCCCTCTGGTGGCGCTACCTACACCATTGCAGGTGCAAGCACTAGATGGCACCCTACTCCCTTTACTCACACACAAGACACCACCAGTAACTCTGGTAGTGTCAGGGAATCATAGATAGGAGATTGAGTTTTTTGTGACTCCTTCTACCTCCCGTGTGATTCTGGGGTTCCCCTGGATGTTGAAACACAATCCCCGGATTGATTGGCCGTCCGGGGTGGTGGTACAGTGGAGCGAAACCTGCCATCGGAGGTGTTTGGGATCCTCGGTTCCTCCCGGTTCACAGGCTAAGGAGCAGGTCCAAGTACCCCCCAATCTGTCGGTGGTGCCGGTTGAGTACCGCGATCTTGCTGACGTTTTTAGCAAGGATCGGGCACTCACTCTTCCCCCGCACCGTCCATATGATTGTGCCATCGATTTGTTGCCAGGCGTGGAGTTCCCGTCCAGCAGGCTGTACAACCTCTCCCGACCTGAGCGCGAATCGATGGAGACCTACATCCGGGACTCCTTAGCTGCCGGGCTGATCCGTAACTCCACCTCTCCGATGGGAGCGGGTTTCTTTTTTGTGGGAAAAAAATATGGCGGTCTTCGTCCATGCATTGATTATCGGGGGCTGAATGAGTTCACGGTTCGCAACCGATACCCGTTGCCTTTGTTGGATTCAGTGTTCACCCCCCTGCATGGAGCCAAAATCTTCACAAAGTTGGATCTTAGGAACGCATACCACCTAGTTCGGATCCGGAAGGGAGACGAATGGAAGACGGCATTTAACACCCCGTTAGGTCATTTTGAGTACCTGGTCATGCCGTTCGGCCTCACTAACGCCCCCCGCGACGTTCCAAGCTTTGGTTAATGACGTCTTGCGGGACTTCCTGCACCGATTCGTCTTCGTATATCTGGATGATATACTCATCTTTTCTCCGGACCCTGAGACCCATGTACGGCATGTACGTCAGGTCCTGCAGCGGTTGTTGGAGAACCGGTTGTTTGTGAAGGGCGAGAAGTGTGAGTTTCACCGCACTTCTTTGTCCTTCCTGGGGTTTATCATCTCCTCCAACTCCGTCGCCCCGGATCCGGCCAAGGTCGCAGCGGTGAGAGACTGGCCCCAACCTACAAGCCGTAGGAAGCTGCAACAATTCCTCGGCTTCGCAAATTTCTACAGGAGGTTCATTAAGGGGTTTAGTCAGGTTGTTAGCCCCCTGACGGCCCTGACCTCACCAAAAGTTCCCTTCACCTGGTCGGATCGGTGCGAAGCCACGTTTAGGGAGTTGAAACGCCGGTTCTCGACTGCACCGGTCTTGGTGCAGCCCGATCCTGGTCGCCCGTTTGTGGTTGAAGTGGATGCCTCTGACTCAGGGATAGGAGCCGTGCTATCCCAGAGCGGAGAAACTGATAAGGTTCTTCACCCATGTGCCTATTTTTCCCGCAGGTTGACCCCAGCAGAGCAGAACTATGACGTGGGCAATCGAGAGCTCCTTGCGGTGAAAGAGGCCCTTGAGGAGTGGAGACACCTGCTGGAGGGAGCGTCGGTGCCTTTCACGGTTTTCACTGACCACCGGAACCTGGAGTATATCAGGACCGCCAAGCGACTGAACCCCAGGCAAGCCCGCTGGTCACTGTTTTTCGGCCGTTTCGACTGCCGGATCACCTACCGCCCCAGGACCAAAAACCAAAGATCGGATGCCCTGTCCTGGGTGGATGAACAGGAAGTCAAGACCGAGCTGTCGGATCCACCGGAACCCATTCTCCCGGAGTCCACTATCGTGGCTGCTCTGACCTGGGACGTGGAGAAGACCGTCCGGGAGGCCCTGGCACGGAGCCCGGGTCGCGGAACAGGACCGAAGAACAGACTATACGTCCCACCAGAGGCCAGGGCTGCCGTCCTGGACTTCTGTCACGGGTCCAAACTCTCCTGCCACCCAGGGGTGCGTAGGACCGTGGCAGTAGTCCGGCAGCGCTTCTGGTGGGCGTCCCTGGAGACTGATGTCTGGGCTTACATCCAGGCCTGCACCACCTGCGCCAGGGGCAAGGCTGACCACCAGAAGGCACAGGGACTTCTACAGCCACTTCCTGTGCCTCACCGCCCCTGGTCCCACATCGGTCTGGATTTTGTCACGGGCCTCCCGCCGTCCCGGGGACACACCACCATACTCATGATAGTGGACCGTTTCTCCAAGGCGGCCCACTTCGTGGCCCTCCCGAAGCTCCTGTCGGCCCAGGAGACGGCGGATCTCCTCGTCCACCATGTTGTCCGGCTGCATGGGATACCAACAGACATCGTTTCGGATCGCGGTCCCCAGTTCTCCTCACAGGTGTGGAGAGGTTTCTGCCGGGAACTGGGGGCCACTGTAAGCCTCTCGTCTGGGTATCACCCGCAGACTAACGGACAGGTCGAACGGGCCAACCAGGAGTTGGAGCAGGCCCTCAGGTGCACGACCTCCGCACACCCGACGGCTTGGAGTGAACATCTGGCCTGGATCAAGTATGCTCATAACAGCCAGGTGTCCTCTGCCACCGGCCTCTCCCCGTTCGAGGTGTGTCTGGGGTACCAGCCCCCTTTGTTTCCTTTGGTGGAGGGAGAGGTCGGTGTGCCCTCGGTCCAGGCCCACCTGCGGAGATGCCGTCAGGTGTGGCGCACCGCCCGTTCGGCCTTGTTGAGGGCCCGGACGAGGGCTAAAGCCCATGCAGACCGTCGACGGTCCCCGGCCCCTACTTACCAGCCCGGGCAGGAGGTGTGGCTTTCCACCAAGGACATTCCTCTCCAGGTCGAGTCCCCCAAATTGAAGGACCGTTTCATTGGACCCTTCCCCATCCTCAAGGTCCTCAGTCCTACCGCAGTGAGGCTCCAACTCCCAGCCTCACTGCGGATCCATCCGGTCTTTCATGTCTCCAGGATAAAACCGCATCACACCTCGCCCCTCTGTGCACCCGGTCCAGCGCCGCCTCCTGCCCGTATTATCAACGGGGAGCCGGCTTGGACAGTTCGCCGGCTCTTGGACGTCCGTCGAATGAGCCGGGGTTTCCAGTATTTGGTGGACTGGGAGGGGTATGGGCCCGAAGAACGCTCCTGGGTGAAGAGGAGCTTCATCCTGGACCCGGCCCTCCTGGCCGATTTCTATCGTCGCCACCCGGACAAGCCTGGTCGGGCGCCAGGAGGCGCCCGTTGAGGGGGGGGGGTCCTGTTGTGTGGGCCGCCAGAAGAGGAGGCACTGCTGGCCCACCACCAGAAGGCACCCTGCCTGAAGTGCGGTCATCCATCATCTGTGACAGCTGTCACTAATCTATACATCTGGTATAAAAGCAGGAAGACACCTCCACCAAACTGCCGAGATATCATCTTCATCTGGAGGTACTACTCTCAGCCTTTTTTTTGTGAGATTTATAAATCTGTGATTGTGAGTGTTTGCAGGAGAACCGGTTGTTTTTGTGGAGGCTGTGCATGACGGCGCTCCTTTTCCTCTGAGACCACTGCAACGTGTTGAGTGAGAGGTGGAGGTGGCATTCCCACCATTGTTACTGGGTGTTCACACACCCACCCTTGACTGTCTTTTGCTTTCTGCCAGCAGTACCAGATCCGACACGCCGGAGAGGTGGCCACCTGGGGACTCCGGGACTTGGCGGCTCCAGTATTCCTCGGGTTCAGGTGGCGGTGGAAATCGTGTGGTTCCGGTTCGTTTCCTGATGGGCGTCTCCTATCGTCGAGCCTGCCCACACGACACCTTTATTAATTGACTGTTGCACATTCTGATTCTGCTGTGTTTGGTTGTGACATTCACACCAGTAAAGTGTTATAATTTGACTTCTTCCATTGTCCGTTCATTTACGCCCCCTGTTGTGGGTCCGTGTCACTACACTTTCCCAACAATATAATTGTTATCTTCAGTTTTTCTCCACAACTTTCTTTGCAAAGCCTTGAACTTTTTCAAACATTTACAAATACTTTAAATTGATCTTCCACAGGTTTTGGAAGATGCCGAAGCATTTTTGATAGCAAACACCAAAACCTTCATCCTGGGTTGGTCGGTGAATTCCGAATTCACTCAATGCGGCTGGTCGCTGTTGGTGAGGCTGTGACTGCTTTGTTTGGAGGTTTTTTTTATTGCAAACACATGGAATAATATGGCTTTTTGTGAGGTGAAATGTTTTAATGGATCATCTAAGACATCTCTTCTGCAAAACTGAGTGAAATTCTCATCACATTTAATGCTGTATGCTAATGGTGTTAGCACTTTTAGCAGCTGTCAGTAGCTTCATCTGTCATGTTCAATTATTGCACGTTTACTGACAAAATAAGGGACTCATAACTTTTAAAGTCCACACCAAAACAAATCGTTAAGAGAACCACCACGCAGTCCCCAAAAATATGATTTAATGAACACCTGAACCGAGGTTAGCTAGAGTGCTTTTATTAGAGAGTGGCGACATAATGAGTCGAAAAAAAAAAAAAATCAGTCACGTGACTCATGGTGCCATCTTGGGGCAAAAATATCATTGGCTGCTAATGTGTCTGCATGTAAAGTTTATTTATTCACTGAAAATGCTGGGTTGCTGTGCATTTGGATGCACAAATAGTCACAGCAAGGGTTTCAAGATGTACAGATTCCCTTCAGATCCAGATAGAAGATAAATTTGGGAAAATAAAGTCAGCTGATGGAAGCTGACATCATCATCAAAGCTTTGCGAGGTAGGTAAATTTATTGTTCAGTCCCATGTACAGTAAAACTCAACTATACCGCCATCGTATAAACCAGATATTCACAGTTACCGGACAAAAAGAGTCTCAAAGCTTTTGTATTGTTTACATGTAATAAACACCGCATATATCTTATTTTGTACAGCGGATTTTTCGCTCACATCAGATAAAATGTCTCGTCTGATCGCAATGTATTTCCATTAAAAACTCCGAGCAGACTGGACGTGCAGTGATACAAATTACAGTTCAGCTCTGACACTCGCTGATTTGTGGAAAGTGGGAGAGGAATCATTTTTGTGATTAAAAGTCTAACTTTCAAACAGTGTTCAGACTTGGACCCACAGCCTGACGTCCACCTGTTAAATCAAACACAAAAGGCTGTGATTTGACACTTTCTGCTTTTTAATCCTTCGTCTTTCATCATATTATATAATGTGCACGCTGATAAATGGATCAGAAAAGTAAGCATCACATTTACAGCACGAAGTCGGTAAAAGAGGAAAATGTTCAGCTTACCTTTGAATTGGAGGTGCTGACTGCAGAAAGAAAAGCTTGTTGAGGGTCAAATTATTCCAGAATAAAGCATAATCCAGAGACGGAGACCTTTAAAACTGTCACGCACAACACTGCATGACACAGAGTTAAAGAGCAGCAGCTGCATAAATCAGGCTTTAAATTAATTAAATAAATCGTCATAAATTGTAAGTTATGTCAAATTGTAGCTTAACTATTTTTATATTTATTTTGAAAGCACCTGTACCTGGATGTGTTGCTGTATGTGGTTAAATGATTTAAAAAAATGTTGAAAACATAAAAGGTCCATTCAGTAGTTCAGCGCAGTTAGACCCAAAATGGCGCCATGTTCTGACTTGACGCCACTCTCCAATCAAGGCACTCTATGTATAGCCTGTGGTCAGACTCGAGGAGAGGAGCGTGTTCAGGCTTCTTTCGTCACACACTGAGCCACCCACGCTCCACCCTTTATGCATTATGAGTTCATCACAATCAGGGTTTCCGCTGCTGTCAACATGGTGACTCCCAGACCATGGCCCAGATATAGGTTTCAAAACAGTTCCAGGTGTCTATATAAAACTTATGATGTCACGCAGGCTTTGTCCCGTATAGATGACTTTTCTGATGGCACATCTTGTCAAACATGGTTTTTTGATGAAATCGTAGTTGGTGCAACTCAATAAAATTAAAATACAGATCATCGGTTCTCTAATCTTGATTTCTGACCAACAAAGTCAAAGGATCTCTGAAATGTATTTACTTATTTACTGAAACTATTTCCCCCCTCCTCGTTTTCAAAAAGGTTGGTAGTCAATCTGTCAAATTTAATCGAAATGGGAAAAAAGCATAAATTTATTTGCATAGCAAAGCAAACATCCTCTTGTTGACAATGAAAAGGAGCAAATTTGGATTTGCATAATACAGTAATGGAATTGTATTAAAAAAAGATGAAGAAGCAGACTGAGCCACCAGCAGTGTGTTGGTTTGGATGAGAGAAGTAAAATATAACCCAGATGGGACAGCAGACAAATCAAAAGCAAGATGACCAATGTTTGTGAATTCATTTGGAGTTTATAAAACCGAGAAACTCTGTAATTACCCTATCATGTTCTGACACTTTGATTCCATGTGCTTTCTTAAATTTAGCACAAGATTTCTGTCATATAGCTGTCTGTCAGAATTACATTCAGTCCAATCATACATCATAACATGACAAAATATCTACTTTTACAGACAGCCATAAATCATACGAGCACTTTGCCTGTGGGATCCACGAGCTCTAAATTGGGTTGTTGTTGTTGTCGTTTCAGCTGCTCCCGTTGTGTTCGGGGTCACCACAGCAGATACAGCCCGATCCGCATTTGTATTTGGGACAGGTTTTACGCCGGATGTCCTTCCTGACACAACTCCAGTGTAACCTGGAGAAACACACACAGCTGCTGGCATTCCAAAGAGGTCTCCTATCCAAGTACTAACCAGGTACTGCACTGCTTAGCTTCTGAGATCTGACGGGATCAGGCTTACACAGAGCAGACCGGCTGCGGGCTCTAAATTGGGTAATGTTTATAAAATACTGTAGATAGCTGACATTTTTCAAGAGGGATAATAAATTGTGTTTCTATAATGAGTTGGAATGGTGTGTGATTCCAGAATGTTTTTAGACCCTTAGACCTCAACCCTTTTATTCCCTGTTAATTATGTAGTTTTTTAGTGTTAATTTACTGTCTTAATGTATTTAAAAATGTTTAGGTTTTTGTTATCATATACTGTACATACAATTATTATTATTATTACCATTGTTATTTATTTTTACTTCTATTTGTCATTTGATTAAGTGGACCACAATGGAAATAAATGTTTTCACTTTGTTGTGTCATCCATGTATTTTTAATGCATTTACAATTATATCATGTACATACATGATATAATTGTAAATGCAATGAGAATGTAATTTCTCCCTCAGCCCCAACCTCTCCCTCAGCCCCAAGCAGTCCCAGCAGAAGACTGCCCCTCCCTGAGCCTGGTTCTGCTGGAGGTTTCTTCCTGTTAAAAGGGAGTTTTTCCTTCCCACTGTCACCAGTGCTTGCTCACAGGGGGAAGTTTGACCCACAGGGGGAAGTTTTGGGGTTTTTTCCGTATTATTGTATGGCTTTGCCTTACAATATAATGCGCCTTGGGGCAACTGTTTGTTGTGATTTGGCGCTATATAAATAAAATTGATTTGATTTGATTTGATACATGGATCTTACTAAATAATGCATGCACACACTCATGCTTTTAATATAGAGAGGATTTACCACCCCCTGCTGGATTGCTGTAAATATCAATGTCCATTGTTCAGTGTTAGCTAATACATCTATCTTCTCTAAAAATATTAGACTTATCAAAGTTCAGTTTTGGCATTATTTATCCTTGACCCTTAATACATAAACACACCAAATGGCAAATGTCAGCACCCCCCAGTTTGTGCGTGATCAAAATTGCATGTGTGCAGAATGTTTTATGTTTTCTGCATTCTGCTGTAAGCAAGTGCTTTTAATTTGACAAAAAGAGACTGTGGCGGAAGACATCAAAAGTACTACACTTTTCACTCACGGTATGGAGCATGACACTTAAGTCACTCATGGAAACAGCAACATAACACTTAGCTAAACTGACTAAATCAATTGAACTACAAAAATACAATAAATCAACAACTCTAACATCACTATAACAACATTTAAAACCCCAAAACACCAAACTACCTTGTTACACTGCAGCACAATATCCACTGATTACTGGTTTAGATAAAATTGCTCATTTCTCCAAAAATATTTGTCCTATCAAATTTCTGTTTTCGCAGCATTCATCCTTGACCTAAAATACATTAGCATTCCAAACAGCAAATGTCAGCTCTCCCTGGTTTCGCCATGGTCAAAGCCATACACACGCACGCACACAGAGGCCACTTGGCTATTATAATACAGATAAATAAGAATATGATGTGTACAAAACTCAGTAAACTACGAAATGAGAAAATAACATTTTATCTATTTACCTACACACTGTAGCTAGCTTGAAGACAGACAGCCAATCAATGTAATTAATTTTCATTTTAAATATGTAAATTTGCCTTTTACTCATGTTCTGTCTTTCTTTTAAATCTTCTTCATCTTTTGGATGCTTCCATTAGGGGTCGCCACAGCAGATAAATCATTTCCATCTCAACCTGTCCTCTGCATCTTCCTTTGTCACACCAACCACCTGCATGTCCTCCCTCAGCACATCCATAAACCTCCTCTTTGGCTTTCCTCTTCTGCTACTGTCTGGTGTCTCCATCCTCAGCATCCATCTTCCTGTATACCTTCCTCTTTTATACATGTCCAAACAACCTCAATGTCACCTCACTGACTCTGTCTCCATACCATCCTGCCTGTGCTGTCTCTCTGATATGTTCATTTCCTAATCATATCCATCCTCATCACTCCCAAAGAAAGTCACAACATCTTCAGCTCTGCCACCTCCAGCTTTGTCTCCTGTCTTTTTGTTAGTGCCACGGTCTCTAAGCCGTACAACATAGCTGGTCTCACTACTGTCTTGTAAACTTTCCCCTTCACTCTTGCAGATATTCTTCCATCACAAGTCACTCCTACCACCCACTTCACCCTGCTTGCACTCTCTTCTTCCTTTCTCTACCACACGCGCCATTATTTTAGATAGTTGACCCAAAGTATTTGAACTCATCTACCTTAACCACCTCTATTCCTTGTAACAATGCTACTCCACTGAGAGCCCTCTCATTCACACAAGTCACATGTCATACACATCAGTCTTGCTCTGACTGACTTTCATTCTCCTTCTCTCCAGAGCACATCTCCAGGCTAGTTTCAACTGATGTCTGCTCTCGCTACAGATCACAATGTCATAAGCAAATCATAGTCCATGGAGACTCCTGTCTGATCACTTCTGTCAACTTGTCTGTCACCACTGCAATCAAGAAAGGATTTAGAGCCGATCCTTGATGCAATCCCACCTCTGCCTTGAATGCACCTGTCATTCCTACAGCGCATCTTACCAGTCACACTGTCGTAGTACATGTCCTGCACCCCCCTAAAATACTTCTCTGCCACTCCAGACTTCCTCATACAATATTACAGCTCTTTCTTGGCACCTTGTCAAAAGCTTTTTCTAAATCCAGAAACACACAATGTAACTCCTTCTGGCCTTCTCTGTACTTCTCCATGAGCACATTGCATCTGCAGTGCTCTTTCAGCTTGAAACCACATTTCTGCTCACAGACCTTTACCTGTTTTCTAAGTGTAGCTTCCACTCCTCTTTCCCATAACTTCATGCTGTGGCTGATCAACGTTATGCCTCTATAGTTACTGCAGCTCTGCACATCAACCTTGTTCTTAAAAATCAGAACCAGCACACTTCTCTGTTCCTCAGGCATCCTTTCCAAATTTTATTTAACAGTCTAGTTCGAAACTCCACTGCCATCTCTCCCAAACTTTTCCATACCTACACTGGAATGTCATCTGGACCAACTGCCTTTCCACTCTTCATCTTCAAAGCTGTCCTCATTTCATCCTTACGAATCCCTTTCATTTCCTGATTTATTCTCTCCATATCATCCAGGCTTTTCCCTTTCATTTTTTTCATTCATCGGCTCTTCAAAATATTCCCCTCCACCTTCTCAACACACTCTTCTTACTTGTCAGCACGTTGCCATCTTTATCACACTAACCTGCTTCCCATCTTTTCCAGCTTAGACCCTTTGTCTGGCCAATTCTTCATTAGTATTTCATTTCAACTTCATTAACAGCTCACTATATGCCTTTTCCTTAGCCTCTGCCACTCCTCTTTTCACCTTATACCACATGTCGTGGTACTCTTGTCGACTAAATGATTGTTTTTTTTATATGCTTACTGTTTTATTGCCTTTAATGTAGTGAAGGCTTAGTGTTTGTACAGTAAGTTTGACTGTAAAGTCCTATCTTAATGAAATTATTATTCTTATTTTTCCTCATTGTGCCACTCTGCTCACTCATGGAACTGAGTCTATCCATTGGACATAGGGCTACAAATGAGGGTATGATGACTTACTTGGTGGCAAGAGTCAACTTTATTATGTGAGCAGTTCCAAAGACTACAATCTTTTAGACTTGTATCTTGATGTTACCATTTAGTTAGATCAGCTATTGCTGTTGTTATATAACCATAAAACTGTTGGGCATTGAGCGGAAAACCAGCTTATGTCAAGCTATGCACTGCTCTGTGCTGGGTCGAAAATACAGCCCACCATCTTTTTTATATTTATTGCTTACAAACACAAACAAGTGATAACATAATTAGAGCTGGTGTTTTCTTTCAAAAGATGGAAGAAATATCTACAAACTGCTAACACATGAGTCTTACAAGCAAGAACAAAATGCACCTGCGTAGAATCACGACTGCTGCTTCCATGTTACATTAACCAGCCAGATCCTCATGCTCTTTATCACAAATCCTCCCTGAGGTCAATTAGCAAGCAAACTGAGGAGCAGCCATCACTCTTGTTGATGGGAATAAACTCTAGCAGCCAGAGAAACAAGAGACTCATTTTTTTTCCACAACAAAACAAATCAATACCCACTGCCACCACCGCAAACTCTGAGCACAGATATTATTCATGCTGAAGAAATAGAAAAGCTGTCTGGCAGACATAACTCAGAGCTTTTGCATTCAGAGAACAAACACATTCATGCACAAACATACATATTTTCACCAGCCAAGGCAAATTCAGCTCAGTGCATTTAACATAAATTAGTGCAATGATTGTTTTGTGTTGGTGCAAATTAATAATACAAACAACAACAACAATACTACTACTACTACTAATAATAATAATAAAAATAACAACAATATAATAATTTAAAAGTAATTTAAGCATTGTTTGTTATGTCTCTTTTTTTGACATCACATAAATAAGGGTAGGGCTGCAAACAGCCACTGCAGACCACACTACTCATTACTGCTGGTCAATTTTGACCATGCAACAATAGAATAACGCCATTTACTCCAAAAAAGAAAACAATTCGCCGTGAGCTGTCCTTTGAGGGACACACATCGGGTGACAGATGTTCATTTAAATGCACCAGTTGGGGTGGAGTGGAATGCCTGCACACACACATATAAACACACACAAGCCCAAAATACCCTGTAACAACATGCCCAGAGTGGTACCGAACTGCTCACTTCATGCTTCAGACACATGTGGGAGAGGTTTGGTACCACTCTGGTATGTGAAGGTGGAGCTAGACAACGTGAGAGATTAACATGACACTCCATTTATTTTCAAATATCCCGCTGTATGCTCGCCCCTGCTGCACTCACACAAACTGTGTGCATTATGTCATTACTATTACATCCAATGTGTATAAGACAGAAAATATGGGTTGGACACACAGATCACTTATTTTATTAAAAATAGCTGATTACTCGCCCCAGGGTGGGTTTGATTTAGAGACTGAAATGAAACCTTCATCTTTACCAACAAACCTATCACCTCCCACCTATCCCAGATTCCAGGGAACTGTTAGGGTGTGACTAAAGCTGTCTCAAGAAGAGACAGTTACTATTGCTACTACTAGTACTACTGTAACTGTAAAGTTCAAAGGGGAAAGACGAGAATTGAAAAGTATGACACCAACCATTTAACATGCTTTCCAATGATGAAACAGCACAAAACTGTCACTCCTTGTACATCAAAGTATAGTGTGTCAAATTGGGCTCAGTCTGCAGCACAAAAGCATGGAGGAAAACAACTCTTTCCTCCATGCTTTCATTTCACTCAAGTATTAGTATATTCTCTCACTATCATGTAATCATACAGGACATGATGTAGTGTAATTTGTGTATGTTGTATATGCAAGTCATTGTCCACAGTTGCTGTCTATGGTCCTGACCACAGACCATTTTGCTGACTGTTGTCAGGTTGTACACAGGCTGCAATAGACAGATGTGCACAGCACTTTCTACTGATACTTCTGTTACATACTTCTGTTACATTTCATTTTGTGAAAAATACGCCACAATAAATTTATGCTATTTGTGGTGTTTCTGATTATTGAGTGAAAATAAAGAAATGCATACCAAACAGCTCCTGGGGAATACGTATGAATTAGATTTACACGTCTGCACTGATTGTGCAACATTTGGTTAAGTTAGCACTAAGGTTTCAAACATCCAATATTACAGACAGTCTCACCTCCTGAAATTGATTTAGCACCGTATGAAATGTGTTGTGTGTGGAAACTTTAAGGCCTCTTCACACTAGCATGATTGAAGCTGACTAGGGCATGAAGGAGGAATGCATGCCATTCGTGAAAAATTAGAGCCACCTCTAATGACTTGTTGCCACCATACGAGCAATGCACGAAACCGTTGCAGCGGGATCATTCATGCCCGCCTGACCGTGTGTCCCTCCCGACGTCGCTCGAATGATTTTGGGGTTCGCTCATTCGGGCTGTTTCGGTGTGATTCACCCTGACTCCTGCTTATCCATGCTATGTATGAAGGGGCCCTTACAGATGTTCACACCCACAAATTTGCACACTAGGGTGGCCACACCCCAAAATTACATATTCATGAAGGCAAAGATGTTAAATTGACCATACCCACTATTTTGTACATTTGAAAGATGCAATTATCAGTGCACACAATTAGTATAAAGCATGAGTATTGATTTTTTTTTTTTTTCTGGAGCTATTTACACATTTTATGCATCCAATCTTTAGTAATGAAGGCCTAAGTATCTTCCTCCAAAGACATAGACATGTAGCATGTCAAGAAATTTGAGCACAAGTATACATACTGGTCATCCAACTCCGTATCCAACTGATCTACTGTATGCGATAACCTAAAATAGAAAGCACCATGTTTCAGTTAAAAAATATGGTAAATATTCAAAACACACAACACACACACACACACACACACACACCACACACACACACACACACACACACACACACACACACACACACACACACACACACACACACACATCTTCAACCGCTTAGTCCAATCAAGGGTCATGGGGTGCTGGAGCCTATCAAAGCAGTCACAGAGCGTGAGGCGGGGTACACCCAGGACAGGACGCCAGTCTGTCACAGGGCCCACAAACAGACAAACAAACACATACACACCCACAGACCCACCTACGGACAATTTTAAAGATTCCAATCCACCTCACCCGCATGTCTTTGGATGTGGAAACCTACGCAAACACGGGGAGACCATGCAAACTCCACACAGAAGGGTCACAGGCGGGAATTGAACCCATGACATTCTAGCTGTGAGGCAACAGTTCTAACCACTAGCCACCATGCTGCCTCAAACAAACCATATGGGTAAAACTATATGTTCTGTAATATACAGGGTTAGTGTAACTATTGCAGTCTGTGCTCCAAAGAGCTGTCTCCCATCTTCATGTCAAAACAAAGGCCTTAGACATGGTGAAAATGTGAGAGCCCTTGTAACCCAGAACATTTTACTTGGAATTTGTTAACATTACTCTTTCGTGAATTGTGACTGTGTCACTATATGTAATCTCCATGTACCCAGTACTTGGAAATCACTTTTGTGAAAATGAGCTCGCAGAATCTGTGTCACATTTTTGCATTATAAATCAGTCAGAAAAGGCAGAGTGAATTATTTAGTATGACTACAGGAAAATGTAGAGGGGTTAAGACCCCTAAAATAGGCCTGTTGCTGCTGTGCTTGGGCAGAATTTTTAATGCCTCCTTTCATTTCATGTCTCCTATACCCACAAGGTCAAAGACAAGGAAAATTAGACAAATTTGTGAGGCTTTTTTTTTTCCTCCTTTGATCGAGTTAATGGCCGAGCGTTCACTCATTAACTTTTGCATGACAACTCATGGAATATTTCACTCCACGTTGCACTGACAGGGAAAATAGAAGAAAAGGAATAGAACAAAGGCAAGAGCAAAGCAATGTGAAACAGGAAAGAAAAAGATTAATGAGATGAAATCAAAACAGGTCACTTGTGATAATATGAGCAACCTCACAACAGCTCCAAATATGAAGAAGAATCATTTATGGATCTAGTGTTGAGGGGAATCATCCACCAAAACTGGTCTGGATTAACGTACTCCTTGTTATCACATAGTAGAGTATATATGTCACATATTGATATTTACTTATCATCTACATGATATGGAATTTATGGAGTATTATAGAAGTTCTAGACTTGAAAATGGAATTTCTAATGGTGTACAAAAAAAACAAAAACCTTCATCTGATGCCTGCTGTTCTGCTGTTAATATGCTTTGACGTGTACATACTGAAGCTTAAGGTCATTAGGATGAAACCGTCACTTATTTGTCATTAAAAACAACAACAACAACAAAAACTTCAAAATCAGCATTAAAAACCTCAAACTATGGGCGTCCTCTAGTGGTATGCCCAGAGACTCCATGATATTTTTTAATTATAATGAAATAATGACAAGTGAGCGAGCATGAGACAGTGGCACGGTGACTTGATGGTGGCCCATGAGCGAGTGCAGAGCAGTGGAATGTTCACCTGAATGTGGTCCATGACTGAGCATTGGACAGTGGCTCGTTCACCTGACAGTGGCCCATGAGTGAGTCAGGGGCTCAGTTGATGAGTAAATGATGGATAGTGTCTTGTTCACCTGTTGATGGCCCATGAGTGAGCATCAAGCAGCAGAACGTTCACTTGAATGTGACCTGTGATTGAGCATCAGACAGTGACTTGTTCACCTGACAGCGCTCCATGAGTGAGCATCAGACAGCAGCTTATTCGCCTGACAGAGGTCCATGAATTAATGTTGGACAGCAGCTCGTTCACCTGATGGTGAGTGATCATCAAGCAGTGGAGTGTTCACCTGAACACAGCCCATGATTAAGCATTGGCCAGCTGCTCATTTACGTGACAGCGGCCCATGAGTGAGCACTGGATAGTAGCTCGTTCACCTGACAGCAGTCTATGTGTGAGCATTGGACAGTGGTTCATTCACTAAACATTGATCCACGAGTGAGCATGGGGCAGCAGCTGGTTTACCTGACATTGGTCCATGAGTGAGTCAGGGGCTCAGTTGATGAGTAAATGGTGGGTAGTGTCTTGTTCACCTGTTGATGGCCCGTGAGTGAGCATCAAGCAGCAGAACATTCACTTGAATGTGACCCATGATTGAGCATCAGACAGTGACTTGTTCACCTGACAGCGCTCCATGAGTGAGCATGAGACAGTTTATTCACCTGACAGAGGTCCATGAATGAATGTTGGACAGCAGCTCGTTCACTTGATGGTGAGTGATCATCAACCAGTGGAATGTTCACCTGAATGCAGCCTATGATTAAGCATTGGACAGTGGCTCGCTCACTTGACAGTGCCCCATGAGTGAGCCTTGACCAGCGTTATTCACCTGACAGCGGTCCATGAGTGAATGTTCGACAGTGCCTCATTTCCCAAACAATGGTCCATGAGTGAGCACTGAATAGCGGCCCGTGAATGAGCTGTGAATGTTTTAATTCAGTACAGTTGTTTATAACCAAATTACTGAGTAGTTCAGTGCACTACAGTTATTACTGTCACTTTCAGTACAGTTGTTAATACTGTCACTTGATGGGTGTGGCACACAAGTACAGCTGTGGCTGTGTATGTTAGTCAATAATAAATACATATTAGGAATAAATTTGCACCTCTGTAAACTATATATAGTTAAATAGGCCTATGCTAGTGAATTTTAATGCTGACCACCCAGGCAGACAATCAGTTCATCCCCAAACTGCTAATGGAGCCAGTAACCATCCATCTTCCACAGCTAGGTGAAATGTGGCTGTCCCTTTGTAGTTTTTCATGAGTGGAAATACCTACAATGAGCACTTGCATGCTCAATCATGCACAGAGAAACGGCCATGTGACCAAAATGTTGTAGCTGATGTTCCCTGATGAAGCAAAAGAGACATTTTGTTATTCTCCCTAAAGAATTGTTCATTTGACACAAAGTAATTCCAGTGGTACCCAAGGATCCTCCAAAGAGACCTAGTACCAAAGACATCCAGTCATCACATTAGGTCAATGGTTAGTGTTCAAGTCTCTACACATTAAACCAACCACCAAAACAAACATACATTAAAACAGAAGCAACAAGACCCCAAAGACTGATACTGATATCACAAAACACATCTGCCTTGTGACCTCATGACTTCAAACCCTCTTCCTAGGTTTCCCTCAGTCCTGAAAGGCTCAGGACCCACAGACATGAATGGCACTACCAAGATGAATGAAAGTCTGTAAATTTCAACATTTTCACCACATACAGATCAAACCTCAAACTATGGCATCCTCTAGTGGTATGCCCAGAGACTCCATGATATTTGAGTGAGTGCAGAGCAGTGGAATGTTCACCTGAATGTGGTCCGTGATTGGCCAAGCCAAGAAAGTCATTGAATGCCTCGTTCTTAGACTTGATCAAGTGCAGTCACTAACTCAGACACCCAAATTCCACACTTACTTTCTTAAATTCTGCTATCAGGGGCTCCACTGATTCTGCAAAGTTCACAACATTGCCCTGATGTCAACGTCAGCAACCTTGTATTCACTGGGGGGGATGTGTTGGAGTATCAAAAAATGATGCCCCTTCACTGTACAACACTCACAGCACCTTTGCATACGCTGGCTATGATGTCCAGCAGCTTGCAGGTGCTTTTGCAAATTCTCATATCCAATATATCCAATACAGCAGCCTGGTCACCTGAATCAAACACTTTGCAAAAATCAACATAGGCTGCAAACACCACTGGATATTTCTGCTTGCAATCAGTGATCATTCCCAGAGCTAGTATGCCAGCAATGATTGCCTTCTTGAGTGTGATGTGTTGGTCTTTCTGCTTTGCTTGCCAAGTGGCAAGCAATTGGAACTGAATTCTGCTAAAATTAAAACATACACTCATCCCTCATCCTCAATCGCTTATCTGGGATCGGGTCATGGGGCAATAGCTCTAGTAGAGGACCCCAGACTTCCGTTTCCAGGCCATATTGACCACCTCTGACTGTGGGATCCCGAGACGTTCCCAGGCCAGTGTGGAGATATAATCTCTCCACCCCCTCCTGGGTCTTCCCTGTGGTCTGCTCCCGGATGCACGTGCCTAGAACATCTCCCTAGGGAGGCACTCAGGGGGCATCCTTACCAGATGCCCGAACCACCTCAGCTGGCTCCTTTCAACATGAAGGAACCGTAGCTCTACTCTGAGTTCCCCATGGTAGACCAAGCTTCTCACCCTATCTCTAAGGGAGACACCAGCCACCCTCCTAAGGAAGCCCATTTTGGCTGCTTGTGCCCACAATCTAGTTCTTTCGGTCATGATCCAACCCTCATGACCATAAATGAGAGTAGGAACGAAGAGTGACCAGTAGATTGAGAGCTTCGCTTTTTGGCTCAGCTCCCTTTTCGTCACCACAGTAAGGTAGAGCAAATGCAATACTGCCCCTGCTGTGCCAATTCTCTGGCCATTCTCACGCTCCATTGTTCCCTCACTCATGAACAAGACCTCGAGGTACTTGAACTCCTTCACTTGGGGCAAGACCTCATTCCGTACCCGGAGTAGGCAATCCATCGGTTTCCTTCTGAGAACCATGGCTTCAGATTTAGAGGTGCTGATCCTCATCCCAGCCGCTTCACACTCAGATGTGACCTGATCCAGTGAGTGTTGGAGATCACAGGCCGATGAAGCCAAAAGGACCACATCATCTGCAAAAAGCAGTGATGAGACCCTGAGCCCACCAAACTGGAAACGCTCCTCCCCCCAACTACGCTTCGATATCCTGCCCATGAATATCACAAACAGGATTGGTGACAAGGTGCCGCCCAGGCGGTGGCCAACCTCCACCTGAAATGAGTCCGACATACTGCCGAGCACCCGAACACAGCTCTTCCTTTGTGAGTACAGAGACTGGATGGTCCTAACACTGACAGTGTTCAATTAACACTAGAGTGTTAATTGAACACTGGTGATTTTACTGTGTAGTAAAACATACATTGTGATGAAAATTTCTCAATGTGATGACTGTGCAGGAACCATTTTTATGTATTTTATACAACCAAATCTCACGCCATTTTGTGATGCCATCACAAAAAGTAAATTAATCTATGGTTCTTGATACCGTAACGAAAAGCGTCACATTTTTTTAACTTTTGCTTTGATATGCTGACTAATTAGAAGAAAGACTAGTTATTCTCAAGAGAAAAATCCAGCAATAACGGTTGTACCACAAAGTTCAAGTTACCAAAAATAAAATGACAGAGCAATGTTGAGGGTGAAACAAAAAACTGGCCATACAGTTGTTCTTTTTTCAGTGTCTTTTTTTCTTGCAAGCAGTCAAATGAAACAGACAAGCCGAGTACTTTGAATTGGTACTAACAAGCCAAGAGAGATGAACTGACAGCTGCTCTCCTGCCCACAGCTTGACATTTTTCCACTCACAGCTTGTCTGTCACATCCAGAGCAAGATGGCAAAATGATTTAAATCTGACACACACTCATTTAACCGGTAAAGCCCACATGAAAATCCATTAGGAATTTATGTCACAAATGAGACAGCTAACACATTCTGATCAAACATTTCCAGTGACAGATTGAATATAAATTAAACACTCTTAGTTACAGTTAGTGTGGATTTCAAACAAAAACGCCCCCCCAAAACAAATGGCATGCGAGTGTGTGGGTCCCCCCCAGCAACACAGATGGCATCTGAGTGTGTCGCCGCCCCACCACGACCCTATAGTTGAGGTGCGACTGAGGTTTCTGCTTCTTTCGTGCAACTTCATGTGTGTGAAGGGGCCCTAAGCAAAATCAAAATTTATATTCCAATTTAATCTGTTACACATTTCTTTCATGTGACATTATAAGTATTCCTTTTATAATTCTTGGTACATGTTTAAATATATGTTGTGTGGGCCGCCAGAAGAGGAGGTACTGCTGGCCCACCACCAGAAGGCACCCTGCCTGAAGTGCGGGCTTCAGGCACGAGAGGGCGCTGCTGCCTCAGGAACAAGCCGTGGTGACAGCTGTCACCCATCATCTGTGACGGCTGTCACTAATCTATACATCTGGTATAAAAGCAGGAAGACACCTCCACCAAACTGCCGAGATATCATCTTCATCTGGAGGTACTACTCTCAGTCTTTTTTTTTGTGAGATTTATAAATCTGTGATTGTGAGTGTTTGCAGGAGAACCGGTCGTTTTTGTGGAGGCTGTGCATGACGGCGCTCCTTTTCCTCTGAGACCACTGCAACGTGTTGAGTGAGAGGTGGAGGTGGCATTCCCACCATTGTTACTGGGTGTTCACACACCCACCCTTTGACTGTCTTTTGCTTTCTGCCAGCAGTACCAGATCCGACACGCCGGAGAGGTGGCCACCTGGGGACTCCGGGACTTGGCGGCTCCAGTATTCCTTGGGTTCAGGTGGCGGTGGAAATTGTGTGGTTCCGGTTCGTTTCCTGACGGCGTCTCCTATCGTCGAGCCTGCCCACACGACACCTTTATTAATTGACTGTTGCACATTCTGATTCTGCTGTGTTTGGTTGTGACATTCACACCAGTAAAGTGTTATAATTTGACTTCTTCCATTGTCCGTTCATTTACGCCCCCTGTTGTGGGTCCGTGTCACTACACTTTCCCAACAGGATATCTCGGCCAGCGTCATGGACTCCGAGGGGCGTCACCAGGCTGTTGAACAACCAATGGGAGAGCAGGAAGCGCAGGCATCTGCAGGAGGCGTGATTGGTGAGCTACAGCATATTCTCACCGCCTTTACGGCTCGAATGGATCAAATAGCTGAGCAAAACATCCTCCTGAACCGCAGATGGAGGCTCTGTCCGCGCAAGTGGCGGTGAGCGCTCAGGGTGCTGCTGCAGCTCCTCCTCCTGTCGATCCTGTGCTAGATATTAATGTTCCAGTGGTGGTCCAACAACCCGTCCCACCATCCCCTGAAGCATACATAAGCCCTCCTGAGCCATACGGAGGTTGTGTGGAGACGTGCGCGGACTTTCTTATGCAGTGTTCGCTCGTCTTCGCACAACGTCCCGTCATGTACGCGTCAGACGCAAGCAAAATAGCTTATGTGATCACTCTGCTTGGTGGAGAGGCACGCGCTTGGGCTACGGCGCTTTGGGAGCAAAATTCACGGCTCCTTCACACATACACTGGGTTTGTGAGGGAGTTCAGAACTGTGTTTGATCACCCTAACAGGGGAGAGACCGCTTCATCCGTGCTGCTGTCGATGAGACAGGGACGCTGGAGCGCAGCCGCTTATGCAGTCGACTTCCGCATTGCGGCTGCGAGGTCCGGCTGGAATAACGCTGCGCTCCGCGCCGCCTTTGTAAACGGACTGTCGTCAGTCCTAAAGGAGCACCTAGTGGCCAAGGATGAACCACGGGAATTAGATGGGCTTATTGATCTCGTTATACGGTTAGACAATCGGTTGGAGGAACGCCGTCGGGAACGAGATGAAGGACGTGGCCGGGCACGCGCCGTCCCTCTTCCTTCCGGGTCCGAGAAAGGTCCGCCCTTCCCACGCTCTCTGGCATCTACGTCCCGTGGGGCGACAGCTCCCCCTGCTGACGAAGCTATGGACACGAGCAGGGCCACATTTAGACCACCTAATAGACAGAGGAGGTTTCCACCAGGGCGTGTTTTGTTTGTGGCTCAATGGAGCATCAATTGAGCGATTGCCCCGAACGGTTAAACACCAACGCCCGCCCCTAGAGACTGGGCTTAGGGTGGGCCAAAAAATTCACGTGGGACACACACATATTGCCGCACGACTTCCAGTTACAATCCTTAGTGGGGATTTAACCCTTCAGGCCCAGCACTGGTAGACACAGGGTCAGAAGGGAATCTGTTAGACAGCAGATGGGCCAGGGAGGTAGGGCTCCCTCTGGTGGCGCTACCTACACCATTGCAGGTGCAAGCACTAGATGGCACCCTACTCCCTTTACTCACACACAAGACACCACCAAGTAACTCTGGTAGTGTCAGGGAATCATAGATAGGAGATTGAGTTTTTTGTGACTCCTTCTACCTCCCGTGTGATTCTGGGGTTCCCCTGGATGTTGAAACACAATCCCCGGATTGATTGGCCGTCCGGGGTGGTGGTACAGTGGAGCGAAACCTGCCATCGGAGGTGTTTGGGATCCTCGGTTCCTCCCGGTTCACAGGCTAAGGAGCAGGTCCAAGTACCCCCCAATCTGTCGGTGGTGCCGGTTGAGTACCGCGATCTTGCTGACGTTTTTAGCAAGGATCGGGCACTCACTCTTCCCCCGCACCGTCCATATGATTGTGCCATCGATTTGTTGCCAGGCGTGGAGTTCCCGTCCAGCAGGCTGTACAACCTCTCCCGACCTGAGCGCGAATCGATGGAGACCTACATCCGGGACTCCTTAGCTGCCGGGCTGATCCGTAACTCCACCTCTCCGATGGGAGCGGGTTTCTTTTTTGTGGGAAAAAAATATGGCGGTCTTCGTCCATGCATTGATTATCGGGGGCTGAATGAGTTCACGGTTCGCAACCGATACCCGTTGCCTTTGTTGGATTCAGTGTTCACCCCCCTGCATGGAGCCAAAATCTTCACAAAGTTGGATCTTAGGAACGCATACCACCTAGTTCGGATCCGGAAGGGAGACGAATGGAAGACGGCATTTAACACCCCGTTAGGTCATTTTGAGTACCTGGTCATGCCGTTCGGCCTCACTAACGCCCCCGCGACGTTCCAAGCTTTGGTTAATGACGTCTTGCGGGACTTCCTGCACCGATTCGTCTTCGTATATCTGGATGATATACTCATCTTTTCTCCGGACCCTGAGACCCATGTACGGCATGTACGTCAGGTCCTGCAGCGGTTGTTGGAGAACCGGTTGTTGTGAAGGGCGAGAAGTGTGAGTTTCACCGCACTTCTTTGTCCTTCCTGGGGTTTATCATCTCCTCCAACTCCTCGCCCCGGATCCGGCCAAGGTCGCAGCGGTGAGAGACTGGCCCCAACCTACACCGTAGGAAGCTGCAACAATTCCTCGGCTTCGCAAATTTCTACAGGAGGTTCATTAAGGGGTTTAGTCAGTTGTTAGCCCCCTGACGGCCCTGACCTCACCAAAAGTTCCCTCACCTGGTCGGATCGGTGCGAAGCCACGTTTAGGGAGTTGAAACGCCGGTTCTCGACTGCACCTGTCTTGGTGCAGCCGATCCTGGTCGCCCGTTTGTGGTTGAAGTGGATGCATCTGACTCAGGGATAGGAGCCGTGCTATCCCAGAGCGGAGAAACTGATAGGTTCTTCACCCATGTGCCCTATTTTTTCCCAGCAGGTTGACCCCCAGCAGAGCAGAACTATGTACGTGGGCAATCGAGAGCTCCTTGCGGTGAAAGAGGCCCTTGAGAGTGGAGGACACCTGCTGGAGGGAGCGTCGGTGCCTTTCACGGTTTTCACTGACCACCGGAACCTGGTATATCAGGTACCGCCAAGCGACTGAAACCCCCAGGCAAGCCCGCGGTCACTGGTTTCGGCCGTTTCGACTGCCGGATCACCTACCGCCCCAGGACCAAAAACCAAAGATCGGATGTCCCTGTTCCTGGGTGGATGAACAGGAAGTCAAGACCGAGCTGTCGGGACCACCGGAACCCATTTCTCCCGGAGGTCCACTATCGTGGCTGCTCTGACCTGGGACGTGGAGAGAAGACCTGTCCGGGGGAGGCCCTGGCACGGAGCCCGGGTCGCGGAACAGGACCGAAGAACAGACTTACGTCCCACCAGAGGCCAGGGCTGCCGTCCTGGACTTCTGTCACGGGTCCAAACTCTCCTGCCCACCAGGGGTGCGTAGGACCGTGGCAGTAGTCCGGCAGCGCTTCTGGTGGGCGTCCCTGGAGACTGATGTCTGGCTTACATCCAGGCCTGCACCACCTGCGCCAGGGGCAGGCTGACCACCAGAAGGCACAGGGACTTCTACAGCCACTTCCTGTTGCCTCACCGCCCCTGGTTCCCACATCGGTCTGGATTTGTCACGGGCCTCCCGCCGTCCCGGGGAACCACACCACCCATACTCATGATAGTGGACCGTTTCTCCAAGGGCGGCCCACTTCGTGGCCCTCCCGAAGCTCCTGTCGGCCCAGGAGACGGCGGATCTCCTCGTCCACCATGTTGTCCGGCTGCATGGGATACCAACAGGACATCGTTTCGGATCGCGGTCCCCAGTTCTCCTCACAGGTGTGGAGAGGTTCTGCCGGGAACTGGGGGCCACTGTAAGACTCTCGTCGGGGTATCACCCGCAGACTAACGGACAGGTCGAACGGGCCAACCAGGAGTTGGAGCAGGCCCTCAGGTGCACGACCTCCGCCACACCCGACGGCTTGGAGTGAACATCTGGCCTGGATCAAGTATGCTCATAACAGCCAGGTGTCCTCTGCCACCGGCCTCTCCCGTTTCGAGGTGTGTCTGGGGTACCAGCCCCCTTTGTTTCCTTTGGTGGAGGAGAGGGTCGGTGTGCCCTCGGTCCAGGCCCACCTGCGGAGATGCCGTCAGGTGTGGCGCACCGCCCGTTCGGCCTTGTTGAGGGCCCGGACGAGGCTAAAGCCCATGCAGACCGTCGACGTGTCCCCCGGCCCCCTACTTACCAGCCGGGCCAGGCAGGTGTGGCTTTCCACCAAGGACATTCCTCTCCAGGTTCGAGTCCCCCAAATTGAAGGACCGTTTTCATTGGACCCTTCCCCATCCTCAAGGTCCTCAGTCCTACCGCAGTGAGGCTCCAACTCCCAAGCCTCACTGCGGATCCATCCGGTCTTTCATGTCTCCAGGATGAAAACCGCATCACACCTCGCCCCTCTGTGCACCCGGTCCAGCGCCCGCCTCCTGCCCGTATTATCAACGTGGGAGCCGGCTGGACAGTTCGCCGGCTCTTGGACGTCCGTCGAATGAGCCGGGGTTTCCAGTATTTGGTGGACTGGGAGGGGTATGGGCCCGAAGAACGCTCCTGGGTGAAGAGGAGCTTCATCCTGGACCCGGCCCCTCCTGGCCGATTTCTATCGTCGCCACCCGGACAAGGCCTGGTCGGGCGCCAGGAGGCGCACGTTGAGGGGGGGGGGGTCCTGTTGTGTGGGCCGCCAGCACGAGGAGGCACTGCTGGCCCCACCACCAGAAGCACCCTGCCTGAAGTGGCGGTCATCCATCATCTGTGACAGCTGTCACTAATCTATACATCTGGTATAAAAGCAGGAATGCCACCTCCACCAAACTGCCGAGATATCATCTTCATCTGGAGGTACTACTCTCAGCCTTTTTTTTGTGAGATTTATAATCTGTGATTGTGAGTGTTTGCAGGAGAACCGGTTGTTTTTGTGGAGGCTGTGCATGACGGCGCTCCTTTTCCTCTGAGACCACTGCAACGTGTTGAGTGAGAGGTGGAGGTGGCATTCCCACCATTGTTACTGTGGTGTTCACACACCCACCTTTGACTGTCTTTTGCTTCTGCCAGCAGTACCAGATCCGACACGCCGGAGAGGTGGCCACCTGGGGACTCCGGGACTTGGCGGCTCCAGTATTCCTCGGGGTCATGGTGGCGGTGGAAATCGTGTGGTTCCGGTTCGTTTCCTGATGGGCGTCTCCTATCGTCGAGCCTGCCCACACGACACCTTATTAATTGACTGTTGCACATTCTGATTCTGCTGTGTTTGGTTGTGACATTCACACCAGTAAAGTGTTATAATTTGACTTCTTCCATTGGTCCGTTCATTTACGCCCCCTGTTGTCGGTCCGTGTCACTACACTTTCCCAACAATATAATTGTTATCTTCAGTTTTTCTCCACAACTTTTCTTTGCAAAGCCTTGAACTTTTTCAAACATTTACAAATACTTTAAATTGATCTTCCACAGGGTTTGGAAGATGCCGAAGCATTTTTGATAGCAAACACCAAACTTCATCCTGGGTTGGTCGTGAATTCCGAATTCACTCAATGCGGCTGGTCGCTGTTGGTGAGGCTGTGACTGCTTTGTTTGGAGGTTTTTTTTATTGCAAACACATGGAATAATATGGCTTTTTGTGAGGTGAAATGTTTTAATGGATCATCTAAGACATCTCTTCTGCAAAACTGAGTGAAATTCTCATCACATTTAATGCTGTATGCTAATGGTGTTAGCACTTTTAGCAGCTGTCAGTAGCTTCATCTGTCATGTTCAATTATTGCACGTTTACTGACAAAATAAGGGACTCATAACTTTTAAAGTCCACACCAAAACAAATCGTTAAGAGAACCACCACGCAGTCCCCAAAAATATGATTTAATGAACACCTGAACCGAGGTTAGCTAGAGTGCTTTTATTAGAGAGTGGCGACATAATGAGTCGAAAAAAAAAAAAAATCAGTCACGTGACTCATGGTGCCATCTTGGGGCAAAAAATATCATTGGCTGCTAATGTGTCTGCATGTAAAGTTTATTTATCACTGAAAATGCTGGGTTGCTGTGCATTTGGATGCACAAATAGTCACAGCAAGGGTTTCAAGATGTACAGATTCCCTTCAGATCCAGATACGAAGATAAATTTGGGAAATAAAGTCAGCTGATGGAAGCTGACATCATCATCAAAGCTTTGCGAGGTAGGTAAATTATTGTTCAGGTCCCATGTACAGTAAAACTCAACTATACCGCCATCGTATAAACCAGATATTCACAGTTACCGGACAAAAAGAGTCTCAAAGCTTTTGTATTGTTTTACATGTAATAAACACCGCATATATCTTATTTTGTACAGCGGATTTTTCGCTCACATCAGATAAAATGTCTCGTCTGATCGCAATGTATTTCCATTAAAAAACTCCGAGCAGACTGGACGTGCAGTGATACAAATTACAGTTCAGCTCTGACACTCGCTGATTTGTGGAAAGTGGGAGAGGAATCATTTTTGTGATTAAAAGTCTAACTTTCAAACAGTGTTCAGACTTGGACCCACAGCCTGACGTCCACCTGTTAAATCAAACACAAAAGGCTGTGATTTGACACTTTTCTGCTTTTAATCCTTCGTCTTTCATCATATTATATAATGTGCACGCTGATAAATGGATCAGAAAAGTAAGCATCACATTTACAGCACGAAGTCGGTAAAAGAGGAAAATGTTCAGCTTACCTTTGATTGGAGGTGCTGACTGCAGAAAGAAACGCTGTTGAGGGTCAATTATTCCAGAATAAAGCATAATCCAGAGACGGAGACCTTTAAAACTGTCACGCACAACACTGCATGACACAGAGTTAAAGAGCAGCAGCTGCATAAATCAGGCTTTAAATTAATTAATAAATCGTCATAAATTGTAAGTTATGTCAAATTGTAGCTTAACTATTTTTATATTATTTTGAAAGCACCTGTACCTGGATGTGTTGCTGTATGTGGTTAAATGATTTAAAAAATGTTGAAAACATAAAAGGTCCATTCAGTAGTTCAGCGCAGTTAGACCCAAAATGGCGCCATGTTCTGACTTGACGCCACTCTCCAATCAAGGCACTCTATGTATAGCCTGTGGTCAGACTCGAGGAGAGGAGCGTGTTCAGGCTTCTTTCGTCACACACTGAGCCACCCACGCTCCACCCCTTTATGCATTAATGAGTTCATCACAATCAGGGTTTCCGCTGCTGTCAACATGGTGACTCCCAGACCATGGCCCAGATATAGGTTTCAAAACAGTTCCAGGTGTCTATATAAAACTTATGATGTCACGCAGGCTTTGTCCAGTATAGATGACTTTTCTGATGGCACATCTTGTCAAACATGGTTTTTGATGAAATCGTAGTTGGTGCAACTCAATAAAATTAAAATACAAGATCATCGGTTCTCTAATCTTGATTTCTGACCAACAAAGTCAAGGATCTCTGAAATGTATTTACTTATTTACTGAAACTATTTCCCCCCTCCTCGTTTTCAAAAAGGTTGGTAGTCAATCTGTCAAATTTAATCGAAATGGGAAAAAAGCATAAATTTATTTGCATAGCAAAGCAAACATCCTCTTGTTGACAATGAAAGGAGCAAATTTGGATTTGCATAATACAGTAATGGAATTGTATTAAAAAAAGATGAAGAAGCAGACTGAGCCACCAGCAGTGTGTTGGTTTGGATGAGAGAAGTAAAATATAACCCAGATGGGACAGCAGACAAATCAAAAGCAAGATGACCAATGTTTGTGAATTCATTTGGAGTTTATAAAACCGAGAAACTCTGTAATTACCCATATCATGTTCTGACACTTTGATTCCATGTGCTTTCTTAAATTTAGCACAAGATTTCTGTCATATAGCTGTCTGTCAGAATTACATTCAGTCCAATCATACATCATAACATGACAAAATATCTACTTTTACAGACAGCCATAAATCATACGAGCACTTTGCCTGTGGGATCCACGAGCTCTAAATTGGGTTGTTGTTGTTGTCGTTTCAGCTGCTCCCGTTGTGTTCGGGGTCACCACAGCAGATACAGCCCGATCCGCATTTGTATTTGGGACAGGTTTTACGCCGGATGTCCTTCCTGACACAACTCCAGTGTAACCTGGAGAAACACACACAGCTGCTGGCATTCCAAAGAGGTCTCCTATCCAAGTACTAACCAGGTACTGCACTGCTTAGCTTCTGAGATCTGACGGGATCAGGCTTACACAGAGCAGACCGGCTGCGGGCTCTAAATTGGGTAATGTTTATAAAATACTGTAGATAGCTGACATTTTTCAAGAGTGATAATAAATTGTGTTTCTATAATGAGTTGGAATGGTGTGTGATTCCAGAATGTTTTTAGACCCTTAGACCTCAACCCTTTTATTCCCTGTTAATTATGTAGTTTTTTAGTGTTAATTTACTGTCTTAATGTATTTAAAAATGTTTAGGTTTTTGTTATCATATACTGTACATACAATTATTATTATTATTACCATTGTTATTTTATTTTTACTTCTATTTTGTCATTTGATTAAGTGGACCACAATGGAAATAAATGTTTTCACTTTGTTGTGTCATCCATGTATTTTTTAATGCATTTACAATTATATCATGTACATACATGATATAATTGTAAATGCAATGAGAATGTAATTTCTCCCTCAGCCCCAACCCTCCCTCAGCCCCAAGCAGTCCCAGCAGAAGACTGCCCCCTCCCTGAGCCTGGTTCTGCTGGAGGTTTCTTCCTGTTAAAAGGGAGTTTTTCCTTCCCACTGTCACCAAGTGCTTGCTCACAGGGGGAAGTTTTGACCCACAGGGGGAAGTTTTGGGGTTTTTTCCGTAATTATTGTATGGCTTTGCCTTACAATATAATGCGCCTTGGGGCAACTGTTTGTGTGATTTGGCGCTATATAAATAAAATTGATTTGATTTGATTTGATACATGGATCTTACTAAATAATGCATGCACACACTCATGCTTTTAATATAGAGAGGATTTACCACCCCCTGCTGGATTGCTGTAATATCAATGTCCATTGTTCAGTGTTAGCTAATACATCTATCTTCTCTAAAAATATTAGACTTATCAAAGTTCAGTTTTGGCATTATTTATCCTTGACCCTTAATACATAAACACACCAAATGGCAAATGTCAGCACCCCCCAGTTTGTGCGTGATCAAAATTGCATGTGTGCAGAATGTTTTATGTTTTCTGCATTCTGCTGTAAGCAAGTGCTTTTAATTTGACAAAAGAGACTGTGGCGGAAGACATCAAAAGTACTACACTTTTCACTCACGGTATGGAGCATGACACTTAAGTCACTCATGGAAACAGCAACATAACACTTAGCTAAACTGACTAAATCAATTGAACTACAAAAATACAATAAATCAACAACTCTAACATCACTATAACAACATTAAAACCCCAAAACACCAAACTACCTTGTTACACTGCAGCACAATATCCACTGATTACTGGTTAGATAAAATTGCTCATTTCTCCCAAAATATTTGTCCTATCAAATTTCTGTTTTCGCAGCATTCATCCTTGACCTAAAATACATTAGCATTCCAAACAGCAAATGTCAGCTCTCCCTGGTTTCGCCATGGTCAAAGCCATACACACGCACGCACACAGAGGCCACTTGGCTATTATAATACAGATAAATAAGAATATGATGTGTACAAAACTCAGTAAACTACGAAATGAGAAAATAACATTTTATCTATTTACCTACACACTGTAGCTAGCTTGAAGACAGACAGCCAATCAATGTAATTAATTTTCATTTTAAATATGTAAATTTGCCTTTTACTCATGTTCTGTCTTTCTTTTAAATCTTCTTCATCTTTTGGATGCTTCCATTAGGGGTCGCCACAGCAGATAAATCATTTCCATCTCAACCTGTCCTCTGCATCTTCCTTTGTCACACCAACCACCTGCATGTCCTCCCTCAGCACATCCATAAACCTCCTCTTTGGCTTTCCTCTTCTGCTACTGTCTGGTGTCTCCATCCTCAGCATCCATCTTCCTGTATACCTTCCTCTTTTATACATGTCCAAACAACCTCAATGTCACCTCACTGACTCTGTCTCCATACCATCCTGCCTGTGCTGTCTCTCTGATATGTTCATTTCCTAATCATATCCATCCTCATCACTCCCAAAGAAAGTCACAACATCTTCAGCTCTGCCACCTCCAGCTTTGTCTCCTGTCTTTTTGTTAGTGCCACGGTCTCTAAGCCGTACAACATAGCTGGTCTCACTACTGTCTTGTAAACTTTCCCCTTCACTCTTGCAGATATTCTTCCATCACAAGTCACTCCTACCACCCACTTCACCCTGCTTGCACTCTCTTCTTCCTTTCTCTACCACACGCGCCATTATTTTAGATAGTTGACCCAAAGTATTTGAACTCATCTACCTTAACCACCTCTATTCCTTGTAACAATGCTACTCCACTGAGAGCCCTCTCATTCACACAAGTCACATGTCATACACATCAGTCTTGCTCTGACTGACTTTCATTCTCCTTCTCTCCAGAGCACATCTCCAGGCTAGTTTCAACTGATGTCTGCTCTCGCTACAGATCACAATGTCATAAGCAAATCATAGTCCATGGAGACTCCTGTCTGATCACTTCTGTCAACTTGTCTGTCACCACTGCAATCAAGAAAGGATTTAGAGCCGATCCTTGATGCAATCCCACCTCTGCCTTGAATGCACCTGTCATTCCTACAGCGCATCTTACCAGTCACACTGTCGTAGTACATGTCCTGCACCCCCCTAAAATACTTCTCTGCCACTCCAGACTTCCTCATACAATATTACAGCTCTTTCTTGGCACCTTGTCAAAAGCTTTTTCTAAATCCAGAAACACACAATGTAACTCCTTCTGGCCTTCTCTGTACTTCTCCATGAGCACATTGCATCTGCAGTGCTCTTTCAGCTTGAAACCACATTTCTGCTCACAGACCTTTACCTGTTTTCTAAGTGTAGCTTCCACTCCTCTTTCCCATAACTTCATGCTGTGGCTGATCAACGTTATGCCTCTATAGTTACTGCAGCTCTGCACATCAACCTTGTTCTTAAAAATCAGAACCAGCACACTTCTCTGTTCCTCAGGCATCCTTTCCAAAATTTTATTTAACAGTCTAGTTCGAAACTCCACTGCCATCTCTCCCAAACTTTTCCATACCTACACTGGAATGTCATCTGGACCAACTGCCTTTCCACTCTTCATCTTCAAAGCTGTCCTCATTTCATCCTTACGAATCCCTTTCATTTCCTGATTTATTCTCTCCATATCATCCAGGCTTTTCCCTTTCATTTTTTTCATTCATCGGCTCTTCAAAATATTCCCCTCCACCTTCTCAACACACTCTTCTTACTTGTCAGCACGTTGCCATCTTTATCACACTAACCTGCTTCCCATCTTTTCCAGCTTAGACCCTTTGTCTGGCCAATTCTTCATTAGTATTTCATTTCAACTTCATTAACAGCTCACTATATGCCTTTTCCTTAGCCTCTGCCACTCCTCTTTTCACCTTATACCACATGTCGTGGTACTCTTGTCGACTAAATGATTGTTTTTTTTATATGCTTACTGTTTTATTGCCTTTAATGTAGTGAAGGCTTAGTGTTTGTACAGTAAGTTTGACTGTAAAGTCCTATCTTAATGAAATTATTATTCTTATTTTTCCTCATTGTGCCACTCTGCTCACTCATGGAACTGAGTCTATCCATTGGACATAGGGCTACAAATGAGGGTATGATGACTTACTTGGTGGCAAGAGTCAACTTTATTATGTGAGCAGTTCCAAAGACTACAATCTTTTAGACTTGTATCTTGATGTTACCATTTAGTTAGATCAGCTATTGCTGTTGTTATATAACCATAAAACTGTTGGGCATTGAGCGGAAACCAGCTTATGTCAAGCTATGCACTGCTCTGTGCTGGGTCGAAAATACAGCCCACCATCTTTTTTATATTTATTGCTTACAAACACAAACAAGTGATAACATAATTAGAGCTGGTGTTTTCTTTTCAAAAGATGGAAGAAATATCTACAAACTGCTAACACATGAGTCTTACAAGCAAGAACAAAATGCACCTGCGTAGAATCACGACTGCTGCTTCCATGTTACATTAACCAGCCAGATCCTCATGCTCTTTATCACAAATCCTCCCTGAGGTCAATTAGCAAGCAAACTGAGGAGCAGCCATCACTCTTGTTGATGGGAATAAACTCTGGCAGCCAGAGAAACAAGAGACTCATTTTTTTTCCACAACAAAACAAATCAATACCCACTGCCACCACCGCAAACTCTGAGCACAGATATTATTCATGCTGAAGAAATAGAAAAGCTGTCTGGCAGACATAACTCAGAGCTTTTGCATTCAGAGAACAAACACATTCATGCACAAACATACATATTTTCACCAGCCAAGGCAAATTCAGCTCAGTGCATTTAACATAAATTAGTGCAATGATTGTTTTGTGTTGGTGCAAATTAATAATACAAACAACAACAACAATACTACTACTACTACTAATAATAATAATAAAAATAACAACAATAATAATAATTTAAAAAGTAATTTAAGCATTGTTTTGTTATGTCTCTTTTTTTGACATCACATAAATAAGGGTAGGGCTGCAAACAGCCACTGCAGACCACACTACTCATTACTGCTGGTCAATTTTGACCATGCAACAATAGAATAACGCCATTTACTCCAAAAAAGAAAACAATTCGCCGTGAGCTGTCCTTTGAGGGACACACATCGGGTGACAGATGTTCATTTAAATGCACCAGTTGGGGTGGAGTGGAATGCCTGCACACACACATATAAACACACACAAGCCCAAAATACCCTGTAACAACATGCCCAGAGTGGTACCGAACTGCTCACTTCATGCTTCAGACACATGTGGGAGAGGTTTGGTACCACTCTGGTATGTGAAGGTGGAGCTAGACAACGTGAGAGATTAACATGACACTCCATTTATTTTCAAATATCCCGCTGTATGCTCGCCCCTGCTGCACTCACACAAACTGTGTGCATTATGTCATTACTATTACATCCAATGTGTATAAGACAGAAAATATGGGTTGGACACACAGATCACTTATTTTATTAAAAATAGCTGATTACTCGCCCCAGGGTGGGTTTGATTTAGAGACTGAAATGAAACCTTCATCTTTACCAACAAACCTATCACCTCCCACCTATCCCAGATTCCAGGGAACTGTTAGGGTGTGACTAAAGCTGTCTCAAGAAGAGACAGTTACTATTGCTACTACTAGTACTACTGTAACTGTAAAGTTCAAAGGGGAAAGACGAGAATTGAAAAGTATGACACCAACCATTTAACATGCTTTCCAATGATGAAACAGCACAAAACTGTCACTCCTTGTACATCAAAGTATACGTGTGTCAAATTGGGCTCAGTTCTGCAGCACAAAAGCATGGAGGAAACAACTCTTCCTCCATGCTTTCATTTCACTCAAGTATTAGTATATTCTCTTCACTATCATGTAATCATACAGGACATGATGTAGTGTAATTTGTGTATGTTGTATATGCAAGTCATTGTCCACAGTTGCTGTCTATGGTCCTGACCACAGACCATTTTGCTGACTGTTGTCAGGTTGTACACAGGGCTGCAATAGACAGATGTGCACAGCACTTTCTACTGATACTTCTGTTACATACTTCTGTTACATTTCATTTTGTGAAAAATAAGCCACAATAAATTTATGCTTATTTGTGGTGTTTTCTGATTATTGAGTGAAAATAAAGAAATGCATACCAAAACAGCTCCTGGGGAATACGTATGAATTAGATTTACACGTCTGCACTGATTGTGCAACATTTGGTTAAGTTAGCACTAAGGTTTCAAACATCCAATATTACAGACAGTCTCACCTCCTGAAATTGATTTTAGCACCGTATGAAATGTGTTGTGTGTGGAAACTTTAAGGCCTCTTCACACATAGCATGATTGAAGCTGACTAGGGCATGAAGGAGGAATGGCATGCCATTCGTGAAAAATTAGAGCCACCTCTAATGACTTGTGCACACATACGAGCATGCACGAAACCGTTGCAGCGGGATCATTCATGCCCGCCTGACCGTGTGTCCCTCCCGACGTCGGCTCGATGATTTTGGGGTTCGCTCATTCGGGCTGTTTCGGTGTGATTCACCCTGACTCCTGCTTATCCATGCTATGTATGAAGGGGCCCTTACAGATGTTCACCACCCACAAATTTGCACACTAGGGTGGCCACACCCCAAATTACATATTCATGAAGGCAAAGATGTTAAATTGACCATACCCACTATTTTGTACATTTGAAAGATGCAATTATCAGTGCACACAATTAGTATAAGCATGAGTATTGATTTTTTTTTTTTTTTTCTGGGAGCTATTTTACACATTTTTATGCATCCAAATCTTTAGTAAATGAAGGCCTAAGTATCTTCTCCAAAGACATAGACATGTAGCATGTCAAGAAATTGAGCACAAGTATACATACTGGTCATCCAACTCCGTATCCAACTGATCTACTGTATGCGATAACCTAAAATAGAAAGCACCATGTTTCAGTTAAAAAATATGGTAAATATTCAAAACACACACACACACACACACACACACACACACACACACACACACACACACACACACACACACACACACACACACACACACACACACACACACACACATCTTCAACCGCTTAGTCCAATCAAGGGTCATGGGGTGCTGGAGCCTATCAAAGCAGTCACAGAGCGTGAGGCGGGGTACACCCAGGACAGGACGCCAGTCTGTCACAGGGCCACAAACAGACAAACAAACACATACACACCCACAGACCCACCTACGGACAATTTAAAGATTCCAATCCACCTCACCCGCATGTCTTTGGATGTGGAAACCTACGCAAACACGGGGAGACCATGCAAACTCCACACAGAAGGGTCACAGGCGGGAATTGAACCCATGACCTTCTAGCTGTGAGGCAACAGTTCTAACCACTAAGCCACCATGCTGCCTCAAAACAAACCATATGGGTAAAACTATATGTTCTGTAATATACAGGGTTAGTGTAACTATTGCAGTCTGTGCATCCAAAGAGCTGTCTCCCATCTTCATGTCAAAACAAAGGCCTTAGACATGGTGAAAATGTGAGAGCCCTTGTAACCCAGAACATTTTACTTGGAATTTGTTAACATTACTCTTTCGTGAATTGTGACTGTGTCACTATATGTAATCTCCATGTACCCAGTACTTGGAAATCACTTTTGTGAAATGAGCTCGCAGAATCTGTGTCACATTTTTGCATTATAAATCAGTCAGAAAAGGCAGAGTGAATTATTTAGTATGACTACAGGAAAATGTAGAGGGGTTAAGACCCCTAAAATAGGCCTGTTGCTGCTGTGCTTGGGCAGAATTTTTAATGCCTCCTTTCATTTCATGTCTCCTATACCCACAAGGTCAAAGACAAGGAAAATTAGACAAATTTGTGAGGCTTTTTTTTTTCTCCTTTGATCGAGTTAATGGCCGAGCGTTCACTCATTAACTTTTGCATGACAACTCATGGAATATTTCACTCCACGTTGCACTGACAGGGAAAATAGAAGAAAAGGAATAGAACAAAGGCAAGAGCAAAGCAATGTGAAACAGGAAAGAAAAAGATTAATGAGATGAAATCAAAACAGGTCACTTTGTGATAATATGAGCAACCTCACAACAGCTCCAAATATGAAGAAGAATCATTTATGGATTCTAGTGTGGGAGGGAATCTCCACCAAAACTGGTCTGGATTAACGTACTCCTTGTTATCACATAGTAGAGTATATATGTCACATATTGATATTTACTTATCATCTACATGATAATGGAATTTATGGAGTATATAGAATTTCTAGACTTGAAAATGGAATTTCTATGGTGTAAAAAAAAACAAAAACCTTCATCTGATGCCTGCTGTTCTGCTGTTAATATGCTTTGACGTGTACATACTGAAGCTTAAGGTCATTAGGATGAAACCGTCACTTATTTGTCATTAAAAACAACAACAACAACAAAAACTTCAAAATCAGCATTAAAAACCTCAAACTATGGGCGTCCTCTAGTGGTATGCCCAGAGACTCCATGATATTTTTTAATTATAATGAAATAATTGACAAGTGAGCGAGCATGAGACAGTGGCACGGTGACTTGATGGTGGCCCATGAGCGAGTGCAGAGCAGTGGAATGTTCACCTGAATGTGGTCCATGACTGAGCATTGGACAGTGGCTCGTTCACCTGACAGTGGCCCATGAGTGAGTCAGGGGCTCAGTTGATGAGTAAATGATGGATAGTGTCTTGTTCACCTGTTGATGGCCCATGAGTGAGCATCAAGCAGCAGAACGTTCACTTGAATGTGACCTGTGATTGAGCATCAGACAGTGACTTGTTCACCTGACAGCGCTCCATGAGTGAGCATCAGACAGCAGCTTATTCGCCTGACAGAGGTCCATGAATTAATGTTGGACAGCAGCTCGTTCACCTGATGGTGAGTGATCATCAAGCAGTGGAGTGTTCACCTGAACACAGCCCATGATTAAGCATTGGCCAGCTGCTCATTTACGTGACAGCGGCCCATGAGTGAGCACTGGATAGTAGCTCGTTCACCTGACAGCAGTCTATGTGTGAGCATTGGACAGTGGTTCATTCACTAAACATTGATCCACGAGTGAGCATGGGGCAGCAGCTGGTTTACCTGACATTGGTCCATGAGTGAGTCAGGGGCTCAGTTGATGAGTAAATGGTGGGTAGTGTCTTGTTCACCTGTTGATGGCCCGTGAGTGAGCATCAAGCAGCAGAACATTCACTTGAATGTGACCCATGATTGAGCATCAGACAGTGACTTGTTCACCTGACAGCGCTCCATGAGTGAGCATGAGACAGCAGTTTATTCACCTGACAGAGGTCCATGAATGAATGTTGGACAGCAGCTCGTTCACTTGATGGTGAGTGATCATCAACCAGTGGAATGTTCACCTGAATGCAGCCTATGATTAAGCATTGGACAGTGGCTCGCTCACTTGACAGTGCCCCATGAGTGAGCCTTGACCAGCGGCTTATTCACCTGACAGCGGTCCATGAGTGAATGTTCGACAGTGCCTCATTTCCCAAACAATGGTCCATGAGTGAGCACTGAATAGCGGCCCGTGAATGAGCTGTGAATGTTTTAATTCAGTACAGTTGTTTATAACCAAATTACTGAGTAGTTCAGTGCACTACAGTTATTACTGTCACTTTCAGTACAGTTGTTAATACTGTCACTTGATGGGTGTGGCACACAAGTACAGCTGTGGCTGTGTATGTTAGTCAATAATAAATACATATTAGGAATAAATTTGCACCTCTGTAAACTGTATATATAGTTAAATAGGCCTATGCTAGTGAATTTTAATGCTGACCACCCAGGCAGACAATCAGTTCATCCCCAAACTGCTAATGGAGCCAGTAACCATCCATCTTCCACAGCTAGGTGAAATGTGGCTGTCCCTTTGTAGTTTTTCAATGAGTGGAATACTCTACAATGAGCACTTGCATGCTCAATCATGCACAGAGAAACGGTCCATGTGACCAAAATGTTGTAGCTGATGTTCCCTGATGAAGCAAAAGAGACATTTTGTTATTCTCCCTAAAGAATTGTTCATTTGACACAAAGTAATTCCAGTGGTACCCAAGGATCCTCCAAAGAGACCTAGTACCAAAGACATCCAGTCATCACATTAGGTCAATGGTTAGTGTTCAAGTCTCTACACATTAAACCAACCACCAAAACAAACATACATTAAAACAGGAAGCAACAAGACCCCAAAGACTGATACTGATATCACAAAACACATCTGCCTTGTGACCTCATGACTTCAAACCCTCTTCCTAGGTTTCCCTCAGTCCTGAAAGGCTCAGGACCCACAGACATGAATGGCACTACCAAGATGAATGAAAGTCTGTAAAATTTCAACATTTTCACCACATACAGATCAAACCTCAAACTATGGGCATCCTCTAGTGGTATGCCCAGAGACTCCATGATATTTGAGTGAGTGCAGAGCAGTGGAATGTTCACCTGAATGTGGTCCGTGATTGGCCAAGCCAAGAAAGTCATTGAATGCCTCGTTCTTAGACTTGATCAAGTGCAGTCACTAACTCAGACACCCAAATTCCACACTTACTTTCTTAAATTCTGCTATCAGGGGCTCCACTGATTCTGCAAAGTTCACAACATTGCCCTGATGTCAACGTCAGCAAACCTTGTATTCACTGGGGGGATGGTGTTGGAGTATCAAAAATGATGCCCCTTCACTGTACAACACTCACAGCACCTTTGCATACGCTGGCTATGATGTCCAGCAGCTTGCAGGTGCTTTTGCAAATTCTCATATCCAATATATCCAATACAGCAGCCTGGTCACCTGAATCAAACACTTTGCAAAAATCAACATAGGCTGCAAACACCACTGGTGATATTTCTGCTTGCAATCAGTGATCATTCCCAGAGCTAGTATGCCAGCAATGATTGCCTTCTTGAGTGTGATGTGTTGGTCTTTCTGCTTTGCTTGCCAAGTGGCAAGCAATTGGAACTGAATTCTGCTAAAATTAAAACATACACTCATCCCTCATCCTCAATCGCTTATCTGGGATCGGGTCATGGGGGCAATAGCTCTAGTAGAGGACCCCAGACTTCCGTTTCCAGGCCATATTGACCACCTCTGACTGTGGGATCCCGAGACGTTCCCAGGCCAGTGTGGAGATATAATCTCTCCACCCCCTCCTGGGTCTTCCCTGTGGTCTGCTCCCGGATGCACGTGCCTAGAACATCTCCCTAGGGAGGCACTCAGGGGGCATCCTTACCAGATGCCCGAACCACCTCAGCTGGCTCCTTTCAACATGAAGGAACCGTAGCTCTACTCTGAGTTCCCCATGGTAGACCAAGCTTCTCACCCTATCTCTAAGGGAGACACCAGCCACCCTCCTAAGGAAGCCCATTTTGGCTGCTTGTGCCCACAATCTAGTTCTTTCGGTCATGATCCAACCCTCATGACCATAAATGAGAGTAGGAACGAAGAGTGACCAGTAGATTGAGAGCTTCGCTTTTTGGCTCAGCTCCCTTTTCGTCACCACAGTAAGGTAGAGCAAATGCAATACTGCCCCTGCTGTGCCAATTCTCTGGCCATTCTCACGCTCCATTGTTCCCTCACTCATGAACAAGACCTCGAGGTACTTGAACTCCTTCACTTGGGGCAAGACCTCATTCCGTACACGGAGTAGGCAATCCATCGGTTTCCATTCTGAGACCCATGGCTTCAGATTTAGAGGTGCTGATCCCTCATCCCAGCCGCTTCACACTCAGATGTGACCTGACTCCAGTGAGTGTTGGAGATCACAGGCCGATGAAGCCAAAAGGACCACATCATCTGCAAAAAGCAGTGATGAGACCCTGAGCCCACCAAAACTGGAAACGCTCCTCCCCCCCAACTACGCTTCGATTCCTGCCCATGAATATCACAAACAGGATTGGTGACAAGGTGCCGCCCAGGCGGCTGGCCAACCTCCACCTGAAAGGGTCCGACATACTGCCGAGCACCCGAACACAGCTCTTCCTTTTGCTGAGTACAGAGATCTGGATGGTCTAACATGACAGTGTTCAATTAACACTAGAGTGTTAATTGAACATGGTGATTTTACTGTGTAGTAAAAACATACATTGTGATGAAAATTTCTCAATGTGATGATCTGTGCAGGAACCATTTTTATGTATTTTATACAACCAAATCTCACGCCATTTGTGATGCCATCACAAAAGTAAATTACTCTATGGTCTTGATATACCGTAACGAAAAGCGTCACATTGTTTTTAACTTTTTGCTTTGATATGCTGACTAATAGAAGAAAGACTAGTTATTCTCAAGAGAAAATCCAGCAATAACGGTTGTACCACAAAGTTCAAGTTACCAAAATAAAATGGACAGAGCAATGTTGAGGGTGAAACAAACAACTGCCATACAGTTGTTCTTTTTTCAGTGTCTTTTTTTTTATTGCAAGCATGTCAAATGAACTAGAACAAGCCGAGTACTTTGAATTGGTACTACACAAGCCAAGAGAGATGAACTGACAGATGCTCTCCCTGCCCACAGCTTGACATTTTTTCCACCACAGCTTGTCGTCCCATCCAGAGCAAGATGGCTAAATGCTTTTAAATCTGACACACACTCATTTAAACCGGTAAAGCCCACATGAAATCCATTAGGAATTTATGTCACAATGAGACAGCTAACACATTCTGATCAAACATTTCCAGTGACAGATTGAATATAAATAAACACTCTTAGTTACAGTTGTGTGGATTTCATCCAGTCTTTAAAATACTCAAAGATAAAACAAGCTGTATGTGAGCAATGTATGTGATTTTCCAGTCTCTCAATACATCTAATGTGTTGAAAGAAAAAAAAATTCTTAAGACAACACTGACGGACTGATAATCCTGATGAACTGTGTTTTATGGCAGTCGTATGCCAGAGTTGTTCAGGGGAGCGGAAGGGATGGGTATCAGAACTGGTTCTTTTCGAGAATGTTAAGAAATGAATTGATCCACCAACATCAATAGCTTTTTTGCTTTATCTTTCCCTTATCTGTCTTTCAGAGCAGCCGTTGTTTTTGAGGGTGTTTTATCAGTAAAGATCATTTCTTTACGCTGATTGCAGACCCTGCAGTGGGTCTGTAATCAACCGCTTTTGCAGCGGCTGTTCTTGAAGGTTGAAGCAATGAAGCAGTGCTCCCACTCACTGCTTAGTTGGTTCATTGCTTCACTGCTTTTCAGAAGAGGCAATTCTGCTTCTTAACCCCTTTCAAAGCCATTAAAGTCACTAACTGGAACTCTTTTCTTGTTGCGAGCAAAAAAACGAGACTTGCACCTCCGTTCCGTTCCCACAGCTCCAAAACACTGCAACGCTCTCTGCCGAGTAAAGTTAGAGTCCGACCGGAATTAATAACTTCAAAGCGAATCACCATTTTAATCAAATGGACACCTCTTTCCAAATGTTGTAACAGAGGACAACAAACTACAAGAGACTAAAACTTTTTTTGTTTTTTTTTTCACCCCAAAATGAGACATCCTGCGCTCTTTATGAATTAACATTGATGTGACTTGCAGCGCAGGTGGCTGTAAGGGCTCAGCTCAGAGGTATGGAGTGGACATTCATGCCATTAATGTCTGAAAGGAAATGCTTTTGAGAAAAAACACAGATTTTGTTTATTTTTAATTTATGTCCAGAGATTCAAGGATCAAGTGACCAATTTCATATTTATTTCTAATGTCATATTTATTTAGACTCAATAAATGTTATTGACATAGTTGTTGTTGTCCATTCGGCCGTTCCTTTTTTTTTGGGGGGGGGGGGGGGGGGATCGTTACAGCGGATACAGACAGAGCTTTGCAGAGAACCTTGTAATAGAAGTCCACTTCAGAACTTCCACTGATGGAACTGTACACCAAGCCTTGAAGTCCAGAAGGAAGAAGAGAACATCTCTGCTCTTCAAAATGTGAGGAAAGTGTCTCCAAAAACTCCACCAAGAGGTAGAAACTGCAGAGGAGACCTTCATCTGGTTAAATTTCCTGAGGTACCAGCTCACCTGTCCTCTCTGAAAATCAACACGTGCTGCTACACTTCAAAAGTAAGCAAAGTCTCTTTAAGAGCAAACCATTTTATTATTTGAAAAACTGCTTCCTCTTCTATTTATCATTAATGAATGCATCATTAACATGTCCATGAAGTCCAACTTCAGTCACAAAGACACTTGCTCAGGTAGAAGCCCCGCCCCTATTGTGCATAATTTCATAAGATTCACAATCACTAGAACAGTCAAATTTATATTTTAGTAATTACTCTGTCCTAATTACAACAATAAAGCAATTACAACATCAACGGTGAGTAATTAATGTTGAAATGACTAATTAAAATGATTTCACCATGAAGTTTATGTCACACTGACAAATCCTAATTAACAGACACATTGCAGTCATTGTTAAACCATTTGTTGTGGTTTATAATAAATATTTATATTTATTTACGGTGTATTTTTTGCTGGTTGAAATGCAGATAAGAATGGCTTTTAAAATGTACACATACTTTTCATGCTATTTTATTTGTCTAATTTCATTATGTTATTCAATAAATCATCTCATCTGAAAACCACAACAGACAAGTTATGGTTTTAATTTACAGATGAGCATAAAAGATTTTCAGAAAATATTTTTTTTTTTCCTTAAAGCTATTTTAGTTTTCCAAAGTAGAAATGATTTTTACTTCAAAATGTACAGTAACTCAGAAATCAATCTTGAAGTTAAAAAAAAAACAAAACAAAATTCTCAGGGGCCCAATTCACACATAACACAAATATGCAGAAACCGGAAGAAAATCCACAAACCAAACACAACGCAGTGCAAGCAGCTGGAAATGTTGCACCACATCGCCACCACTGATGTGGAGAAAAATATATAAAAACAGTTGTATAATTAGTGAATATCACTGGGGTCGATATAAATAATAATAAAAGGGGACGCAATACAGAACGCTGTGGTTAAAGAAGCCGAGTTAACTAAAAAATAAATGCCACTCACAGGATATTCAACCTGCAATTTACAAAAGCTCTGATTACCAGACAGAACTTTACCACTGCACTACAACCACTGTCAACAATGGAGATAAACGCACTTAAAAAAAAGAGAGAAAAAGCACCGTAATTGACAAAACGCTGTTTGTTACAGCATATTGGTGATACATGACTGAAAGTGGCATATTTGTGGCATTGCTGGCTTGTCATATTGTCATAGTCCTTTGGCGCGTGAGTTCTGCCGGACATTCAGATCGCCTGCTGCGTCATCTGACAGTCCGTTTCACATAAAGCAGTCTGCCGACATGCGCTGTGTGCGGCTGCTGCAGCCTGGCTGTCTGCGCTCAGATGTGGGCTGTGCCGGCCCCCATGTGATCATGTCTGTAAATACATATCAGAATGTCATGCAAGTGTGCTCTTCCTCCTGCATGCCACGTGTGTGTGTGTGTGTGGGGGGGGGGTGGGGGGGGGGGGGGGAAGACACGTGCACACATGTGATACACATGCACCGCATGTGTGTTGATTTTTGCAACGCCACACTTGTGGGGACACTTAAGCCCCTTTCACACCAGGGCTGCCTCCCAGCTGCTTCCTGTGGTGTCATGACAACGCAGGGATATCTGCATCTGGTCTGTGCGCAGCAGGGAGCAGAGAGGAAGTGAGAACGCAGCCTGCAGATTCTCTGCACTGAGAATCAGAGTGCACAGTTTGGCTGCAGACAGACTGTGCACTCTGACTTTAACTTTTTGTTCTTGTGCAGAGCTGCAGGGCTGCGCTCTGAGTTCTGTTATAGTTTATCTTTCCTCCTTTGACCGCGAGATGCGTCCGCGCGTAAGCGAACTGTCCATAACCAAATGTGGAGATGTCTGGAGTTCTACTTGATGTTGACATGTCCTGTCTCAGGACTTATGTCCTTTTTTGTCCTTTTTTTTAACTGTGATGTGAGAGTTTGAGCAGAGAACAAGGAACTAATGCCTGCAGCCAGACTTTTTTTTTCTTTTAATTGTTCACATGTGCGCGCGTGAACGAACGTCCATGAGCGGACTAGAGATGTCCGGACTTTTTATTGGATATTTCTGGCAATCAGTCTGTGAGCAGGACTTTATGGATTTTATTTAAACACATTTTGAGAGAAGAAGCTGCTGCTGCCTCACAGTGCATCTCTTCACCAGACAGCTCCACACAGAGAAGGAGCTGAGCTGCAATCAGCATTTTTTTTCTGTGGTCTTTTTTTTTCAGTGTGTAGTTTTTACTGCATTAAGTACACAGTATAAAAACAATCATGCGTGATTTATACTGCGGGAACAATGGAACACAGCAGGAATCATAAATTGGCTTCTGAGTCACGCCGGGTAATGCATCTTTGCCCCAAGTTACGCCTCTTTGTTCCAAACTTGCGTTGGAACCACTTGCTTCTTTCTGCGTCGAGCACAGGATGCCAAAAAATTAAACAGGTTTAATTTTTCGGCGCCCGACTTGCTTCCTCCTTTGTGCCCCTCATGCTGTTGTGGTGCCGAGCTGCATTGTCTCGGCACTGAGTTGCTTTCACGTGGTGTCGTCATATGACGCACGGCGCAATTGGAAGCAACCGGGAAGCACCCCGATGTGAAAGGAGCTTTAGAAAATTTCACATCCAGCTCAGAAGTGACTGTCTTTTCACTGTTTTCATGCTGATAGTGTGAATGGCCACACATTTTCTAAGTGTCAAGCAAATGGTGGATGTTCATGTGTGTCGCCTGGAATTTGGCCGACACCTACCGCGAGAGGGATCGAATGGGCTCTCACAGGGCACTCTGTCTTTCAGCCGCTGGTATATAATTGTAGCAAATAACTGTAGCGACAGGTATGTGAGGTGCTGGAGGCAGCTCTGATTTTTCACGAATGGCATGCAATTCCTCCTTTGTGCGCTAGTTGACAATCGTGTTATGTGTGAAGGGGCCCTAAGGATTTCCTCTGACGCACATTTTTTGCACCCTTTTGTCTTTCCGTGTTTTGGCCTAATTTCCTAATTATGCCTAATTTCTATTGGATGCGTGAAGCTACATCACAGCGTGCAGCAGTAAAAGTTGGATTGGTTGAACTCTGACCATGGTGACTTTGATGTCAAGTAGCGGTGCACATGGAAACTCGTTTTTTTGCATGTTGTGCTCGCAACGCAGTGTGATGTGATAGCTTTGAATGTGATAGCTTTGAAAAAAGCCTAAAAAATTCAAATTTGCTGATTACGTAACAAGGCAAGCTGAAAAAGTTTTAGAATTTCTTGTTCATATAATAAAGTCATACATATTCAAAAAAAGCCAGTGCAAACATAGTATATTTACTTGTACATTTATATTTGGTGTGCAAAGCGCACACTCGCTGATGCCTTTCAATTTGTTTGTTTCTATCAAACAAAGCCCACAACCAACTCAAACAAAAAGATTTGTTTCATAATCTTGTCTCTGTAGGTATGAAAGAGATCAAATACTGAAAAAAGATTGTTCAACCAATATATTTTTTCCACAAACCTTCTCATTACTGTATCTATTTAATTTAGACTAAATGGATTATCTCCCCATCAGAGCAAATACTTCTCCCAATCTTCCCAAAACATATTGAACCATGAGATGTGTGTCAAACAATATCCCTCTTACTGAATATAAACAATATATGTGTGTGTTCTATAATCTCCTCTTGTAGCAACCTCATATCACACTCAGCTCCCTCTATTATTCCTGGAGCCACCCCAATAAAGGAGAAGAAGTCTGTTCAATGACTTGATGGTTTCGTCATAAGCTTTTGTGTCTATTAATCAATTATCCATCTATTAACTATTTTATCCCAGGAACACTATAAAAGTCCTAAACTTTTCTATGCAACACAAAACTCATCAAGAAACCATTTCAAATTTAACCAGGATGTGTATGTGTATGAAAGAATATCTGGAACCATGTTTGTCACTTCAATCCATGACACACAAATCAAAGAATGGAACACATACTATTTGACGCAAAACCGATGATGACTCATCAAAATCAATTTTGTGGCTCATCACATTTGAAATGAAAGGCACCCAGAGGGTTGATTCATATCCTGCATGCTCTACACAACACATAAAAATGTACAAGTAAATATGTATTCCTTATCTCGTCTATTTATGTATCTTCAGACTCATGCTAATACAGATACATGGGGGCATATAAGATATCTATCACATATTACAACAAAAATAAAGAACAAGTACCATATAATCATCATCAACTCCATTAATAACAACTCCTTACTCCCTACACCAACAATATTCATTCAACACTTGTGCTAATAATAAAATGCATAACATAGGGTAGGTCTGATTTACATATACATCAAAAGAGTTAAAGAATATTCATCATGCACATGAATCATGTAGAACAAATAACGCAGGTAAATCAGTAGATATGTAAATTATGGAATGTTCTTATGCTACTTCTATAGAAGTCACGAGTGTCCTCTTACACTAACTTCTTGATGTCTCACAACTTCAGTGTGAGAGTCAGTTGTAGAATTCGTACCTGCTAGGGAGGCTAAAACTCTCACCCTTGATCAGACCTCTTTGTTGAATGAAATTATCTGGATCCTGAATCAGGATCCTGCACTTGTCACCAGGGTAACAGAAAATGGGTGGTGTGGTCATTGGTTGGGGCTGAAGAAATGGGGGCTGCTGATTGGATGAAAAGCGGGGTGATACAAAGCCTGGCATTCTCAATGTCTTTTTTTTTTGTATCGCCCTGATTTTATTGCCACAGTTTCAGGGCAGTAAAACTGATAGGACAAGTGTGATTATCAGCCTGATTTTTTATTGTATCTCATGAGGGCTGGTTTATGCATTTAGAGCAGATTTTTTCGATGATAAACCTATGTTTGACTTAAGGAAATGCTTCTGTGTGAAAGAAGTTATTCATACCAATCAATCACAAATATTTTGCCTGATAAATATATGCTTCAGCTCTTCCAACTAGGGATCTGCTTCTTGAGGATACACTGAAAACAAGTGTTTTTGGACCATGTTTCATTGACCTGGACCTTTGACCAAACTATTACAAATCTAATCACCTTTAGATACCTATGCTTGTGCTGTTACTTTTAAATGTGTAATTTCCACAGTTATAACCCACAACAACTAGTTTCTCATCACAGATGGTGACACATTGACAGTATAAAAACCAACAAAAGAAAATACATTTTCACTGCTTTTGAAGAATGTGGCATAAAAACCACACGCAGTGCTTAGTCTTTAAAAAATGGGACATTTTTGAATAAACACTCCTTGTGATGTTCACATCTCCTGTAGTTCATGTCTGGTAAGGTTTAGGAAGAAGATGCATTGTGCTTGCATCCCCACACATACTACTGGAAACAATGTGGGTCCTGATTGGCAACCAACCCAGGCAGAAACCAGTCCATCCCCAACTCACTGGAAGGTACTAGATCATTGGAACACATGGCCATAGTATTACTGTAGCGATGTGTTTCATAGCAACTAAAGTTGTCAAAAAGTGCATGTTGTGAACAGTGACAAGTGAGCTCACTCCACAGGTTTATAGTCAGTGGTTGTCAAGGTGCTTCACGCACAGCAGATGCACCCCAGAAGGGAAGTCCATGATGTGCAACGTGCATCGATTTCAGGCTTCACTTCAAAGTCAATGTTGTGTAATCTGCAAAGGATGGTGGTGTGCCACAAGAGCATGAGGAGATTGCTAGCAGGGCATTGCAAATTGCTATTCAGGCAAGCCTGTGCTTCACAGACACAGAGCAATTGGCCTCCCCCACATTGAGAGAATGACCCATACAGCAACACATTTTCCCTGACAAATGAGGCACATTAATTCCTTTTCGGACACAACACACCACCAAAGAACACGTGCACTGGCACACAATGCACATATGAATCCTAATGATCTTTTCACGCACGCATATAGTGGGTAAACCATGTGTACACCTACAGTGGGTAAAATAAGTGTTTAACACGTCACCATTTTTCTCAGTAAATACAGTATACATGAAATTTTCACAAGAGGTTGGTAACAACACCAAGTAATCAACACACACAAAGAATCCAAAACACATAAGTATGAGAAATTAGGTTATGGGTGTAATATGTGAAATTAGACAGGTAAAAAAGTTTCTTGAACATGCTGTTGTGAATGCACCAACCTGGTCTCACGGCAAGTCGTGATTCAGCAGGCATGAAGGATACATTACATCGACTGGTTCGTGATATTGTGACGAAAAAACACCAATCATTTTCGTCACGACACCAGCAAAATTTATTCTAATTCATTCCATGATGGCTGGACGAAATGAAAGTGAAGCGGTCAGGGTGGGGGGAAGAAGGTAAACGATTAGGTTTATAGTTTAAGGTTAGGGTCCGGGTGGTAGGGAGTAAGGTTAGGAATAGTGCAGGTAAACATACCCGTCACAAGTAAATTTGACTTCATATTTTTCACGGGAGCACCGAAAAAAAAAAACAACACAAAAAACTGAGACAGGGCTGTAATGACAACTTCAAGACACCTCTTGTGTGGAGAAACTAGTCGCATGCATTGCCTCGGTGTGATTTGGCCAATTCTTCCACACAAAAGTCTTCAAATCTTGATGGTTACATGGACCTCTTATTAATCTTGCTGAATGTGTTGTGTGGGCCGCCAGAAGAGGAGGTACTGCTGGCCCACCACCAGAGGGTGCCCTGGCCTGACGGCGGACTTCAGGCCGAGGGGGCGCTGCCACCTTGACAGGAACAGCCGAGGTGACAGCTGGCACTCATCAACTATGACAGCTTCCCGATCATCTGCACTCACCCTGGATAAAAGCAGGATGACACCTCCACCACGTTGCCGAGATATCGTACTTCTTGGAGGTAACTTTCTCTGCTATTGTACTAATTGATTTCAAGAGCTACTTGTTGCGCTGTCCCACCAGAGGACCGGCGGGGGCCGCGACTGTGTCGTTCTACGTCCGACCAGATAAGTGGTACTCAGACGCTGCACGAGTGTGTGTTAGAGGTGGAGGTGGAATTCCCACCGTTGTTGTTACGGGGTGTACACACACCCACACTTGACTGTCTTTGCTCTTCGCCAGCAGGGTACCAGATCCAGACGCTGAGACGGTGGCCACCTGGGGAATTCGGGACCTGGCGGCTCCAGTATTCTTTGGGTTCGGTGGCGGTGGAAATCATGTGGTTCCGGTTCATCTCCAGACGGACGTCTCCTATCGTCGAGCCTGCCCACACGACACCTTTATCCATTGACTTGTATTTATTCTATAATCTGCTGTGTGTGGTTGTGACATTCACAACAGTAAAGTGTTCAAATTTAACTCTCTCTATTGTCCGTTCATTTGCGCCCCCTGTTGTGGGTCCGTGTCACTACCTTTCCCAACAGAATGTCCACCCTCTTCATCATCCTGGTAGATGGCAGAAGATTTTCATCAAGAATATCTCTGTACATTTTTCCATTCATCCTTCTATCATTATTTGAAGTTTGCCAGTGTTGTCTGCTGAAAAAAAAAGCCCCGCACAATGCAGTTCCCACCTCCAACCTTTATACCCTCGTCACACATAGGCCAATTGAGGCCAAATTGCGTCAGAATGACACATCCGGCCACAACTGGGAAATACTGACTTGCAGTCCAAAGACCAACGGATGGCAGTCCTATGAGCATCGACATATTGGTCCCATTCGCATTCGCTGTCCCAAGTGTGTTGCACATGTTCAAAACATTCTTGGCACCATCGGAGATGGACACAGATCTGACGGTAGTCTATCTGCAGTTTTTGCATAATCTGATCGCAGTCTACATATTCTGACGCATCTGAAACAATATGATCACAGTTGATTGAGCTCTGAGATCGAATGGTCACAGCAAAGCCTGCCGGCATATTGTGCCACGGATGTCCACCTCGACTTTACCTCGGCCAGGAGGTCAAAGGAAATGTTGATTATGTAATAACATGTATGTGGCAGGCATTCATCATATACATTGAATGTGAAGAGCACGCAATCAAACCGAATGCACTGTGTGCTGCTGCGCCTCTCTGTGGTCTCATGCGCAGTAATGCGTGAAAGCACACGTCACCCTGGCTGCAAAAATGAAATCCCATGTGATAATCAAATCAACATCACAGAGTGCAGATTTGTGATGTGCTCCTGAAAGAAAAAAATTAATTAAAGTTTGCTGGAAAGGCTGCGTCTGACGCACGGTGTGACTACTTGGCCCACTGCCAGCAAACTTTCAGCAAGTGGCTCATGCAACCTGTATGTACACACATACACAGTTCCTACTGGACACAAGCCTCGAATGTCCTCGGTCCCACTGTGAAGGGGTTTGCCAGGAGAGATCTTGGTATGAGGATGTTTCAAAAGAAACAAACCCCAGCTAAAACCTCCACAAAGCGCCTAGGCACCAGGGCGTATGAAGAAAATGGTGCAGCTTCTCCCAGTGCTGTGAGGAGACATCTCCTCTGTAGCAGCACTCAGCTGGGTCATCCACCAGATCAGCGGTGTCATCCACCAGATAGTTCTGATCCTGGACCCCAGCAACAACACCATCAATGGGCTAAAAGAATCCAGTGAAACTGCATCATTGTAAATTGGTCAATTTGGGAGAAGAAAAAGATCTCTCACTGCTTCCCCTACTCAAACTTGAGAAGTGGGGCAGGAGATCAAATGCAGTATTTGAGGAGAGGAAAGGTCACCATCTTGAAGAGAGCCCTCGGATACAAAGCCAGTAATGTTAAGGGTGCAGCTTTAGACCCCGGGTCCGGGGCCCACTGCACTCTTGTAGAAGGAAATTCAAGGCAAATGAAAAACCAAAGCTGACTGATAATTTCACCCCTGTGCGTGTGTATGGGGTGTCCGCACACATGCACGCTGCACAGTCGCACACGTGAAGAACACAGCACTGTCTCCCACTCCGGTCCCGTGTTTGCCATCCAGATGTTTGGACATTGGGCAGTCTTCAGTGCCTTTATGGCCATCTGACAGCAGTCTGTGTCATCTAAACTGTTGTCTACATGCTCTTGGATGCCATCATGCAGGTGTGGACGAGGTAATCTGGATGCAATCTGTCACTGCTGACTATGCCTATTTTCCCCTCGACAGCCTGGTTTCTGCACATTCTTGCTATGTGTGACAGAGGCTTTAACTGTTGGTATAGTGTTTTTGGGTTGATGTACAGTGTAATTTAACATCCAAATAAGGCGGTGTGTATTATGACATCCAAAGAGTCAATTTTAGTCTCATCTGATCAGACTATATTTTCCCAGTATTTCACAGGTGTGTCAAAATGTTGTGCAGCTGAATTAAATTTGTGTGTTGTGTGAAATTATTGCAGAAGTCATCTCAAAAGCAGCGTAAGGGTGTAAGGTATAGACATTACCACTATTCATAGATAGCTAGTTGTAAAAAAAGTCTAAGTAAAAAGTCATCAATCAATCAATTTTATTTATATAGCGCCAAATCACAACAACAGTTGCCCCAAGGCGCTTTATATTGTAAGGCAAGGCCATACAATAATTACGTAAAACCCCAATGGTCAAAACGACCCCCTGTGAGCAAGCACTTGGCGACAGTGGGAAGGAAAAACTCCCTTTTAACAGGAAGAAACCTCCAGCAGAACCAGGCTCAGGGAGGGGCAGTCTTTTGCTGGGACTGGTTGGGGCTGAGGGAGAGAACCAGGAAAAAGACATGCTGTGGAGGGGAGCAGAGATCAATCACTAATGATTAAATGCAGAGTGGTGCATACAGAGCAAAAAGAGAAAGAAACACTCAGTGCATTATGGAAACCCCCCAGCAGTCTAAGTCTATAGCAGCATAACTAAGGGATGGTTCAGGGTCACCTGATCCAGCCCTAACTATAAGCTTTAGCAAAAAGGAAAGTTTTAAGCCTAATCTTAAAAGTAGAGAGGGTGTCTGTCTCCCTGATCTGAATTGGGAGCTGGTTCCACAGGAGAGGAGCCTGAAAGCTGAAGGCTCTGCCTCCCATTCTACTCTTACAAACCCTAGGAACTACAAGTAAGCCTGCAGTCTGAGAGCGAAGCGCTCTATTGGGGTGATATGGTACTATGAGGTCCCTAAGATAAGAAGGGGACCTGATTATTCAAAACCTTATAAGTAAGAAGAAGAATTTTAAATTCTATTCTAGAATTAACAGAAGCCAATGAAGAGAGGCCAATATGGGTGAGATATGCTCTCTCCTTCTAGTCCCCGTCAGTACTCTAGCTGCAGCATTTTGAATTAACTGAAGGCTTTTCAGGGAACTTTTAGGACAACCTGATAATAATGAATTACAATAGTGAATTAGTTTTTCAGCATCACTCTGAGACAAGACCTTTCTAATTTTAGAGATATTGCGTAAATGCAAAAAAGCAGTCTTACATATTTGTTTAATATGCGCTTTGAATGACATATCCTGATCAAAAATGACTCCAAGATTTCTCACAGTATTACTAGAGGTCAGGGTAATGCCATCCAGAGTAAGGATCTGGTTAGACACCATGTTTCTAAGATTTGTGGGGCCAAGTACAATAACTTCAGTTTTATCTGAGTTTAAAAGCAGGAAATTAGAGGTCATCCATGTCCTTATGTCTGTAAGACAATCCTGCAGTTTAGCTAACTGGTGTGTGTCCTCTGGCTTTATGGATAGATAAAGCTGGGTATCATCTGCGTAACAATGAAAATTTAAGCAATGCCGTCTAATAATACTGCCTAAGGGAAGCATGTATAAAGTGAATAAAATTGGTCCTAGCACAGAACCTTGTGGAACTCCATAATTAACCTTAGTCTGTGAAGAAGATTCCCCATTTACATGAACAAATTGTAATCTGTTAGATAAATATGATTCAAACCACCGCAGCACAGTGCCTTTAATACCTATGGCATGCTCTAATCTCTGTAATAAAATGTTATGGTCAACAGTATCAAAAGCAGCACTGAGGTCTAACAGAACAAGCACAGAGATGAGTCCACTGTCCGAGGCCATAAGAAGATCATTTGTAACCTTCACTAATGCTGTTTCTGTACTATGATGAATTCTAAAACCTGACTGAAACTCTTCAAATAGACCATTCCTCTGCAGATGATCAGTTAGCTGTTTTACAACTACCCTTTCAAGAATTTTTGAGAGAAAAGGAAGGTTGGAGATTGGCCTATAATTAGCTAAGATAGCTGGGTCAAGTGATGGCTTTTTAAGTAATGGTTTAATTACTGCCACCTTAAAAGCCTGTGGTACATAGCCAACTAATAAAGATAGATTGATCATATTTAAGATCGAAGCATTAAATAATGGTAGGGCTTCCTTGAGCAGCCTGGTAGGAATGGGGTCTAATAGACATGTTGATGGTTTGGCTGAAGTAACTAATGAAAATAACTCAGACAGAACAATCGGAGAGAACGAGTCTAACCAAATACCGGCATCACTGAAAGCAGCCAAAGATAACGATACGTCTTTGGGATGGTTATGAGTAATTTTTTCTCTAATAGTTAAAATTTTATTAGCAAAGAAAGTCATGAAGTCATTACTAGTTAAAGTTAAAGGAATACTCGGCTCAATAGAGCTCTGACTCTTTGTCAGCCTGGCTACAGTGCTGAAAAGAAACCTGGGGTTGTTCTTATTTTCTTCAATTAGTGATGAGTAGTAAGATGTCCTAGCTTTACGGAGGGCTTTTTTATAGAGCAACAGACTCTTTTTCCAGGCTAAGTGACGATCTTCTAAATTAGTGAGACGCCATTTCCTCTCCAACTTACGGGTTATCTGCTTTAAGCTGCGAGTTTGTGAGTTATACCATGGAGTCAGGCACTTCTGATTTAAAGCTCTCTTTTTCAGAGGAGCTACAGCATCCAAAGTTGTCTTCAATGAGGATGTAAAACTATTGACGAGATACTCTATCTCACTTACAGAGTTTAGGTAGCTACTCTGCACTGTGTTGGTATATGGCATTAGGGAACATAAAGAAGGAAACTTTCTGAAAGACTTCTAGTGTAATGAAACTTATTCCCCACTGCTGGGTAGTCCATCAGAGTAAATGTAAATGTTATTAAGAAATGATCAGACAGAAGGGAGTTTTCAGGGAATACTGTTAAGTCTTCAATTTCCATACCATAAGTCAGAACAAGATCTAAGATATGATTAAAGTGGTGGGTGGACTCATTTACATTTTGAGCAAAGCCAATTGAGTCTAATAATAGATTAAATGCAATGTTGAGGCTATCATTCTCAGCATCTGTGTGGATGTTAAAATCGCCCACTATAATTATCTTATCTGAGCTAAGCACTAAGTCAGACAAAAGTTCTGAAAATTCACAGAGAAACTCACAGTAACAACCAGGAGGACGATAGATAACAAATAAAACTGGATTTTGGGACTTCCAATTTGAATGGACCAGACTAAGAGTCAGGCTTTCAAATGAATTAAAGCTCTGTCTGGGTTTTTGATTAATTAATAAGCTGGAATGGAAGATTGCTGCTAATCCTCCGCCTCGGCCCGTGCTACGAGCGTTCTGGCAGTTAGTGTGACTCGGGGGTGTTGACTCATTTAAAGTAACATATTCATCCTGCTGTAACCAGGTTTCTGTAAGGCAGAATAAATCAATATGTTGATCAATTATTATATCATTTACTAACAGGGACTTAGAAGAGAGAGACCTAATGTTTAATAGACCACATTTAACTGTTTTAGTCTGTGGTGCAGTTGAAGGTGCTATATTATTTTTTCTTTTTGAATTTTTATGCTTAAATAGATTTTTGCTGGTTATTGGTAGTCTGGGTGCAGGCACCGTCTCTACGGGGATGGGGTAATGAGGGGATGGCAGGGGGAGAGAAGCTGTAGAGAGGTGTGTAAGACTACAACTCTGCTTCCTGGTCCCAACCCTGGATAGTCACGGTTTGGAGGATTTAAGAAAATTGGCCAGATTTCTAGAAATGAGAGCTGCTCCATCCAAAGTGGGATGGATGCCGTCTCTCCTAACAAGACCAGGTTTTCCCCAGAAGCTTTGCCAATTATCTATGAAGCCCACCTCATTTTTTGGACACCACTCAGACAGCCAGCAATTCAAGGAGAACATGCGGCTAAACATGTCACTTCCGGTCCGATTGGGGAGGGGCCCAGAGAAAACTACAGAGTCCGACATTGTTTTTGCAAAGTTACACACCGATTCAATGTTAATTTTAGTGACCTCCGATTGACGTAACTGGGTGTCATTACTGCCGACGTGAATTACAATCTTACCAAATTTACGCTTAGCCTTAGCCAGCAGTTTCAAATTTCCTTCAACGTCGCCTGCTCTGGCCCCCGGAAGACAATTGACTATGGTTGCTGGTGTCGCTAACTTCACATTTCTCAAAACAGAGTCGCCAATAACCAGAGTTTGTTCCTCGGCGGGTGTGTCGCCGAGTGGGGAAAAACGGTTAGAAATGTGAACGGGTTGGCGGTGTACACGGGGCTTCTGTTTAGGGCTACGCTTCCTCCTCACAGTCACCCAGTCGGCCTGCTTTCCCGGCTGCTCGGGATCTGCCAGAGGGAAACTAACGGCGGCTAAGCTACCTTGGTCCGCACCGACTACAGGGGCCTGGCTAGCTGTAGAATTTTCCACGGTGCGGAGCCGAGTCTCCAATTCGCCCAGCCTGGCCTCCAAACCTACGAATAAGCTACACTTATTACAAGTACCATTACCGCTAAAGGAGGCCGAGGAATAACTAAACATTTCACACCCAGAGCAGAAAAGTGCGGGAGAGACAGGAGAAGCCGCCATGCTAAACCGGGTAAGAGCTAGTAGCTGCGCTAAGCTAGCGCATTCCTAAAAACACGCAAAGTGAATAACGTGTAAATAATTTAGAGGTGATTCAGCAGAGGGAGTGCTTTAGTTAAGGCACGTGAAGATAACACTGTGAAACAAATCGTTATCTAGGTAACTAGATCAATGTAACTGCGCAGATTAAACAGCTAACAGATACAGCAAAACACCGCTGTGCTCCGGAACAGGAAGTGATACAAAGTATAGATAGAAGTAAAAATAGTAATAGAAAATGTGTCACATGCAATGGTTTAGGTTTTATTTGGGGGTGTTTCCTGCTCCTCTCTTTTTGTGCCTGATGGACATGTTGATGAAATCACTCTTCAGCCTTCGTATTTGGCTGCGGCGGGCAGTACACAGCTGCTAACTTACCCTTCAGAATAAAGCTGCCTGTCTATACCCCTCTGTAATGCTCCTGTGTTGGATTCAGGGTCATTATCCCTCACTCTGAGTGTGAACCTGCTGTGAAGAGCACATTTTGAGGTGGTGAACCTGGACCTCCAGCCAGCTTTGCTTCTCTGTAATTGAGTTTAGGTCTGAGGGAACATGTGGTGCGAGAGAAATGTGGAGCTGCACAACAGATACCGGCATTAGAACACATTGAAATTTTCAGGGCTTCAAGATACATTTGTCTGCATGTATAATCCCCTTAATGTGACTCACTCCAGCAGGAGCCTAATGAGTGATTAACAAAATCAATCATTATTGTGAGGCTGCGGTAAAATGGGGCATAAACCCATCACTGGATTGAACTACTGAGTTAAAAAAATGTGTAGGCAAATCCACTGAATCTGTTCTTTCCTCTAAACATATGACTGTTTTAAAGATCTATTCGCTCTTGATGTGTTCAAGGACGCACACTTGTAATGTCTCCTTGACTGATGGATCACTGTAAGTGTGCAACATCACTCGGATTGAATGGACTAAAGGCCAGTTTAAGGTGGATCTGCTGGCAGAGTGACAGAGTGAGGAGAGGGCAGAGCAAAATCCAATATCAATTAAAATAAGATGCATGCATCTTGTAGCCGATACAATGAACGAGGGGGAACTCTGCTGGTTTGGAAACACCTCATTGCAGTTTAATGTTCATACTGAAAAGAAATAACCTAAATATTGTCCTTATTGTAGTTTTTTCATATCCTCAGTTTGAACAAATCAAACAAATTATTATTACTAACTGTTGCTTTATATGAGATTGACACCTTTATTAAGTGGTGTGACAAAAACCATCTGATTTTAAATGTGTCAAAAACACAAGAGATGGTTTTTGACCCAAGGCAAGTGACAACACACAAGCCAGTAGTCATTTGAGACCAAACTATGAATCAGGTGGTAACGTATAAATATCTACGGGTCCATATCGATAATTTGCTAAATGGGAAATCACACATTGATAATTTGTGCAACAAACTGCAGCAAATAATGTATTTTTTGAGACGACTGAGGCTTTATGGTGTTAGCAATCAGATCATGCTAATTTTTTACAAAGCTATCTTAGAGAGCCTAATTAGATATGGAATCACTGCCTGGTTTGGTAACCTTACAGTTCAACGCAAAAATAGGTTGTCTAATATGCACAAAACAGCAATGAAAATAATTGGTATGAAAAAATATGAGTTCATTGGGAAGCTGTATAACCAGTCAGTTATGACACAGGCAACAAAAATCTGCTCAGACTCCACTCACCCACTGTCAGAGTATGAACTTCTCCCTTCAGAAAGAAGATTTCGTATACCAAGGTGTAAAACAAATCTCAAATTATCATTTGTTCCAGTTTCTATCAAACTGCTAAACAATGCAAGTAACTAGTGCAATAGAACAACATGCAATAAACTTCAGCACTTTAGCATCTGGCACTTTTCTCAGCACTTTAAATAGTTGAATGTCTCTGTGTTGTCATTGTAATGTATTTCCAGATTTTAGTCTAACATTTTAATTCTGTGTTTTATGTGATTTGTGTCCTTTTGTAAATTGTTCTCTGCCCTCTGAAGCGATAATGTAGTGCAATGCCTAAGACAAATTTCCCTAATGGGACAATAAAGTTGACCTTGACCTCGACCTATATATACAGTAGTGTTCAGAATAATAGTAGTGCTATGTGACTAAAATGATTAATCCAGGTTTTGAGTATATTTCTTATTGTTACATGGGAAACAAGGTACCACTAGATTCTGTAGATTCTCACAAATCCAACAAGACCAAGCATTCATGATATGCACACAAGGCTATGAAATTGGGCTGTTAGTAAAAAAAAAAGTAGAAAATGGGGTGTTCACAATAATAGTAGTGTGGCATTTAGTCAGTGAGTTCGTCAGTTTTGTGGAACAAACAGGTGTGAATCAGGTGTCCCCTATTTAAGGATGAAGCCAGCACCTGTTGAACATGCTTTTCTCTTTGAAAGCCTGAGAAAAATGGGACGTACAAGACATTGTTCAGAAGAACAGCGTAGTTTGATTAAAAAGTTGATTGGAGAGGGGAAAACGTAAACGCAGGTGCAAAAAATGATAGGCTGTTCATCTACAATGATCTCCAATGCTTTAAAATGGACAAAAAAAAAAAAAAAAAACAGAGACGCATGGAAGAAAATGGAAAACAACCATCAAAATGGACAGAGGAATAACCAGAATGGCAAAGGCTCACCCACTGATCAGCTCCAGGATGATCAAACACAGTCTGGAGTTACCTGTAAGTGCTGTGACAGTTAGTAGATGCCTGTGTGAAGCTAATTTATTTGCAAGAATCCCACGCAAAGTCCCTCTGTTACGTGTGCAGAAGAGGTTACAATCTGCCAAAGAACACATCAACTGGCCTAAAGAGAAATGGAGGAATATTTTGTGGACTGATGAGAGTAAAATTGTTCTTTTTGTGTCCAAGGGCTGCAGACAGTTTGTGAGACAACCCCCAAACTCTGAATTCAAGCCATAGTTCACAGTGAAGACAGTGAAGCATGGTGGTGCAAGCATCACAATATGGGCATGTTTCTCCTACTATGGTGTTGGGCCTATATATCGCATACCAGGTATCATGGATCAGTTTGGATATGTCAAAATACTTGAAGAGGTCATGTTGCCTTATGCTGAAGAGGACATGCCCTTGAAATGGGTGTTTCAACAAGACAATGACCCCAAGCACAGTAGTAAACAAGTAAAATCTTGGTTCCAAACCAACAAAATTAATGCCTCGTAGATGTGAAGAAATCATGAAAAACCATGGTTATACAACTAAATACTAGTTTAGTGATTCACATAACTGCTAAAAAAGCAGTTTGAGCATAATAGTTTTGAGTTTGTAGCGTCAACAGCAGATGCTACTATTATTGTGAACACCCCCTTTTCTAATTTTTATTACTAATAGCCCAATTTCATAGCCTTAAGAGTGTGCATATCTTGCTTCACCTTGTTGGATTTGTGAGAATCTACTGAATCTACTGGTACGTTGTTTCCCATGTAACAATAAGAAATATACTCAAAACCTGGATTAATCTTTTTAGTCCCATAGCACTACTATTATTCTGAACATTACTGTATATACACACACACTTTTTTTTTTTTGTCTGTTTGAATTTTCACGGTACCATCTTCTAATGAGTAATAACATTGCTCATTTTAACAACACCCATTAAATAAGAATGTAGCCCTGCAGGAATTTGCAGTGCTGCTTTTTGTGGACATTAAATTTGTGCTTTTTATGCAAAACATATAATTATATCCACCCAGTAAAGATCATACTTGATGTGTTGGACAATCTTTTTTATGGTGCTTTGCTGCATCATAGCTCTGCGGACACTGTTGCAGGTAAAATGCTCATAAGGAAAAATGTGCACTAATTGTGATTAGACCTTCAGTTCCATCAGAACATCTGTGATGCACTGTAACATGCAGTCAAATTTTTTCTGAGAAGAGCATCTTCAACAATAAATCTTGTCACTCATACTTTTCCTGACCCCTTTTATTACCTCTAATCGCGCCGCGCTGCTCATATCCTGTTTTTTTTTTCCTTTCTTTCTTTTTTCCTGCTGGGCATTTCCACCAATGGAGTTCAAGTGCATTAAGGTAATTTAGTAATGGATGGCAGGCACAGGGCGACTTCTTTTAGCCAGCCGCTTGATCAGTTCCTGCAGCTACGTAAAGAACAGGATATTAAATTAATAAACCATCCGTGACTGTAATTATTTTGTTTTAATCCATTCAATTGTTCTATAATTAAATGATGGCGAGATTAATGCCAAGAAGAGTGAAGCTCAGATTTAGAAAATAGGGAGTCTGACAGAGTTAAAGTAAGTCTAATTGCGATGCTGTTTCACTCGACAATAACTCATCACATATTAATAAACCAAACTGGGGCTGAGTGTGGTGTTTCAGCAGACGTTTGCTGAAGCTCACAGCTGGAGGAAATAAGAGAAATAAAAAATGAAACTGATTGGAGTGCAGCTATCACTGCCAAGAAGAAACCCTGCACCACCCCCGTAGAAAATACAAAAAAGCACCACAAACCACTTTTATTTGTGTGCACTCAAAGCAACTCTTTGACAGACTTTCAAAGAAGCCAGCTACATTCAGTGGATGATTTACTGCTGCATCTGCTGTAAAAAAAAAAGAAAAAAAAATCACAATAACTTGCTGTGGTTGTGATAACAGTCTAAAAAATTACAACATATGGCAAAGAAAGAAAAAAAGCATTATCAGCTGAGTGAAAGTGCAGCTGCAAGAAAAAATATCACTGAAATGTTGACAGTTCACATGAAAACAAAAAAGTAGAGCAGATGTGGAGCAGAAGTTGCATGCATGATATGCATGGGGACCGTGCATAGCACACAGTCTTATTTGTACATTAAAATCATCTTAATTCAACACCTCAGCACAGTGCTGCTGCACTGCTGCGCCATCACAAGTGTTACTGATCATATCCAATCGATGAACCTCGTGCTCCGTACCCATGTTTTGTAAATCACAAGTGCATTGCATTTATTTGTTCTCTTGTGGGTGTGATGGTCTTAAAATAACATGTGGTCAGGCACAGTGCTGGTGCATTGCTTTAGTGAGGAAACAGAAAGCACCTGCACCGTAGACAAGGTTTAAGGTCGAACACAGTGTTTTCCTGCTGTTTGTATGGTGAAATATTCAGATACAGGGCAACACGGTGGCTTAGTGGTTAGCACTGGTGCCTCTCAGCGAGAAGATCCCAGGTTCAAATCAGACCTGCGGCCTCACGTTCAAAGGCTGTGTATCCACAAAAATGTGGCATATGTCTATCTCCATGCTACCGTTCAGATGTATCAAAAGTGAAATGTGCGGTGTGCCACGCAAAAATCCTGGCGGGTGTTGCTGGGACACTCTTAATAGTATGAAAACAAGAAGTCATCAGAGTGATGTGCACACCAGAGACACACTTATGACCAATTAACACACCCACGTGGTTGCAATTATATGAATGGATATAAAAGCATGTGCAAAGTGATGAAGAAAATGGCTTTAACAACGGCTAAGTTAGCGTTGTTAGACCTTACAAATGGTGCAATCTAACGTGAGTGAGAATTCAGGGAATGCGAGGATTTACTTGCATAATGACGATAACTGGCTCATAGGATGATTTTGATTACCAAGGCCACTGTTACAGGAGTTGTGCAGCTGGCATGGCTCGGCTCAGGGTTGACAGGTACACTCCTGATCGATCGGCAAACTCCCGCTGGAATGCCCCTGTTGCCAGGACGCCCAATGTGGTCAGCACCTGTATGTGCACAGACAACCCCTGGCTCCTCGCCATATTGTACCCTGGGCGGGCCACAGTTCTGCGTGCAACTCCAGTAATTAGGGACGCACCAATACCACTTTTTTTCCAGACTGAGTACAAGTATGAGTACGTACATTTGTGTACGAGTAAAGATACAAATACTTAATGATGCATTACAGTTTTATGATGACTTTGAAAACATGATTTATTCATCAGTTGTTCCGTTTTGACTGTTACTGCTCCCAATATCGTTAGCTTTGTTTTTATTGACAAACATGTCACTTAAATCATTTAACATCACTTTTTTGACTACAACAAATTGTCCTTTAACTTTAATTGTGTGTTTCTTAACAAACATGACACTGGCAGACATCTTACTGAAATGTAACCTGTGGACTTCAGCACTACAAAATATACAACACCAGGAACAGAACTGAAATTGTCCATAAAGTTATTTATGTCTGTGAGGATGAAAACCCTTTTTTGAAAATGTGAGGGCAGATTCTTTTTGATGAAAAGAAGCTTCTCTGTGTTATCAGCTGTGAGACTGTTTCTGTTTTGATCTAAAATGTGTGACACTGCGCTAAACAGCCTTTCACTCTCCACACTATTTTTTAAACTTTTAATTAAATACGTACAGGTAACATACACAAACACATACCGTAAATGTTTTTTTTTTCCCCTCCAAAGGTGGAACACATAATATTGATGAACACGGCATCGAGCACACACACATGATGTCGCGCAGCATCTCCACACCACACAGAGGCAAAACGGAGTAATTTTAACATGATTTTATTTTTTCTTTGTGGATAATGGGATAATTTAATTGGGTGCACACAGAATAGCCCCGTTGCCTGTGCTAACTGAGCCATTAATGAATGAGGTGTGCAGTGACTCTTTCAACTTGAGGTGCAAAGTGTGGCTCGTGGGAAAGAGAGAAATTAAGCTCCAAACGCAGCGCCACAGACATTCAACAAACAGATTACACCTGTAACGGACCGAGCCGGTCTCCCTGTCTGGACAGTCACACCAGGTGCTGAAACTCACCAACCTGATGGATAATCTCTGCCACTGAAACCATGATCTAATGGATGGAACTGTGGCACAAAGTCCCAAAGTCACAGGGGAACTTTTTTCAGCCACAACAAGGGATTAAAGTATTTTCACATGTTGTTTTCCAAACTCAGAAGGCTGTATGTGGATAACTTTTCTTCACAATCATGTGATGAATTCCAGTGAAATGAACATCATTGATGGATGCATTTCAACTTATGAGTAAATTACATAAAAGCCTGTAAAAATCCAGAAATAAGCCGCATCATTGTTTAAGCCGCAGTGTTCAAAACGTATAAAGAAAGGAGCGGCTTATATTCTGGAAATTACGGCACGTATGCGTGAAAATCCCACATTGAGAGGTTAACATCACGCTGCTGTAAAGGGGTATCGGGTGTCATAGTATCAGAGAAGTTTTATGATTACAAGAACAAGTAAATGAATACGGGATCGGGTTGATGCCCAATACTGGTATCGGCGCATCCCTACCAGTAATGGTAGCCTTTGTAATCAAAATCATCTTATGAGTCAATTATCATCATTTGTGAAAACTACACCCATGAACATCACCAACAGGACTGGTGATAAGGGGCAGCCCTGCACCGTCCAACATCCACCGGAAACAGATTCGATATAATGCCAATAATACGGACCCAACTCCTACTTTGGTCATATGTAGAGACTAGACTGCGCATTGCAGGGGTGCCAGTGCCCCATATTACTGCACCCCCCCCCCCCCCCCAATCAAGACACACACACGGGACACCTTAAGAGACCCGGTTGTGTGCCTTTTCCAAGTCCACAAACACATGTATACTGGTTCCAAGCAATCAACGACTGCATATATCCAGTTGTGCTCAAATGTTTACATACCCTGGCAGAATTTTTGCTTTTTTGGCCATTAAGAGAATATGAATGACAACATAAAACCTTTTTTTTCCACTCATGGTTAGTGGTTGGGTGAAGTCATTTATTGTCAAACAACTGTTTCCTCTTTTTAAATCAAAATGACATGAGAACTACCCAAATGACCCTGATCCAAAGTTTACATAGCCCTGTTCTTAATACTGTGTATTGTCCCATTTAACATCAACGACAGCTTGGAGTCTTTTGTGGTAGTTTTGGACAAGGCTCTCTGATGGTAAAGCTGCCACTGAATATGTTTCAGACTTTATTTACATCAATTACAAAGAAATACAAACAGTATGGCACTTTATGGTAAATCTGCATGGAGTAGACAGTTCTCAAAAACTGAGTGACTGTGCAAGGAGGAGAAGAGTGAGGAAAGCCACCAAGACACCCAGACAACCCAGGAGAAGTTATGGGCTCATGTGGCTGTGATTGGAGAGATTGTGCACGGTGCAAGCTTTGCATTTTGCATCACTACTCTTAGCTTCATAGTGGAGTAGAGCAGAGAAGGATTTTCTTTCACCAAAACAGATCAAATCCAGGCTTGCATCTCAGATGTACCTTCCGTCTCCTTTTTAAGAAAATCCTCCTATATACCACTTCATCATGAAGATGGATAACTGATGATACAAAATGTAAAGCTTGCACTGTGCATAATTTCTCCAATCACAGCCATGTAAGCCCATAACGTCCTGCTGGGTTGTCTGGGTGTCTTGGTGGCTTTCCTCACTCTTCTACTTCTTGCACAGTTACTGTTTTTGAGAACTGTTTACTCCATGCAGATTTACCATAGAGTGCCATATTGTTAGTATTTCTTTGTAATTGATGTAAATAAAGTCCAAAACATATTCAGTGGCAGTTTTACAATCAGAGAGCCTCGTCCACAACTACCACAAAAGACTCCAAGCTGTCACTGATGTTAAAGGGGGCTATACATAGTACTAAGAACAGGGGGATGTAAACTTTTGTGTTGTGTGGGCCGCTGAAGAGGAGGTACTGCTGGCCCACCACCAGAGGGCGCCCTGCCTGAAGTGCGGGCTTCAGGCACGAGAGGGCGCAGCCGCCTCACGGGAGCAGCTGGGAGTGACAGCTGTCTCTCATCACCACCTGACAGCTGTCACTCATCACCACCTCATCATCATCTCCATAAAAGCCGGGCAGCAACTCCACCTCCTTGCCGAGATAGCTTCAAGCCAAGAAGGTAAACTCTCAGCCGTTCTGTTCGGTACCAAACGCACTTGTATTTGTGCTCTGAGTGTTTGCAGGAGTTTCTGTAGCTACTTTCAGCTGGGTGCTGGGTTTTGTGGACTGTGTAGGAGTGACGCTCTTCACCCCTCACGCCAAAATGGATAAGTAGCTCTCAGGCTCTGCACAACTGTGTTACTGTGTTTGAGGTGGAGGTGTTTTTTCCCACCTGGAGAAGAACTGCTGGTTTTGCTGACTGTTTGCTGGGTGTGTGCTCACACCCACCCTTGATTGTTTCTGCTTCCTGCCAGCAGTACCAGATCCGACAGCCGGAGACGGTGACCACCTGGGGACCCGGGACTTGGGAGCTCCAGTATTCTCCGGGTTCGGTGGCGATGGAAATCGTGTGGGTTCCGGCTCCTCTCTGGACAGGCGTCTTCTATCCTCGAGCCTGCCCACACGTCACCTTTGTAGATTGACTACATACAAAATTTTGTAATCGTCTGTATTTCGTTGTGCACATTCACAACAGTAAAGGGTTCTATTTTCGGCTCATTCATTGTCCATTCATTTACGCCCCCTGTTGTGGGTCCGTGTCATTACACTTTCCCAACAGGATATCTCGGCCAATGTCATGGATCCCGAGGGGCGTCAACCATCTGTTGGACAACCAATGGGAGAGCAGGGTGCACAGGCGTCTGCAGGAGGCGTGATTGGTGAGCTGCAGCAAATCCTCACCGCCTTTACTGCTCAGTTGGATCTGATGACCGAGCAGAATGTCATCCTCAACCGCAGGATGGAGGCTCTCACCGCGCAGGTGGAAGCGCACGCTCAGGGCGCTGCTGCAGCTCCTCCTCCTGCTGACCCGGTGCCGAATATAGACGTTCCACTGGTCATTCAACAACCCCCCCCACCATCCCCTGAAGCATACATAAGTCCCCCTGAGCCGTACGGAGGTTGTGTGGAGACGTGCGCTGACTTCTTGATGCAGTGTTCGCTCATCTTTGCACAGCGTCCCGTGATGTAAGTGTCAGACTCCAGTAGGGTGGCTTATGTGATTAATTTGCTTCGAGGTGAGGCATGCGCTTGGGCTACGGTGCTTTGGGAGCAGAATTCACAGCTCCTTACCTCTTATACTGGGTTTGTGAGGGAGTTCAGAATGGTGTTTGATCACCCTAACAGAGGCGAGACCGCTTCAACCGTGCTGCTGTCTATGAGATAGGGGAGCGCAGCTGAATATGCAGTCGACTTCCGCATCGCGGCTGCAAGGTCCGGCTGGAATACGACTGCACTCTGCGCCACCTTCATAAACGGACTGTCGTCGGTCCTGAAGGAGCACCTGGTGGCTAAGGATGAGCCGCGGGATTTGGCCGGGCTTCTTGATCTAGTTATACGATTAGACAGTCGGTTAGAAGAACGCCGTCGGGAGCGAGACGAAGGACGTGGATGGGCACGCGCCGTCCCTCTCCCTTCCGGGTCCGAAAAGGTTCCGCCCTCCCCACACTCCACAGCCTCGGCGCTCCGTGTGGCAACAGCTCCCCCTGCTGACAATGCTATGGACATGAGCAGGGCCAAATTAAGATCATCTAACAGACAGAGGAGACTGGCCCGCGGGGAGTGCTTTTTCTGCGGCTCAAGTGAGCATCTGCAGAGCGACTGCCCCAAGCGGTTAAACACAAACGCCCGCCCTTAAAAACTGGGTTAAGGGTGGGCCAAGACATTCACGTGGGACATACACGTATTTCTACACATCTCCCAGTTACGATCCTGAGCGGGGATTTAACCCTTCAAGCCCCAGCACTGGTGGACACGGGGTCAGAAGGGAATCTGCTGGACATCAGATGGGCAAGGGAGGTAGGGCTCCCTCTGGTGGCGCTTCCTTCGCCATTGAAGGTGCGGACACTAGATGGCACCCTTCTCCCTTTAATCACACACAAGACACAACCAGTAATTCTGGTGGTGTCTGAGAATCATTGGGAGGAGATTGAGTTTTTTGTTACTCCTTCTACCTCCTGCGTGATTTTGGGCTTCCCGTGGATGGTAAAACACAATCCCCAGATTGATTGGCCGTCTGGGGTTGTGGCTCAGTGGAGGGAAACCTGCCACCGGGAGTGTTTAGGATCCTCGGTTCCCCCCGGTTTAATTGCTAATGAGGAGGTTAAAGTCCCCCCACAATCTGATGGCGGTGCCGATCGAGTACCACGATCTTGCTGACGTTTTCAGCAAAGATCTGGTGCTCACCCTTCCCCCGCACCGTCCGTACGATTGTGCCATTGATTTGATCCCGGGCGTTGAGTACCCGTCCAGCAGGCTGCACAACCTCTCACATCCTGAGCGCGACTCAATGGAGACCTACATCCGGGACTCGTTAGCTGCCGGGCTGATCCGGAACTCCACCTCCCCGATGGGTGCTGGTTTCTTTTTTGTGGGCACGAAAGACGGCAGACTCCGTCCATGCATTGATTACAGAGGGCTGAACGAGATTACAGTTCGCAACCGATACCCTTTGCCCCTGTTGGATTCAGTGTTCACGCCCTTGCATGGAGCCCAAATTTTCACCAAATTAGATCTTAGGAATGCATATCACCTGGTTCGGATCCGGAAAGGAGACGAGTGGAAGACGGCATTTAACACCCCGTTAGGTCACTTTGAGTACCTGGTCATGCCGTTCGGCCTCACTAACGCCCCCGCGACGTTCCAAGCTTTGGTAAATGACATCTTGCGGGACTTCCTGCATCGATTTGTCTTCGTATATCTGGACGATATACTCAACTTTTCCCCGGATCCTGAGACCCATGTCCAGCATGTACGTCAGGTCCTGCAGCGGTTGTTGGAGAACCGGCTGTTTGTGAAGGGCGAGAAGTGTGAGTTCCACCGCACTTCTTTGTCCTTCCTGGGGTTCATCATCTCCTCCAACTCCGTCGCCCCTGATCCGGCCAAGGTTGCGGCGGTGAGAGATTGGCCCCAACCCACAAGCCGTAGGAAACTGCAACAGTTCCTCGGCTTTGCAAATTTCTACAGGAGGTTCATTAAGGGCTACAGTCAGGTTAGTAGTCCCCTGACAGCCCTGACCTCCCCAAAAGTCCCCTTCACCTGGTCGGATCGGTGCGAAGCCGCGTTTAGGGAGTTGAAATGTTGGTTTTCGACCGCACCAGTTCTGGTGCAGCCCGATCCTTGCCGCCAGTTTGTGGTTGAAGTGGATGCCTCTGACTCAGGGATAGGAGCTGTGCTGTCCCAGAGCGGGGAGTCCAATAAGGTTCTTCACCCTTGTGCCTACTTTTCTCGCAGGTTGACCCCGGCTGAACGGAACTATGACGTGGGCAATCGAGAACTTCTTGCGGTGAGAGAGGCTCTTGAGGAGTGGAGACACCTGTTGGAGGGAGCTTCGGAGCCATTCACGGTTTTCACAGACCATCAGAACCTGGAGTATATCAGGACCGCTAAGCGGTTGAACCCCAGGCAAGCCCGCTGGTCACTGTTCTTCGGACGTTTTGACTTCCGGATCACCTATCGCCCTGGGACCAAGAACCAGAGATCGGATGCCTTGTCCCGGGTACACGAAGACAAAGTCAAAACAGGGCTGTCAGATCCACCAGAGCCCATCATTCCTGAGTCCACTATCGTGGCCACCCTCACCTAGGACGTGGAGAAGACCAGGGAGGCCCTGGCATGGAGCCCAGACCCAGGAACCGGTCTGAAGAACTGTTTGTACGTCCCACCAGAGGCCAGGACTGCGGTCTTGGACTTCTGTCATGGTTCTAAGCTCTCCTGCCACCCAGTGGTGCGAAGAACCGTGGCAGTGGTCCGGCAGTGCTTCTGGTGGGCGTCTATGGAAGCCAACGTCCGGGAATATATCCAGGCCTGTACCACCTGTGCCAGGGGCAAGGCGGACCACACTAAGATTCAAGGACTCCTTCAACCGCTTCCGGTGCCTCGTTGCCCCTGGTCCCACATCGGCCTGGATTTTGTCACGGGCCTCCCGCCGTCCCAGGGCATGACAACTGTCCTCATGATAGTGGACTGATTCTCCAAGGCGGCCCACTTCGTGGCCCTCCCGAAGCTCCCAACGGCCCAGGAGACCGCAGACCTCCTGGTCCACCATGTCGTCCGTCTGCATGGGATACCAACTGACATCGTCTCGGATCGTGGTCCTCAGTTCTCCTCACAGGTCTGGAGGAGTTTCTGCAGAGAACTGGGGGCCACCGTGAGCCTCTCGTCCGGGTATCACCCACAGACGAATGGACAGGCAGAGAGGGCCAACCAGGAACTTGAACAGACCCTCCGCTGTGTGACATCCGCGCACCCGACGGCCTGGAGCACCCATCTGGCCTGGATCGAGTATGCTCATAACAGCCAGGTGTCTTCTGCCACCTGTGTCTGGGGTACCAGCCCCCATTGTTTCCCGTGGTGGAGGGAGAGGTCGGTGTGCCCTCGGTCCAGGCCCACCTGCGAAGATGCCGTCGGGTGTGGCGCACCGCACATTCTGCCTTGTTGAAGGCCTGGACGAGGGCTAAGGCCCATGCAGACCGCCGGCGTTCCCCGGCCCATGCATACCAGCCCGGGCAGGAGGTGTGGTTATCTACGAAGGACATCCCTCTCCAGGTGGACTCCCCGAAACTGAAGGACAGGTACATTGGCCCCTTCAGGATCCTCAAAGTCCTCAGTCCGGCCGCAGTGAAGCTCCAACTCCCAGCTTCACTGCGGATCCACCCGGTATTCCATGGAACCAGACTCAAACCACACCACACCTCACCCCTCTGTGCTCCCGGACCAGTGCCGCCTCCTGCCCGGATCATCGACGGGGAGCCAGCTTGGACGGTCCGCCGGCTCCTGGACGTCCATCAGATGGGCCGGGGGTTCCAGTACTTGGTGGACTGGGAGGGGTATGGACCTGAGGAACGCTCCTGGGTGAAGAGAAGCTTCATCCTGGACCCGGCCCTCCTGGCCGACTTCTACACCCGTCATCCCGACAAGCCTGGTCGGGCGCCAGTAGGCGCCCGTTGAGGGGGGGTCCTGTTGTGTGGGCCGCTGAAGAGGAGGTACTGCTGGCCCACCACCAGAGGGCGTCCTGCCTGAAGTGCGGGCTGCAGGCACGAGAGGGCGCAGCCGCCTCACGGGAGCAGCCGGGAGTGACAGCTGTCTCTCATCACCACCTGACAGCTGTCACTCATCACCACCTCATCATCGTCTCCATAAAAGCCGGGCAGCAACTCCACCTCCCTGCCGAGATATCTTCAAGCCAAGAAGGTAAACTCTCAGCCGTTCTGTTCGGTACTAAACGCACTTGTATTTGTGCTCTGAGTGTTTGCAGGAGTTTCTGTAGCTACTTTCAGCTGGGTGCTGGGTTTTGTGGACTGTGTAGGAGTGACGCTCTTCACCCCTCACGCCAAAATGGATAAGTAGCTCTCAGGCTCTGCACAACTGTGTTACTGTGTTTGAGGTGGAGGTGTTTTTCCCACCTGGAGAAGAACTGCTGGTTTTGCTGACTGTTTGCTGGGTGTGTGCTCACACCCACCCTTGATTGTTTCTGCTTCCTGCCAGCAGTACCAGATCCGACAGCCAGAGACGGTGACCACCTGGGGACTCGGGACTTGGCAGCTCCAGTATTCTCCGGGTTCGGTGGCGGTGGAAATCGTGTGGGTTCCATCTCCTCTCTGGACAGACATCTTCTATCCTCGAGCCTGCCCACACGTCACCTTTGTAGATTGACTACATACAAAATTTTGTAATCGTCTGTATTTCGTTGTGCACATTCACAACAGTAAAGTGTTCTATTTTCGGCTCATTCATTGTCCATTCATTTACACCTCCTGTTGTGGGTCCGTGTCATTACACTTTCCCAACATTTTGATCAGGTTCATTTGGGTAGTTCTCTTGTCATTTTGATTTAAAAAGAGGAAACAGTTGTTTGACAATAAATGGCTTCACCCAACCACTAACCATGAGTGAAAAAAAAGTTTTGTGTTGTCATTCATATTCTCTTAAAAATGGCCAAGAAAGCAACAATTCTGCCAGGGTATGTAAACTTTTGAGCACAACTGTATATAGAGAGCACCTTTCACAGAAGGTTGCAGTTCGAAAATATGAAAAAAAAAAAAAATCAAACACCCACCTTGCTCTTTCTCATTTGAATAAAACTCCCACGTTTGTGCCTCTCCTCCTACCTGACTGCTGTGCCCTCTGCACTATACCGAAATACCAAACACATGCACAAAGAATACTGCAGTGCCCAGAAAATACCAACTTGTACTAATGCAGCTTCTGCTAGTTTTTGCGCCTCTTTGAACACCTTTAGAACTTGTTTACTCATATTTCCCCAGGCTTAACATGCAGCCCCACTATTCCTGTTATTTAACACTCAATACTGGGCTATGATTCTGTAAAATTCTGCAAAGTCACTGGGGGGATCACATTGGGCAACTGTTACTAGAATGTAAATTAATGCCAGGATTATGCAGGCTGCAATTACTACACACAAAACAAAAGCATAAGCATGCATAGGAAGATGTGTTACGATATACTGCTATATTTGTCTGCCATAACAATAGGTTCAACATACCACTTTTGTCATTCAGAACAGCTAATGGAGAAAACCACACACAAAAAAAGAGAACTCTAAAACTGTAAAATGGGCTGAAAACTTATTAGTCATCACCACTATTATTCATGTTGATGGATTTTACATTTGGGAGATGTTAAATGGACAACATACCCACTGTGTATTTATGTGGTAATTGTGGCTTCGGATGTGGAATGAATGGTAAGTCATCTTGTGGGAGTCACTGCTTTCAATAATTCTCTGCGTGATTTAAAATGAAAAAAAAAAAAAAAAGCCAAAGAATAGGAGGTTCTTTGAAAGAACCCATGCAGTGCAGCCTATGATGCAAACAGTTTTCTCCCACAATGTTGCCTTTTACAAAGAGAAGGGCAGGATTTCCACAATTGTGCTCGGTCCTGTGAACGGGAAATTTACATTTAACAGATGTCCAGATGGAACACCATTCTGTGCAATATATGATGCGTCCCAGTTCATTAAATCACTGTCTCAATGAGGCATTTGAGTGCAAAGTCACCTTTGTTTCCACCAGGTGCCATGTGTGGGATGCAGTGTTAATCCGTCATACATGTGGCTTCAAACCACGGGACTGATTTTTTTGTTTGTTTGTTTTTGTTGTTTGTTTTTTTGTTTGTTTGTTTTTTACTTAAAGCTACAGTGTGTAAGATTTAATGCCACCTTTTGGTGAGTTTTCAGATTGCGTTATGCCATCTCCAGCCACAATTTTGTTTCCCTTCACCTTTTTTCTTCCTTAGCGACAGGGATTCATGCTCTCTTGCCTCCTCTTGTGACAACAAATATGTATGAGCCTCCATTTTACAAAAATGACATTTCTCAAAGTGTCCAAAACTGTATAGAGCGTATGGATGAGAAACCACTGATTCATCTTTTTTCTTCAGTCTTGTAGCTGCACTGCAAAATGTAAAAAGTGGATTAAATGTATGTCCATTTTGGGCTTCTGTATCAAGATAGCACTGCTACATGGATGCCTCCATGAGGAGGGCTGCACTCACATGGATATGGAAGGCACATTCTCAGCGTATGAAAACATCAGTTGACTGTATCAGGTAATAATGCACTAATGAACAGATGGTTACGAATTCTATACCTAATTCTGGCTGATAAACAGCCCTAAATCCTACATACTGTAGCTTTAAGATCTGGATATTCCTCCATTGATTTTGTAATTCTACATTTTTTTATTTCTGTGTATGTGTGCATGCGTGCATGCGTTTGGTATTGCATGTATCAATAGTGTTGAATGAATGAATGAATGAATTTATTCGGCACACACAGACCCAAAATAAAGTAAACTTACAAAGAAAGCAATGTAACAACACACCCATGTGCCTGAAAGGGGGTAGGCAGAAGCAAAAGCTTAGAAACGCCCACCCCTTTATCCAAAAAAATAAAAATGTATACAAATGTATATGAAAATATACATATACCCATGATAACTAATACAAAATATAAATTAGTCAGTGAGCTAAAATTTCAAAACACAAACAAGTAGTGCACCAAAAACAAAACAAAATCAATAAACCTAATTCATCACGCCATAACAAGTAATTAAATATTTTTTTGGAGCCCTTTAAAGCCGACCAACTTACCGAGTGATTTTATGTTATCTGGGCATTTTTATTAAAAATGAAATATAATTTTGCCCATGTGGTGTGTTTTACTTTGAAAACTAAGTCATCTCAAAGTTTGTGTTTAATTTGGTTATTTTTTAAATTGCCTTACAGCCCAAGAAATTAGCAATAGAGTAAAGTTCAAGTCATTCATTTGCTTGACTAACTTCACGTGAGTTAAGATCACAGGGGGATGGAGTGAAATACCAGCACAGAGAAATGGCAAACTCACCAAAATGAGAAATATTTACTTTTCATTTGTCCTAAATGAGAATGGTTTCTTCCGCACTGTGTTTCCTTACTTAAATAGTGTGACAGCAATAGCTTGAAGCAATATAAAGGATGATTTATTTGGGCTGAAAAGGTTCTGGCTCAAGAAAAAATGAGCTGATGTTTTTACTCAATGTCAGAGTAAATGCTGGTTGCAAAAACAGTGAGTAGCAGTTTTTTTTTTTCCCCATTCTGTGTGTCATTTTTTCATCTGTCCTTGGAATCATCAGCTCAAGTATGCACCAATTTCTTTGTTCACCAGGGACTGGGAACTATTATTATTCCTGATCACACATTTACTCCTCATCCATTCTTATTCAGGTCTTACCTGCCAACTCAGTCACAGGTCTGCTAGGTTCTGGACATCCTCGTTAACATCCACCCAGCTAAATGCTGGCCCTGAAAACACAAGATGCAAAATATGACACAGGATGATTAAAAAAACAAACAAACAACAAAAAAAACACTTTCACTGATACATGGCTCCTTGATTCCTTTTAGGTTATTGACTACAAATTATTCATGAAGTAAGCTTTTGCATAGCTAATTATTACTGCTACTCAATAAAAAAGCATTTAACCCCCAGGATAGAACACACCTAACTGCAAATTCTCTTTTACTCTTTCTAAATAATCAGCGAGTCATCTTGTTGGTTTTCCTTTTGACCACTTCCTCAGCCATCTCTGCTGATGCTGCTGCTTTAGCCCCTTTGAAAAGCTCTGTCAAACAAGACATACTTTAAAGAATGTTGCTGTAAGTCGGAAACGTCGGATCCACAGGAACGAGCGAGAACAGCCAAATATGGTATAACCTCACAAACCCAAGCACGAGTAGGCTAGTATGCACAAACTCTGCTCAATAAATTATGGTAGACAAAAGCAAACAGAGAAAAGGCTCGCCATCTTGCTATCTATTAGCGTGGTGCCAAATGGTGAGTGCGCAAGTGTTTGATCGAGTCAAACACACAGCAGTGTTTGACTGGATCACCTCAGCCCAGCTCTCCACAATTTCTCTTATACTCACTGGGCTGGTAAGCATTGAAAGCCGAGATAGGCATGTCCCAACTTGTCCTTTGGCACTCCGAAACGGAGGTGTTCCTTTGTGTCGCTTGATCAGCGAATCGGTCGTGACACGTGAAGCCTCCGCGTGGCTTTCCATGACAAAATCTCTTGTTAAAAGTGAAATCTGCCGGAAAAATGGCTGATGTCCAGCTCTTGTGATAACCAGAGAAATTGCTCATGATGGTCCCGGCTCCACACAGCCATCTGTTTAGAAATGATGTGGTGTTTTCTGCCTCTCGATGGCGGCTCGGAGCACGGCGTGCCGTGCGCCATTATGGGGCGTCCTTAAAGCTGTAGTAACACTCCTTATTCTCTGTGAAGCCCGTAAAATTTTCACCGAAAGCCAGATAAATTTTTCAAATGGTTTCCAGCTGCTTGTCTCTAACAGTTTCTGAAAAAATTCTGATGGAAAAAAAGCCCAAATCATTCCGCCATTTCCTCGCAATGAAACAACGATGAGAGGGGTGGACCACTGCTCACTCAAAGCCTGCCCAAAGGTGAATGACGCAACCGACAGGCGTGGAAAAACTCACGCATGCGCACGAAGGTTCAAGCTTGGCTGACGTAAAGCATATGAATCAAATCCATATGGTTTTTGAAAAAAAATAATAAGGTTGGATACTTTTCTAATAGACCTCATATGTCTATGTGCATGTGTGTGTATGCCCAATGTCTGTGTCCCATCACAGAGTAGGGGGTTTAAACGAAACATCGTAAATTTTTTTGCACTGTTTCAATATGGTGTGTATATAGTAAATGCAACGTGCTCTGAAAAATAGTCTGGATTCCCCCTGAAGTGAACATCACTTTTTAACCATTTGGCTTCTTTCATTCTCCACAGTTGTGTTTCATCAGCTAACACCAGAGTTTCTCCCACTGTTGTGCCGTCTGTTGCTGAAGGCGGTAAGTGAAATGTGTAAAGCTACTGCTGTTAAATCGTCCTGTTTTACAGTATAGACTGTTGTCCGCTGAACACGAACAACACCATTAACATCACAACATAAAACTATTTTTATATTGTGCATAAAACTCTCATGAATATAGTCTCTGGGTTTATAGACGTTGTTATTGCATTTGTTTTATGTAAACGTGAGAATCACAGGCTGTCTCTCCGTTATTTTCAATGGGAGCCGCTGTGAGCTACGCTCGCTTCCTGATCATGTCGATCTGGGGGAAAGTGAAGTTTGCTCTTTAACATCTTGATTATTGTCCTTTACATGACTGTTTGTCCTCTTTGTTCCAGACTAATATATATAATATGTCTGAAATTCAGTTTCTGTTTATTAAAGTCCTTGCAGATTAAACGTAGCAGCCACGGATTATTTGTTATAATTGTTTTAGCAAGTTTTCAGGGTATGATGCAGCAGTCTCTACATTTTTGTAGTATAATATTCATTTACAATTGTCATCATGTGGATTCTCTGTGCTGTTTTGACTGCAGCGACTCTCTGGCATGAAAGGAATTATGGGATACATGTCCCTCCACCCCCGGACTGTATTCAGCACAAGCCCACCTCAGCTCCCCCCTCACTGTAAGTCCGACTGAGGTGAGAGGCCAGCTCCTGCGGCTGAAGCTGGGATCTCCCCGAGGCTGCTGAGGACCTGTGCAGATGAGCTCTGTGAGGTCCTCAGCCACATCGTCAACAAGAGCCTCAGCCTGGGGGTGGTCCCCACCCTGTGGAAGACCTCCTGTGTGGTCCCGGTTCCCAAAACACCGCACGCCAAGGAGCCAGCCCACTACAGACCAGTTGCCCTGACCTCTCACCTCATGAAGACCATGGAACGGCTCATCCTGTCTCACCTCCGCACCATGGTGAGCGACATCCTGGACCCACTGCAGTTCGCCTACAGGCCCAACATCGGGGTAGATAACGCTGTCACCTACCTACTGCAGCGAGTGCTCACCCAACTGGAGACTTGCGGGAGCGCTGTGAGAGTCATGTTCTTTTATTTCTCCAGCGCTTTCAACACCATCAGACCGGCGCTGCTGCGGGGTAAGCTGGAGGACGCAGGTGTGGATGGACATCTTGCCGCCTGGACCATCGAGTACCTCACTAACCACCCGCAATGCGTGCAGCTGCGTGGCTGTCAGTCTGAGGTGGTAAGGTGCAGCACCGGGGCCCCACAGGGCACCGTCCTCTCACCTTTCCTCTTCACCCTTTACACCTCGGACTTTACCTACAACACAGACAGCTGCCACCTCCAGAAGTTCTCTGATGACTCCACCATTGTGGGTCGTGTGTCTGAGGGGAACGAGCTGGAGTACCGGTCGGTCATCACAGACTTCGTGGACTGGTGTGAGCGCAACCACCTGTGTCTCAACACCAGTAAGATGAAGGAGATGGTGATCGACTTCAGGAGGAAACAACCACCTCATCCACTAGTGAACATCCGTGGGGAAAACATAGAGACCGTGGACAGTTTCAAATACCTGGGTGTCCACCTCAACAACAAACTGGACTGGACTCACAACACTGACGCCCAGAGTCGCCTCCACCTCCTGAGGAGACTGAGATCCTTTGGAGTGAGCAGGCCTCTGCTTAAGACCTTCTACGACTCTGTTGTAGCCTCTGCTCTCCTCTATGCTGTCGTCTGTTGGGCCCCGGGCAGCACAGAGTAGGAGAGTAAGAGACTGAATAAGCTGGTCAGGAAGTCCAGCTCTGTCCTGGGCTGTCCTCTGGACTCTCTGGAGGAGGTGGCTGAGAGGAGGGTGTTAGCCAAGTTCAAATCCATCATGGACAACTCCTCTCACCCTCTGCACCGGACTGTAGTGGAGCCGAGCAGCTCCTTCAGTGACAGACTGAGGCACCCTCAGTGCAAGAAGGAACGATACCGCAGGCCATTCCTCCCTGCTGCTGTCAGACTGTACAATAATACTGTGAAATAACCACATGCATTAATATGCCCACAAATCATGTGCAATAACAACTCGTTTACAAATCCCTGCACTAATGTCACCTTATCACATCTAAATTCCACTTCACATATTGTAAATAAGATGCTCATATCTCTTTTTCAATACCAATCAATCAATATATATATATATATATATATATATATTTGATTTCTACCTCATTTTCTTATTTTATTGTATTGTTACAAGTCTTATTATTATTGCTTATCCTTGTACACACTGTTTGATGAACATTTTCCTCTACTTGCACCCATCTGTGTGTTTTTTAAGAGCTGACGTAACATGTGAATTTCTCCTCCGTGAGATCAATACATTTTCATCTTAAAACGCCGAATGTTGGAAGATAGAGGTTACACAATCCAGAATGTCTGTAGAAAATGTCCACGCTTATGTAAGAAAATATTTTGATTTTGGTGCGCATCTAGATGACTAGTATGTTCATTTCATCAACAAATGGCTAAACAGATGCCCTTCATCAAGGTCAAGGTAACTTTATTTGTACTCAAAGGTAGATTTGATCTACAGTGAAGTGAGTGGGTTTTCTCCACACACACATACAACACTTAAAACATGATTTAAAAAAAACAGTGACAACAGTGCTTCATCCTAAAAGAGAGGGATCAGTACAAGTAAGTAAAATACAAAGGAAAAAAAAAACATCCTAGCAGATAAAAAACAAGATCAGAATAAATAAATAAAAGCTGTACAAATGAGCTATACTAAAAGAATGAATTCCATAAAATACGTGCTATACGGAGCCCGGGAAGCATCATCGCAAAATGTTTTGCATGTGGAGAGAATGTGCGCACCTTTTATTATATTGTGTGCACGTTTTATTATATTGTGTGCTCATTTTGTTAGATTGTTTGCACCTTTTATTATATTGTGTGCACGTTTTATTATAATGTGCGCTTGTTTTATTATATTGTGCTCATGTTTTATTATATTGTGCGCACGTTTTAAGCATTGTTTGAGTAAAACAAGGGCATGATCTACTTAAACGTGGCCACAATTTGTAAAACGTGCACTCAGTTACTCAATACTGTCTTGACACATAAATGTTGGCTATGAGCCAATAAACCAGGAGACAGTGTGATACATTTCCTCATTAGAAACGGATCTGGTCAAGGTATATCATCATGGTTTGGGCGCACAAGGACATACAGAAAACTCCAGCTGCCCAGCATGGCATCATCTGGAGTTTAAACACATTAAAAAGGATGCTGAGGGTGAAGCATCTCCCCCTCGTCAGGATGACAATTTAGGTCATATTATGGAGTTAATTTTGAACGAAAGGAAAACATGTGCACTTTTTATTAATTCAAGGGCACAATTAAAGGTAAACGTGTGCTCGTTTTATTAATTCAAGGGCTCAATTAAAGTAAAACGTGCGCGCATTTTATTAATTCGAGGGCTCAATTAAAGGAAAACGTGCAAACGAATTATCACAGCCAGGCAAACATGCACATGAATTATCATGGCCAGGAAAACGTGTGCACGAATTATTAATTTGAGAGCACGTTTTATAAATTCATGGGTTCAGTTAACCCTCTGGGGTCCCAGGGCATTTCTTCACTCGCCTGGCAGAAATGTTTTATTATTGCTGTTAACAGCTCTCCCTGCATCCCACAATCAAGTTTTATGTCTCTTTTTTCAGGACAACCTGTGCTTTCAGAATATATATGTTTTTGTTTGTTTTATAAGTGTAATAAAGGTTTACAATCAAAAATAGGCAAGGAAAAAATAAAGCGAAAATAATTTTCCACACACATTTATTCAAAACACACAGCAAACTATAATAAACAACTGTTTTGACACTTTATAAAGGTAATTTGAGGTCTTGTGTGAAAGACTGTACAACAAAAAGGTTCAAACAATAAACCCAAATGCACATTTTGAACAATATATACAAAATGGTCTATGAGTTTTGTTGTCCATTGAAATTATAAACAGTGCTTTACGCAGAGAAAGCAACAGAGTTATCCAGTAACATTCACATGCAAACTAGTGGAGCAATCCTGATAGTTACACACTCTTTGTCTGAGCACGTGAGACTGTCATCAGAGGCTATCCGTCTGCTCCTGCTTTCACTGATCACTGTGCGTAATGGCGCAGGGCACACTGAGTACGTACTAATAGTATGTACTCATTGGACCACCCAGGGGGCTATTCAAATGGGCCAACTAGTAACATATCACTCCTGAAAACGATATTTGGCTTTTCACATGAGGTAAATCTGCTCTACGATTGGATCTTGGAAAACCATGTGAAGGTGAACCAATTCCGATTGGACACTCACATTGCGCACGTCATCACACAGCTTCTATGAGGACTACAAAGATGGCCGATGGCTGGCTCAAAAGTCCATGGAGTTAGGTTTTCAGCAAAAAAAAAAGTACATTTCTATCTCATATCATTCAAAAGTTATTTATAATTTAGTAAAGCTTGGTCTTAGCCATCGTATACGACGGTGTCAACCCCAGAGGGTTAAGTAAAACGTGTGCACAAATTATCATGGCCAGAAAAAAATATCACTTTAAGTGACCTCTCTGGGGTTCCGTAGTGTTAGGTTCCGTTGATCACTCTGATGGATGCAGGAACAAAGCTGTCTTTATATCCCTTGGTTTTACAGACTGGGAGTTTACATCTGCGGCCTGATGGAAGAAGCTGACATTCACCATGTATTGGGTGGGAGCCATCCTTCAGAATAAGACTAGTCACCGTCTGTAACTGTCTGGTTTCTATGGATTCTGGGTTCAGCTGTGGCTCTCCAATCAGCCTATGGCCTACCTTGTAACTTGATTCAGAGAACCTTTTTTGTTAAGGGTAAGGTTCCTGAACCTAGACGCACGCTAACAGATAAAATCGATTCAATAAATGAGTGATAAAAAAGGGTCCATGACTCATAAGTAAAATCACCATGTAGTGCTAGCAGGTTGCTATGCTAACCATTAATGAAGTGATGTAAGACACTCCAAAAGGTGCACAGGTGGTTCAGAAACAACACAACAAAACCCTGTAAAACTGTCAATTACATTACACAGTAAAAATGTTACACAGTAAGTTTGAGGTTGTACTACCCAGTGCTTTCAGGCTGAAATTCAGCTCGGAATAACATATTATCTCTGTTGTGTGGGCCGCCAGAAGAGGAGGTATTGCTGGCCCACCACCAGAGGGCGTTCTGCCTGAAGTGCTGGCTTCAGGCACGAGAGGGCGCTGCCGCCACGGACACAGCCGGGGGTGACAGCTGTCACTCATTATCTCATGACAGCTGTCATCCATCTACACTTCATCATTCCACTGCATAAAAACCGGACGTCATCTCCACCTCGTTGCCGAGATATCATCTACCTGTGAAGGTAATATTCTCAGCCTTAACTGTGTCTTAGTCTGAACTCTTTTTGCAGCCGCTTTCCTGTGGTGTTCCCTATCTGAGAGATTGGCATTTGGTGTGATCAGCGACAGCTTCGCTTCACACCCCAACCAGATAAAGTGGTTAGACAGGAGCTGTGTGTTAGAGGTGGAGGTGGAATTCCCACCATTGTTGTTACTGGGTGTGCACACACCCACATCTGACTGTTTTTGCTCCTCGCCAGCAGTACCAGATCCGACACTCGGAGACGGTGGCCACCTGGGGACTCGGAACTAGGCGGCTCCAGTATTCTCCAGGATCGGTGGCGGAGGAAATCGTGTGGTTCCGGTTCTTCTCAGGACAGACGTCTTCTATCCTCGAGCCTGCCCACACGTCACCTTTGTGGATTGACTGTTTGCTCAAATTCTGTAATCCTCTGTGTTTTTGTTGTGCTCTTTCACAACAGTAAAGTGTTCACATTCGACTCTTTCATTGTCCGATCATTTACGCCCCCCTGTTGTGGGTCCGTGTCACTACACTTTCCCAACAATCTCTGCAAAGTACATGCTGGATCTAGGCTTTGTGGCTGCAATCACTCACAATTGTTGTTATAATAAAAAACATCAGTATTGCACTCTACCTCCACAGACAAACATAGAATACCAACAGAACACCCTCTGGCTTCTCTCCTGCTTTGACAAGACACTGCATCATTACATTTTTTAAAAGTATTTCTACACTCAGTGTGTCAGAATGTGTCTGCAAGATGGATGTTCCTTCTAATCAGGACAGAGCAATCCAACTGTGAACAACTTGTGTCTGTCAGGCAAAGCTGCTGCTTTATTTGATGTTTGGTCTTTCTTGGATGAGAAGAGGGAAGACACAACAGACCCTATCTTGATAATCTGGGGCACATGGTCTAAAGCACACGGCACAAGTCCATTTGGGTGTGACAAACTACACTTTGTTATTTACAGTACACAGTGAGTAATCTGAGCATAAAGTAGGCTGCAGGGTGCAAAGGGGTTGTCACTTAATTAATCATGGGTGTCTTTTGGCCATAATATGAAATTAACCACAGAATGTCATCTGTGACTCCCACAACAGCCCTGGTCCCACCAAAGAATGATCTATGAGCCACGTAGCATGATTTTTAAATTTTTTTTGGTACGAGTCCAGTTATTCAACAAACGTGGGAGAATAGTAGCTCTTACAGGCAGAATATTTGGCTAATGAGGTTCATCTCGGAGTGTGGCGCTAGTTTCAAGAAGTTCAAAATTTAGCAAAAACAGCGTGGGGTAGTTTGTGTACGAGGTACTACGAGGACAAACGAGGATGTTAGAGGCATGTTTGTGGTGAGGAAGAGGCTGTTAGAATCCCATTATCTAAGTACCTGGCGGCTACAAGGACAGGACAGGATATTTTGGACAGGCTATTTTGGCTCCACCCTCTCTTGCACTTCGTTGTGACAATCCCACCGCTTTGTGCGCTGTATATAAAATAATTGTTTCATAGCGGATTAGTCATTTTCTGTCAGAGTTTAAATCAAATCAAAATCAAATCAATTTTATTTATATAGCGCCAAATCACAACAAACAGTTGCCCCAAGGCGCTTTATATTGTAAGGCAAGGCCATACAATAATTATGGAAAAACCCCAACGGTCAAAACAACCCCCTGTGAGCAAGCACTTGGCGACAGTGGGAAGGAAAAACTCCCTTTTAACAGGAAGAAACCTCCAGCAGAACCAGGCTCAGGGAGGGGCAGTCTTCTGCTGGGACTGGTTGGGGCTGAGGGAGAGAACCAGGAAAAAGACATGCTGTGGACGGGAGCAGAGATCAATCACTAATGATTACATGCAGAGTGGTGCATACAGAGCAAAAAGAGAAAGGAACACTCAGTGCATCATGGGAACCCCCCAGCAGTCTAAGTCTATAGCAGCATAACTAAGGGATGGTTCAGGGTCACCTGATCCAGCCCTAACTATAAGCTTTAGCAAAAAGGAAAGTTTTAAGCCTAATCTTAAAAGTAGAGAGGGTGTCTGTCTCCCTAATCTGAATTGGGAGCTGGTTCCACAGGAGAGGAGCCTGAAAGCTGAAGGCTCTGCCTCCCATTCTACTCTTACAAACCCTAGGAACTACAAGTAAGCCTGCAGTCTGAGAGCGAAGCGCTCTATTGGGGTGATATGGTACTATGAGGTCCCTAAGATAAGATGGGACCTGATTATTCAAAACCTTATAAGTAAGAAGAAGAATTTTAAATTATATTCTAGAATTAACAGGAAGCCAATGAAGAGAGGCCAATATGGGTGAAATATGCTCTCTCCTTCTAGTCCCTGTTAGTACTCTAGCTGCAGCATTTTGAATTAACTGAAGGCTTTTCAGGGAACTTTTAGGACAACCTGATAATAATGAATTACAATAGTCCAGCCTAGAGGAAATAAATGCATGAATTAGTTTTTCAGCATCACTCTGAGACAAGACCTTTCTAATTTTAGAGATATTGCGCAAATGCAAAAAAGCAGTCCTACATATTTGTTTAATATGCGCATTGAATGACATATCCTGATCAAAAATGACTCCAACATTTCTCACAGTATTACTAGAGGTCAGGGTAATGCCATCCAGAGTAAGGATCTGGTTAGACAACCATGTTTCTAAGATTTGTGGGGCCAAGTACAATAACTTCAGTTTTATCTGAGTTTAAAAGCAGGAAATTAGAGGTCATCCATGTCTTTATGTCTGTAAGACAATCCTGCAGTTTAGCTAATTGGTGTGTGTCCTCTGGCTTCATGGATAGATAAAGCTAGGTATCATCTGCGTAACAATGAAAATTTAAGCAATGCCGTCTAATAATACTGCCTAAGGGGAACATGTATAAAGTGAATAAAATTGGTCCTATCACAGAACCTTGTGGAACTCCATAATTAACCTTAGTCTGTGAAGAAGATTCCCCATTTACATGAACAAATTGTAATCTATTAGATAAATATGATTCAAACCACCGCAGCGCAGTGCCTTTAATACCTATGGCATGCTCTAATCTCTGTAATAAAATTTTATGGTCAACAGTATCAAAAGCAGCACTGATGTCTAACAGAACAAGCACAGAGATGAGTCCACTGTCTGAGGCCATAAGAAGATCATTTGTAACCTTTACTAATGCTGTTTCTGTACTATGATGAATTCTAAAACCTGACTGAAACTCTTCAAATAGACCATTCCTCTGCAGATGATCAGTTAGCTGTTTTACAACTACCCTTTCAAGAATTTTTGAGAGAAAAGGAAGGTTGGAGATTGGCCTGTAATTAGCTAAGATAGCTGGGTCAAGTGATGGCTTTTTAAGTAATGGTTTAATTACTGCCACCTTAAAAGCCTGTGGTACATAGCCAACTAATAAAGATAGATTGATCATATTTAAGATCGAAGCATTAATTAATGGTAGGGCTTCCTTGAGCAGCCTGGTAGGAATGGGGTCTAATAGACATGTTGATGGTTTGGAAGAAGTAACTAATGAAAATAACTCAGACAGAACAATCGGAGAGAAAGAGTCTAACCAAATACCGGCATCACTGAAAGCAGCCAAAGATAACGATACGTCTTTGGGATGGTTATGAGTAATTTTTTCTCTAATAGTTAAAATTTTATTAGCAAAGAAAGTCATGAAGTCATTACTAGTTAAAGTTAAAAGAATACTTGGCTCAATAGAGCTCTGACTCTTTCTCAGCCTGGCTACAGTGCTGAAAAGAAACCTGGGGTTTCTTCAATTAGTGATGAGTAGTAAGATGTCCTAGCTTTACAGAGGGCTTTTTTTTATAGAGCAACAGACTCTTTTTCCAGGCTAAGAGAAGATCTTCTAAATTAGTGAGACGCCATTTCCTCTCCAACGTACGGGTTATCTGCTTTAAGCTGCGAGTTTGTGAGTTATACCATGGAGTCAGGCACTTCTGATTTAATGCTCTCTTTTTCAGAGGAGCTACAGCATCCAAAGTTGTCTTCAATGAGGATGTAAAACTACTGACGAGATACTCTATCTCACTTACAGAGTTTAGGTAGCTACTCTGCACTGTGTTGGTATATGGCATTAGAGAACATAAAGAAGGAATCATATCCTTAAACGTAGTTACAGCGCTTTCTGAAAGACTTCTAGTGTAATGAAACTTATTCCCCACTGTTGGGTAGTCCATCAGAGTAAATGTAAATGTTATTAAGAAATGATCAGACAGAAAGGAGTTTTCAAGGAATACTGTTAATCTTCAATTTCCATACCATATGTCTGAACAAGATTTAAGATATGATTAAAGTGGTGGGTGGACTCATTTACATTTTGAGCAAAGCCAATTGAGTTTAATAATAGATTAAATGCAGTGTTGAGGCTGTCATTCTCAGCATCTGTGTGGATGTTAAAATCGCCCACTATAATTATCTTATCTGAGCTAAGCACTAAGTCAGACAAAAGGTCTGAAAATTCACAGAGAAACTCACAGTAACGACCAGGTGGACGATAGATAATAACAAATAAAACTGGTTTTTGGGACTTTCAATTTGGATGGACAAAACTAAGAGTCAAGCTTTCAAATGAATTAAAGCTCTGTCTGGGTTTTTGATTAATTAATAAACTGGAATGGAAGATTGCTGCTAATCCTCCGCCTCGGCCTGTGCTACGAGCGTTCTGGCAGTTAGTGTGACTCGGGGGTGTTGACTCATTTAAACTAACATATTCATCCTGCTGTAACCAGGTTTCTGTAAGGCAGAATAAATCAATATGTTGATCAATTATTATATCATTTACTAACAGGGACTTAGAAGAGAGAGACCTAATGTTTAATAGACCACATTTAACTGTTTTAGTCTGTGGTGCAGTTGAAGGTGCTATATTATTTTTTCTTTTTGAATTTTTATGCTTAAATTGATTTTTGCTGGTTATTGGTGGTCTGGGAGCAGGCACCGTCTCTACAGGGATGGGGTAATGAGTGGATGGCAGGGGGAGAGAAGCTGCAGAGAGGTGTGTAAGACTACAGCTCTGCTTCCTGGTCCCAACCCTGGATAGTCACGGTTTGGAGGATTTAAGAAAATTGGCCAGATTTCTAGAAATGAGAGCTGCTCCATCCAAAGTGGGATGGATGCCGTCTCTCCTAACAAGACCAGGTTTTCCCCAGAAGCTTTGCCAATTATCTATGAAGCCCACCTCATTTTTTGGACACCACTCAGACAGCCAGCAATTCAGGGAGAACATGCGGCTAAACATGTCACTCCCGGTCCGATTGGGGAGGGGCCCAGAGAAAACTACAGAGTCCGACATTGTTTTTGCAAAGTTACACACCGATTCAATGTTAATTTTAGTGACCTCCGATTGGCATAACCGGGTGTCATTACTGCCGACGTGAATTACAATCTTACCAAATTTACGCCTAGCCTTAGCCATCAGTTTCAAATTTCGTTTAGTTAAGTTTAATTGTTGGAAACACCTCTAATCATCTGGATCTTTTTTTCTCTCTCCCTCCTCTGCTGCATGAGGTGGAGAAGGTTTTTGGAAGTCTAAAAGGTAACTATTTGTAATTGTTATATTGTAATAGGTTGGTAAAACAGTTGCATGTTCATTCCTTCTTATGAGTAGCTTTAAAACTATGTTTATGATAGATGTAACATCTCATTATAAGCGATCAGATGAGCTGTGTGCGCTGACGCAATCACTTGCACTCACTCACAGTTTTTTTTAATTGTTTGTGCAATGTTCTTATACGTGGCTCATTATTTGAATAATCACTGAAATTTCTGACAAATCCATATGTGGCTCATTATTCATGGCTTTATTATTTGGTGGGACCAACGCTAAAGACAAGTGTGCCAGTATCATTCTTAATGAGACGGCACACTCAGAAGCGAGAGGTTTTCCGGCAAGACAATAATTCTGCATGTGACTAGATCATTTGTGGGAGCAGCAGGCATCCACCATGCCACTGTGACATGAAGCAACACCTCCTCCAACAACTATATCCCATCAGGCATAGACAGCCAGCTCCATAAATATAATAAACAAATGTTTTCTATATTTCAATATTTTATTAGTTTTTTTGTCTTTGCCTTTGACTCAATTTGTTGGTAGAATGATTAGCTAATGCACATTCCTGCGTGTACTGACACAAAATTCCCATATTGTGAACATCCCGATATAAGGTATATGTAAACGTCGCAATAATATAATACCAATGCAAAGGGACCATACTCAACTGCACTTCATTCTTAGCCCAACATAAAAGCATGGGCATACAATTACACTTTCTATTTACACAACACAGGCACTGGATTGCCAATTGTCTACCTACAGTACACACTTCTGTCTGTCTATCTACACTATCTACAGTAATCACAATGTCTGCAGGGTTCCTACAGCTTAAGATATGTCAGATTTAAGAAAATACATTTTTTTCAAAATGAAATTTAAGAACATTACAAAAATAAAAATGAACGGTGTGTGTTTGTGTGGGTATCAGAGGCCCTCGAAAAATTACACACACACACACATATATATATATATATAGAGAGAGAGAGAGAGAGAGAGAGAGAGAGAGAGAGAGAGAGAGAGAGAGAGAGAGAGAGAGAGAGAGAGAGATAGATAGATATTGCTATTTGTTTTGCTATCTTGTTGCAATGTCAGATGGAATAATGAATAAAATCATGTGTCCTCTGCTTGGCATTTTTAAGCCTTTTGAAAGACTGATTTAAGACATTTTAATACCAATTAAGACCTTGTTTAACAAATTTAATGGCGTTTAAGGATCTGTGGAAACCCTGTGTCTGTGCAGACCATCGGCATTCATGAAATACCAGTGGCTTTTGTGCCTTCGAGTGAGGGGACTGTGGCTGCTCACTGGTGTGGAGGGTGTGCTTGTCATTATGAGCATTTTATGACAAACAGCTGGACTAATGTAGCTTGTTGCATAATAAAACGGATCATCTAAGATATCCCTGCTGCAATATTCATGCTGATTGAAAGTCTCATCATATTTTGTGTTGTATGTTAATGGCATTAACACATTTAGCAGCTACTGATAGTCTGATCTGTTACAATCACTTCATGCATGATTAAGCAGCTCATAACTTTTATGTTCACACCTAAACAACCAGTTAAGAGGACCACCACGCAGTCCCCAAAGATATGACTGAATGAACACCCAAACTGAGGTTAGCCTGTTTGATTAGATGCTTTGGGCTCGAAGATAAGGGCGTGTTCATGTGCGTCTTTTGTCAGAAAATGGTCCCATCCATGCTCCACTTCTTGATCCAGTGATGGGTTCCTTGTGACATAAACAAAGTCAGTGCTGTTGCTGCTGCCAACATGGCAATGCCCAGATCTGGGCTTCCCAGGTAACAAAATGAAGTTTGTAAAATGTTCTAAGAACATTTGACAAATGTTATCAGAATGTTAGCTGTAAGGTTCTCAGAACATTTTTAAGGGCCCCTTCACACATCACGATTGAAGCGGACTAGCACATGAAGGAGGAATTGCATGCCATTCGTGAAAAATCGGAGCTGCCTCTAAGGCCTCGTACACCTGTCACTACAACTGTTCGTGCACACCAACGGCCAAAAGACAGAGTGCTCTGCGCAAGCCCATTCGATCCCTCTCACGGCAGATGTCGGCCAAATTCCAGGTGACACACACAAACATTCAACACCGCTCGCTAGACACTTAGGAAATGTGGTGCCATTCACGCTGTTTAGAGCCACTTTAGGGCTGGATGTGAAATTTGAAAAAAGCAACACACATGTGGCATGCCAGAGGGTCAGCTCCCCCCTCAACATATGTGCCGTGTGTGTATTGCGCGTGTTTCACACCCCCACTCCCCCCACCACAACGCATGAGGTGTGTGTGTGTTTCGCGTCCCCCCCCATCCGCAACACATGTGGCGTGATCCAGATTTCCCCATAACATTCTTGTAACATTACCTAAAGTCATTATCTAGTCATTGAAAGACTGATTTAGTCCAGATGTGACACTATACTTCATGCTAGTAAACACCCTAGTTTGCTGAATATTTTACACAGGTCTTACAGTTGCCTGGCCACATTTAAATAACATACTGAAGTTTTTATATTTTTTCACATCAACCCATGACCATTTTTGCAGTGTCTCGTCATAAAAATAAGTTTTACAATGCATGGAATTCATATAAGCATCGAATGTTTCTAAAAGCCTGAGATTATAATGGTGTTGCGGCAAATGCTGGTTTTGAGGAACAAAAGAGCCAGTAAGCAAAATATTTTTCCACTTATTACTATCGTGCTGTCTCCATTAACTGACATGGACTTTAATGAGGGAGATGCTAATTGGTTAGTGGTTGCAAACTACTGTATGAAGGAATATATCTTAAATGTGCTTAAATATGCATTAACCATTTGTGCTTTTTCCCCCATTCAGAATCATCCTATTATTCTTCATCTTTTATTGAATCAAGACTATATTGCTTGGAAGTGATCATTTAAATATTAATAGAGCGTGTTGCTGTTGAAGAATATATTACTCATATGCTCATAGTGATCAATATTTATCAATGCTTATTAAACATGTAATCAATAGCTAAGGTTAATTACACAATATGTGTTCAAATATTTTTGAAATATATGTTTGTATGCTGTTGAATTGTGTATTGTGTCTACCAAATTAAAGGTATGTTATGTTTATATTACATTTGCTTTTGCTCAAATATTAGTTTAGTTTCTTAAGGTGCATTTACACATAACCAAGACACGTTACGAATGTCATTTTTCTGTCATTCGTGACACATTCCTGACATTCTTAATGTGACTTAACGCATCTGAATAGGTTTCTTAATAGGGCGTGTTGGTGCGTGATATTCTTGATATTCGTGGAGCATGTTTTTGCCTGTCAAAAAATCTTCCACGAATGTCACACACCACCCTCATTTCGTCTCACGTTGTGGAGGTCACAACTGAGCGTATTGATCCGTCTTGATGAGTAGTGATCCTTAATAGAATGTGACAACGTTCCTGTGATGGTTGTTGGAGCCCAAACTGTCATGTGTTATTACGAAGTGACACGGAAACTGTTAAGTTTTGACACGACTTGTAACGCAGTGTCACATTTCACTGCACGCCACAATGAATCAGTTTTCTGTCACGTGCGCACAATTAAACTCGGCTCCAAATGTTGTTCCACAGTTCCTGCTGAAGCTCCTCAGGACGCTCCTGCAGGTGTTCCACCTGCTGTTGTAACCAATGAGTGGAAGAATGAGTCTGAGCAACCAAAGAAGCGAGAGGAGACTCACGTGCAGCCAGACATCCCTGCACCTCCGGCGGAGGAAGAAGTGTGCGCACAATTAAACCCTGCTGCACCACATTCAGTTTGATTGCTGACACCAAGTCAGCTAAAAGTCTAATTTCAGTGGTCTTCAGCGCGCTCCTGCAGGTGTTCCACCTGCTGCATGTGCCTGATGTTTGGGAAAATGCGCAAGACGAGTGCCGCATAAAGCCACACATCTGACTCTGTCCGTTTCCTCCTCTCTGCGCCACTCCATGGCACAGAGCCCAACTACGCATGCAGTCACAAAGTTCTTCTGAAAAACTGGAGCGATCCTCTGCCCCGAATCATCACATTCGTGATCAGCGGCCAAGAATGTGTACTTCGTGGCATTCATGACTTGTCGTCGTTATGTGTAAATGCAACATTAACGGGCTGTTATGAAGATATGTTACTTATATAATCATTTTCAAAGTGTTGTAAATGTGATGTGTCCCTGTTTCGGTGAGGCCCTGAACATATATTAAGAAACACCTATATGTTGCAAACAGCATAGAGAACAGGATGCCTGATCACAAACAGTCAGATAAGGAGACTAAACTTGATACACGGGAATGATTAGACTTGTTTGTTAGAATATTGTGCAATTTTGAGATGTGCTAATATTCTTGTGGTATAACCGCGTGATGAGACTTGCTAACCGTCTTTCAGTTTGTAGTTTTCTGGCTCAGAGCTTGTTGGAACACCAGACGCCTGGGTGGAAGCTCTCAGCTCCTGGGACCCTTAGAACTTCTGGGTATGATCTCACTCATTCTGTAAAACGTGCATTCTGTTAAATTTTGTGACATTTATATTCTGTTTAATAAATCTCTGAGTGGTGGTCTAGCCCTCAGAGTAATTATGTTCAAACTTAAATAACTGGTCTTAACCTTCTTTCAAATCAACGGACGTGCAGGATAAGAGAGACAGGGGAGAGCGAGGTCACTGGAGACCCCTGCATTATCCCAAGATGTACCACATGATTTTGACTGAGGCTAATGACAGTGACCTCAGTATAACCTCAAATGTCATTGGTTGCAATGCATGTTTGTCATTCTAATAGCTTCAGCTCATCTACTAATATTTTAAAAATGATTACCTATTTTAAATAATAAAAACCTCCAGAATTTCTGAATTACCTCATTTACACTGGTGAAAATATCTGGCTTAAATTAAATATTACTCCCTTATGGGAGCACTGCCAACAATCTGCTTGACCTATTTTTGTAAATGTGGTAACTTAAAAGGGTTATATTAAAAAACAAACGGGCTTCCTTGGAAGATTAAGATCTTTGCATCATGCTGTATTTAGCTTTATCTCTCCCTTCAGAGCCACTGAAGGCTGGCTGTGAAATAGAGGGCGGGATGGTGGGTTTATTGTATGTAGTGGCAAACATTCAGGAGCAGCTCACATTTCAAACAGCATACAGTTTACAACTATAGATAATCATTTGTATGAAGAAAATATTTTTTTTTCCATGTTGGAAATCTTGCAGTTTTATTATTTGACACTGAGTAGTGTCATAATTATTGTTGTTCCTAGATAAAAAAAAACAGTATTATATGGGCTGTTTTACAATTAGGGTACATAAGTGGATTTTGGTTTAATGACAATGTGGAAATGACCAACAAAGTTCCGTTTGCCATACATGGATAAGTATTACTGATCTATCAGCAGCAATGATCATTTGGTTTGATATCCCCAATTGTTTACCTCATTTGTATCCCCATTTGTTTACATCATGGAAATGTCATTTCCATGATGTCTAATTTTGATGGGCTGCCAAAACTATTATGTATTTAGTAGGTAACCACTAAATGGACCAATTTCTTTATCAAAGCCTACTGTATAACAATCTAATTCCCAGTGGGGACGCGAATTGAAACGGGCATTCAAAAATGAAATGTCTTATCTCCAGAAATGGAGTGCATTTCAAACTCAAGCATCAGTGTTATGTGAATAATAATTGTTTGTTTGAAAGCAGTAATCACTATTTGTGATGCCACAAAAAGATGTGTACCTAATTCACTCAAAAGTCTTTAATATTAATACAATAACATGCTTTTGGAGGGTGGTATGCATTTTCAGAGGCCCGACGTCCACGCCCAGTCACCCAAAATGATAGATATTCGCCCCCATTGCGAGCGACTGGGCGTGGACAGAGGGACTCAGAAAATGCATACCGCATGACAACAGCATGTTATTTGCATTATTATCACTTTCTGAGATACACAACACGTAACGCGTACATAAAAAGTTGTCTCACTTTAACTTTTGTCGTGTCGACTGGCAGTGAGTCCTCATCAAGCTGGCTGCTTTGGCTGCTGTTCATTGTCGTACTATCCATGAGAAAATCATCCGGAATATCCATATTGAGACCAACACACACTTCTCGCCTTTTTATCTTTTCCTCTGCGGACAGTTTTTTTCCCCTCTGCGGACAGTTCTTGGGCTGCGCGCACTATGACATCATTTGTTTACGCACAGCGGGCAGTTATAGCCAGGTAGCATTGACGTAAATCTACACTACTGGCCTAGCAATGCCTCAGTAAAGTGATGATAATGGGGTGTAACTCTCTATCTGTCAAAAACTGTCCTCTCCAGAAATGCTTATAGTCCATTACTATTTGAGAACGCAGAAACACAATAGCAGTTGTATACTCTGACTTACCATCTACTTTTTTTAGTAGATAATATATAGCATGGGTAGATTGCACTCATCTTAGTCTGTATAATTTACACAACAATTATCTTCGTAAAAAAAAAAAAAGTCCTCTCCAGAAAGTGTATATGTAAACAACTGACAGGTCTGGAACTTTGTGTATTTAAGTACACCAGCCAGCAGTTACATATGGATAAGTTGAATGCAGTAACCACTTTTTTTTTTTTGGTGCCAGTGACACATACTTGTGTACCCTGACTGTGAAACTGCCCATACTGAATTGTTTTCGCCGTAGTAAGCACTTCTGTAATTGGTCACATTATAATGTGTGGTCAAATAAATAAATGTCATGAAATAAAATATAAGCTTAAACACAACATTGTGTAATGAGAATATTAATCCTGTAAGTAAAAGTGTAAAGCACATAATAGACAAAATTTTGATGATTGAGTATCTTGGACAGGGCTTACATACAACCTACACCCTCCAATATCAGTTGGTGAAAGTACCATGTAGATATGACATAGACACAGGCAAGAAATTAGTACCCCAGGGGGTTGTGGCAACAGGTTATAGACATCTCCATGCATACCCAGTGGTATCAGTTAAATTATGGCACTCCAACATGTTGGGTGGTTATGATAGTACTCAATAGTATTAACATTGTGTAGCAGTACTGCTAACCCAGCAGTGCCATAGGGAGCGTTGTGTTTATCAGCCTTCTTATCCGTGAAGCTTATCTTTGGTTTTTGCTTTCTGTGGCTACAACAGAAGCACTGACACTCGATTTCCTGCATGTCACATGAAATTTCTGCCAAAAATTTAGAATGGTGACAGAATTTTCACAAAAACATCAACAATTTTACATTGTTAGACATTTTCTACAATGCTTCCCATAAAGTCATCATTCTGCAATACATTTTTAATCACTGTAGGGTGTTAGTTGTTTCTGTCAGACGCTCAGAGTGTCAGACCACCATTACACGGAATATTTCTTATCACCTCCACTTGGAACACAAGTCATGTGCCTGTACCTATGTCCATGTAGAAATATTTAATGAAAATGACTAATTATTACAATGACAGCTGCCGGTCACTGTGTGTGGTAAATGAAGCATCACTGTGAGAAATTTGGATGCTTCCATGTGTTAATACGCACTAGACCCTGTAAATCTGGATCTCCAAGCAGTTATCTTTTGTGTACTCCACCCACAAACTGAAAATGTCTTCCAAACATTTCAGCACCGTAGATTTTGCTCTTGGACACAAAAGTCACATTTTGCATTTTGCCAAGTTTGTGCCATCAGTGTCAGGATAATAAACCTCACACAATATGTCAAAGGGTCTGCAGGAAAACAGAGATGTATCCAACAATGTGTCTCCTTTCTGTTTAAGTCCTCCTGAAGTCAGAGAGATGAGTGGTCCGACAAATCAAGACTAACGTCGGTGCCTTCTGGTCAAGATCCCAGCACAGTACATCACCCAGTGGAAATGAACAGAAATGCATGTCAGGCTGAATCATTCGCTTGCACAGACAGTTGTTCGATTAAGACTCGGGTGGGGGCGGTCAGTGTGGTTTGCAATGTGGTGAGGACGGTTACATAAGGATTCCCAGAGGAGCAATAAGTGCTGAAGTCAGCTCAGCTAAAACTATCTATCTACCAATTGATCTGTCTATCCATCTTTCAGAATTTTCAATAATTACCTTCACGTAAGAGAAGATGTTGCAATATGAGTGAAAATGTAGAACTTTATTAAACAATTTCATCATAGTACGTGGGAATATGCATTTGTATCTGTGTATGGTATTAATTGGAGGAATGGTTTGTACGGTGCATCTGGAAAGTATTCACAGCACATTTTCCACGTTATGTTAAAGAATATTCAAAAATGGATAAAATTCATATTTTTCTGCAAAGTTCTACACACAATACCACATAATGACAATGTGAAAAAAGTTTTTCTTTTTCTAGATTTTTGAAAATGTATTAAAAATTAAAAAAAACCCTAAGAAATCACATGTACATAAGCATTAAACAGCCTTTGCCATGAAGCTCAAAATTGAGCTCACGTGCATCCTGTTTCTACAGATTATCCATAAGATGTTTCGACATCTTAATTGGAGTCCATCTGGAGTAAAGTCAGTTGATTGGACATGATTTGGAAAGGCACACACCTGTCTACATATAAGGTCCCACAGTTGACAGTGCAGGTCATAGCACAAAGCAAACATGAAGAAAAAAGAAGAACCTTTATTGTCATTGTACATATAATCAACAAAATGTGTCCTCTGCATATAACCCATTCTAATTACAGTTAGACACAATCCAACCACTAGGATCAGTGGGCAGCCACAGTCCCCACGCAGAAACCCACGCAAACAAATCAAATCAAATCAATTTTATTTATATAGCGCCAAATCACAACAAACAGTTGCCCCAAGGTGCTTTATATTGTAAGGCAAAGCCATACAATAATTACGGAAAAACCCCAATGGTCAAAACGACCCCCTGTGAGCAAGCACTTGGCGACAGTGGGAAGGAAAAACTCCCTTTTAACAGGAAGAAACTCCAGCAGAACCAGGCTCAGGGAGTGGCAGTCTTCTGCTGGGACTGGTTGGGGCTGAGGGAGAGAACCAGGAAAAAGACATGCTGTGGACGGGAGCAGAGATCAATCACTAATGATTAAATGCAGAGTGATGAATATAGAGCAACAAGAGAAAGAAACACTCAGTGCATCATGGGAACCCCCCAGCAGTCTAAGTCTATAGCAGCATAACTAAGGGATGGTTCAGGGTCACCTGATCCAGCCCTAACTATAAGCTTAAGCAAAAAGGAAAGTTTTAAGCCTAATCTTAAAAGCAGAGGGTGTCTGTCTCCCTGATCTGAATTGGGAGCTGGTTCCAGAGGAGAGGAGCCTGAAAGCTGAAGGCTCTGCCTCCCTTTCTACTCTTACAAACCCTAGGAACTACAAGTAAGCCTGCGGTCTGAGAGCGAAGCGCTCTATTGGGGTGATATGGTACTATGAGGTCCCTAAGATAAGATGGGACCTGATTATTCAAAACCTTATAAGTAAGAAGGAGAATTTTAAATTCTATTCTAGAATTAACAGGAAGCCAAGGAAGAGAGGCGAATATGGGTGAGATATGCTCTCTCCTTCTAGTCCCTGTCAGTACTCTAGCTGCAGCATTTTGAATTAACTGAAGGCTTTTCAGGGAACTTTTAGGACAACCTGATAATAATGAATTACAATAGTCCAGCCTAGAGGAAATAAATGCATGACTTAGTTTTTCTGAGACAAGGCCTTTCTAATTTTAGAGAGATTGCGCAAATGCAAAAAAGCAGTCCTACATATTTGTTTAATATGCGCATTGAAGGACATATCCTGATCAAAAATGACTCCAAGATTTCTCACAGTATTACTAGAGGTCAGGGTAATGCCATCCAGAGTAAGGATCTGGTTAGGCACCATGTTTCTAAGATTTGTGGGGCCAAGTACAATAACTTCAGTTTTATCTGAGTTTAAAAGCAGGAAATTAGAGGTCATCCATGTCTTTATGTCTGTAAGACAGTCCTGCAGTTTAGCTAATTGGTGTGTGTCCTCTGGCTTCATGGATAGATAAAGCTGGGTATCATCTGTGTAACAATGAAAATTTAAGCAATGCTGTCTAATAATACTGCCTAAGGGAAGCATTTATAAAGTGAATAAAATTGGTCCTAGCACAGAACCTTGTGGAACTCCATAATTAACCTTAGTCTGTGAAGAGGATTCCCCATTTACATGAACAAATTGTAATCTATTAGATAAATATGATTCAAACCACCGCAGTGCAGTGCCTTTAATACCTATGGCATGCTCTAATCTCTGTAATAAAAGTTTATGGTCAACAGTATCAAAAGCAGCACTGAGGTCTAACAGAACAAGTACAGAGATGAGTCCACTGTCTGAGGCCATAAGTACTCTATTTAAGATCGAAGCATTAATTAATGGTAGGGCTTCCTTGAGCAGCCTGGTAGGAATGGGGTCTAATAGACATGTTGATGGTTTGGAGGAAGTAACTAATGAAAATAACTCAGACAGAACAATCGGAGAGAAAGAGTCTAACCAAATACCGGCATCACTGAAAGCAGCCAAAGATAATGATACATCTTTGGGATGGTTATGAGTAATTTTTTCTCTAATAGTTAAAATTTTATTAGCAAAGAAAGTCATGAAGTCATTACTAGTTAAAGTTAAAAGAATACTTGGCTCAATAGAGCTCTGACTCTTTCTCAGCCTGGCTACAGTGCTGAAAAGAAACCTGGGGTTGTTCTTATTTTCTTCAATTAGTGATGAGTAGTAAGATGTCCTAGCTTTACGGAGGGCTCTTTTTCCAGGCTAAGTGAAGATCTTCTAAATTAGTGAGACGCCATTTCCTCTCCAACTTACGGGTTATCTGCTTTAAGCTGCGAGTTTGTGAGTTATACCACAGACTCAGGCACTTCTGATTTAAGGCTCTTTTTCAGAGGAGCTACAGCATCCAAAGTTGTCCTCAATGAGGATATAAAACTATTGACAAGATAATCTATCTCACTCACAGAGTTTAGGTAGCTACTCTGCCCTGTGTTGGTATATGGCATTGGAGAACATAAAGAAGGAATCATATCCTTACACCTAGTTACAGCGCTTTCTGAAAGACTTCTACTGTAATGAAACTTATTCCTCACTGCTGGGTAGTCCATCAGAGTAAATGTAAATGTTATTAAGAAATGATCAGACAGAAGGGAGTTTTCAGGGAATACTGTTACGTCTTCAATTTCCATACCATAAGTCAGAACAAGATCTAAGGTATGATTAAAGTGGTGGGTGGACTCATTTACATTTTGAGCAAAGCCAATCAAGTCTAACAATAGATTAAATGCAGTGTTGAGACTGTCATTCTCAGCATCTGTGTGGATGTTAAAATCGCCCACTATAATTATCTTATCTGAGCTAAGCACTAAGTCAGACAAAAGGTCCGAAAATTCCCAGAGAAACTCACAGTAACGACCAGGTGGACGATAGATAACAACAAATAAAACTGGTTTTTGGGACTTCCAATTTGGATGGACAAGACTAAGAGTCAAGCTTTCAAATGAATTAAAGCTCTGTCTGGGTTTTTGATTAATTAATAAGCTGGAGTGGAAGATTGCTGCTAATCCTCCGCCTCGGCCCGTGCTACGAGCGTTCTGGCAGTTAGTGTGACTCTGGGGTGTTGACTCATTTAAACTAACATATTCATCCTGCTGTAACCAGGTTTCTGTAAGGCAGAATAAATCAAAATGTTGATCAATTATTATATCATTTATTAACAGGGACTTAGAAGAGAGAGACCTAATGTTTAATAAACCACATTTAACTGTTTTAGTCTGTGGTGCAGTTGAAGGTGCTATATTATTTTTTCTTTTTGAATTTTTATGCTTAAATAGATTTTTGCTGGTTATTGGTAATCTGGGAGCAGGCACCATCTCTACGGGGATGGCGGGGTGAGAGAAGCTGCAGAGAGGTGTGTAAACAACTTTGCTTCAAACAAGGGGAGGACATGCAGACTCCATACAGAAAGGGTGGGAAGCAATCCCACCTTCTTGCTGTGAGGCATGAGTGTGAACCACTAAGCCCTCCTAAATAAAAGGAACCATCAGTACACCTCCGAAACAGGATTGTCTCAAGCCGCAAATCTGGGGAAGAGTACAGAAACATTACTGCTGCTTTAAAGGTCCTAAAGAGCACAGTGGCCTCCATCATCTGTAAATGGAAGACGTTTGGATCCACCAAGACTCTTCCTAGAGCTGGCCACCCGTCTAAACTGAGCGAGAGGGGAGATGACCAAGAACTCGATGGTCACTCAGTCAGAGCTGTAGCATTCCTCTGTGGAAAGGTAAGAACCTTCCAGAAAGACAACCATGTCTGCAGCAATCCACCAATCATACCTGTCTCGTGGACAGGCCACACAGAAGCCACTCCTTAGTAAAAGGCATATGGCAGCCCACGTGGAATTTCCCAAAAGGCACCTGAATTACTCTCAGATCATGGGAAACAAAAGTCTCAGGTCTGATGAGACAAGGATTGAACTCTTTGGTGTGAATGCCAGGTCTCATGTTTGGGGGAAACCAGGCACCATCCCTACAGTGAAGCACGGTGATGGCAGCATCATGGTGTGGGGATGCTTTTCAGCAGCAGGAACTGGAAGACTAGTCACGATTGAGGGAAAGATGAATGCAGCATATCCTGGATGAAAATCTGCTCCAGAGTGCTCTTGACCTCAGAATGGATCAACAGTTCATCATATCAAAGGAGTGGCTTTAGAGCAACTCTCTGAATGTCCTTGACTGGCCCAACCAGAGCCCACACCTGAATCTGATTTAACATGTCTGGAGAGATCTGATAATGGTTGTGCACCAATGCTCCCCATCCAACCTGATGAAGCTTGAGAGGTTCTACAAAAGGGAATGGGCAAAACTGCCCAAAGATAGGTGAATCAAGTTTGTGGCATCACATTCAGGAAGACTTGAGGCTGTAATTCCTGGTGCATCAAAGGTCCATCAATAAAGTAGTGAACAAAGGGTGTGAATATTTATGTACATGTGGTTGCTTCAGTTTTTAATAAATTTGCAAAAATTTGAAAAAAAAGCAAAATTGTTTTTCATATTGTCATTATGGGGTGTTGTGAGTAGAATGTTGTGGGGAAAAATGAATTCACTCCGTTTTGGAACAAGACTATAACATTGGCTGTGGGCTGCACGGTGGCTTAGTGGTTAGCACTGGTGGCTCACAGCAAGAAGGTCATGGGATCGCTTGCTGCCCTTTCTGTGTGGTGTTTGTATGCTCTCCCCGTGTCTGCGTGGGTTTCCTCCGGCACTTCGGTTTTCTCCCACAATTAAAAACATGCTTATTTAGGGTCTGCTCCTTTCTCTGCCACTGACGAAGGCAGCATCTCTACATCTGCAGTTAGTCCACGGGCGTTGGACTGTGGCTGCCCACTGCTCTTAGTGGTTGGATTGTGTATTATTGTACAACCCCAATTCCAATGAAGTTGGGATGCTGTGTAAAATGTAAGTAACAACAGAATACAATGATTTGGAAATCCTCTTCATCCTATATTCAATTGAATACACCACAAAGACAAGATATTTAATGTTCAAACTGATCAACTTTATTGCTTTTGTGCAAATATTTGCTCATTTTGAAATGGATGCCTGCAACACATTTCAGAAAAGTTGGGATGGGGCAACAAAAGAATGGGAAAGTTGATGAATGCTCAAAGAACACCTGTTTGGAAACAGGTGATTGGGTATGGGTATTGGGTATGATTGGGTATAAAAGGAGCATCCCCAAAAAGGCTCAGCCGTTCCCAAGCAAAGATGGGGCGAGGATCACCACTTTGTGAACAACTGCGTGAAAAAATAGTCCAACAGTTTATGAACAATGTTTCTCAATGTTCAATTGCAAGGAATTTAGGGATTCTATCATCTACAGTCCATAATATAATCAGAAGATTCAGAGAATCTTGAGAACTTTCTACACGTAAGTGGGAAGGCCAAAAAAACAACACTGAATGCCCATGACATTCGATCCCTCAGACAGCACTGCATTAAAAACCAACATCATTGTGTAAAGGATCTTACCACATGGGCTCAGGAACACTTCAGAAAACCATCGCCAGTTAAGACAGTTCGACACTACATCTACAAGTGCAAGTTAAAACTCTACCATGCAAAGCAAAAGCCATAGATCAACAACATCCAGAAATGCCACCGCCTTCTCTGGGCCCAAGCTCATTTGAAATGGACAGACGTAAAGTGGAAAAGTGTGCTGTGGTCTGATGAGTCCAAGTTTCAAATTGTGTTTGGAAAATATGGACATCGTGTCCTCCAGACCAAAGTGGAAAAAGACCATCCAGATTGTTATCAGCGCAAAGTTCAAAAGTCAACATCTGTGATGGTATGAGGGTGTGTTAGTGCCCATGGCATGGGAAACTTACACATCTGTGATGGCACCATCAATGCTGAAAGGTACATTCAGGTTTTGGAGCAACGCATGCTGCCATCCAAGCAACGTCTTTTTCAGGGACGTCCCCACTTATAGCAGCAAGACAATGCCAAGCTACATTCTGCATGTGTGCAGGTACTAGACTGGCCGACCTGCAGTCCAGACCTGTCGCCCATTGAAAATGTGTGGCGCATTATGAAGTGCAAAATATGACAACGCAGACCCCAGATTGTTGAACAACTGATGTCGTATATCAAGCAAGAATGGGAAAGAATTCCACCTACAAAGCTTCAAAAATTTGTGTCCTCAGTTCCCAAACGCTTATAGAGTGTTGTTAGAAGGAAAGGTGATGTAACACAGTGGTAAACATATCACTGTCCCAGCTTTTTGAAATGTGCTGCAGGCTTCCATTTAAAAAAAAACAATAAAGTTTATCAGTTTGAACATTAAATATCTTGTACACTCAAAAAAAATATAAATGCAACACTTTTGGTTTTGCTCCCATTTTGTATGAGATGAACTCAAAGATCTAAAACTTTTTCCACATACACAATATCACCATTTCCCTCAAATATTGTTCACAAACCAGTCTAAATCTGTGATAGTGAGCACTTCTCCTTTGCTGAGATAATCCATCCCACCTCACAGGTGTGCCATACCAAGATGCTGATTAGACACCATGATTAGTGCACAGGTGTGCCTTAGACTGTCCACAATAAAAGGCCTGAAAGGTGCAGTTTTGTTTTATTGGGGGGGGATACCAGTCAGTATCTGGTGTGACCACCATTTGTCTCATGCAGTGCAACACATCTCCTTCGCATAGAGTTGATCAGGTTGTCAATTGTGGCCTGTGGAATGTTGGTCCACTCCTCTTCAATGACTGTGCGAAGTTGCTGGATATTGGCAGGAACTGGTACATGCTGTCATATACGCCGGTCCAGAGCATCCCAAACATGCTCAATGGGTGACATGTCCAGTGAGTATGCCGGCCATGCAAGAACTGGGACATTTTCAGCTTCCAAGAATTGTGTACAGATCCTTGCAACATGGGGCCGTGCATTATCCTGCTGCAACATGAGGTGATGTTCTTGGATGGCACAACAATGGGCCTCAGGATCTCGTCACGGTATCTCTGTGCATTCAAAATGCCATCAATAAAATGCACCTGTGTTCTTTATCCATAACAGATGCCTGCCCATACCATAACCCCTCCACCACCATGGGCCACTCGATCCACAACATTGACATCAGAAAACCACTCACCCACACGACACCACACATGCTGTCTGCCATCTGCCCTGAACAGTGTGAACTGGGATTCATCCGTGAAGAGAACACCTCTCCAACATGCCAAACGCCAGCGAATGTGAGCATTTGCCCACTCAAGTCGGTTACAACGACGAACTGGAGTCAGGTCGAGACCCCGATGAGGACAACGAGCATGCAGATGAGCTTCCCTCAGACAGTTTCTGACAGTTTGTGCAGAAATTCTTTGGTTATGCAAACCGATTGTTTCAGCAGCTGGCCGAGTGGCTGGTCTCAGATGATCTTGGAGGTGAACATGCTGGATGTGGAGGTCCTGGGCTGGTGTGGTTAGATGTGGTCTGCGGTTGTGAGGCTGGTTGGATGTACTGCCAAATTCTCTGAAACGCCTTTGGAGACGGCTTATGGTAGAGAAATGAACATTCAATACATGAGCAACAGCTCTGGTTGACATTCCTGCTGTCAGCATGCCAATTGCACGTTCCCTCAAATCTTGCAACATCTGTGGCATTGTGCTGTGTGATAAAACAGCACCTTTCAGAGTGGCCTTTTATTGTGGGCAGTCTAAGGCACACCTGTGCACTAATCATGGTGTCTAATCAGCATCTTGATATGGCACACCTGTGAGGTGGGATGGATTATCTCAGCAAAGGAGAAGTGCTCATTACCACAGATTTAGACTAGTTTGTGAACAATATTTGAGGGAAATGGTGATATTGTGTATGTGGAAAAAATTTTAGATCTTTGAGTTCATCTCATACAAAATGGGAGCAAAACCAAAAGTGTTGCGTTTATATTTTTGCTGAGTGTATTTGTGATGTATTCAATTGAATATAGGTTGAAGAGAATTTGCAAATCATTGTATTCTGTTTTTATTTACATTTTACACAATGTCCCAACTTCATTGGAATTGGGGTTGTAATGGGGATTGGTTAAATTCAGAAGACACATTTCATTGTATGTATGTACATATGTAGAATGACAATAAAGACTCTATAAAATGTGGAAAAGTGAAGCGCTGTGGAATACTTTCTGAATGCACCCTATGTAGAGCTTAAGGAAAGTATGACCTTAAAGGCCCTTTCACACATAGCACGAATGAGCCCGAATGGCGAACGAAGGAGGATTTGGATGACAGTCATGCAAATTCGAACTGCACTCGAACGCCTCTTACAGCATTCTCACGGCAGTCGGCACATCCATTTGTCACAGTACATGCACACCACATTCGTGTTGACTTCATGTGGGAAACTCAGTCGAATGATGGTGGAGATGCAGTCATACCCCATTCCACTGAAGTCGCAACATTCGTAATGCAAGTCGGTACGCAAGTCAGACCATTCAGAGCATGTTTCTTTTACTGAAAGCGTGGAACAGAGCATGTTTGTGATTTGTGCCTCAGCATTGAGTTGCGCTAAACTAAGATGCCACATGAGGGACACTGACCAGTCCCGCTGAGGAAGCCACCCCTGTGATCACAAAGTCAGATAGAATTAACAGGACCGCCATGATGTGATCCAGCTGAGAGCTTTTTAATTCATCGCCTAAGTTGAGCTAAACCAATGGCTAAGCTAAATGCTACCAGGAACCCTGCTGTCAGTGACACTAGATCCACTGTCTGCAGAAGGCTGACAGAGGGACACTGTTTTTCTGTGGACAAAAGATAGCACCACTTTGTAACAATAATTCTACATGGCTCTGTGTGTGAATACAGCATGACTGAAATTAGAGGCACAATTTTCACAGTACGTAATCATTATTTTTCAGTCTTATTGAGACGTATGATTTTTTTTTTTCTGAATACATTGTGGGTTACCAAGGAGCGGAGATGAACATATATTGATCGCAAAATAAAAGAATTTGATTTGAAAGCCAAATTAAAGCCATATTAAAATCATATTACATTTGGAAAGAAAAGCAACACAGATTGACTGTGTGTCCCAGAGTAAGTTCCAAAGTGGACGCAGGTGGAGTGACCTTCAGGCAGCACATTAGGTTACGTCACTTTTATTGATAAAAAATAGTATGCATTTTTCAGATGCTGTATGCCAAATTTTATTTTTATCAACTACAACTACATCAGGACTCACACAAGATAAAGAGTTGGAAGTATTGATTCATAATCTGGTATATAATTTTCTAAAAGATAGTGTTGATTGAGTGTGATATGGCCTTTAAGAGCAAGGGTTTTGTTTCTTGAAGGACCTGTTTTATTTTTATATTAATGATGAGGTATGCAGTATGTCAATGAGTAAGTTGGTTGCACATTTTTTACAATCACAGTTTTTTTCCCCCACTAGTAATGTGTGTATTATTGAAACATGAACATCACAGGACTTGACTATATGTAAATGCACCAGAATACTTTCGTTTTTGACTACAGGACATCAAGAGCAACAAGAACAATGAGAACAGGTACAAGAAGAATGAGATGAGCAAGTACAAGGAGAACAAGAAGATGAAGAAAAAAGCACAGTACACGGATAAGAAGAACAAGAAAAGCAAATACAAGGAGAGGAAGAAAAATGTTGTTGGTTAGAGATTTTTGATTATTGCTGGTTATCTTCTGCCAATCCCAAACAAAGTATTTGGGAGGGATATAGCTTATGTACTTCTGTTTAACCATCCATTTATCATCCATCTATCCATCCATTTTCTTGCGCTTCATCCGAGGTCGGGTCGCGGGGGCAGCATCTCAAGCAAAGCCGCCCAGACCTCCCAATCCACACACACCTCCCCCAGCTCCTCTGGAGGAACCCTGAGGCGTTTCCAAGCCAGCTGCGAGACATAATCCCTCCAGCGTGTCCTGGGTCTTCCCCGGGGCCTCCTCCCGATGGGACGTGCCCGGAGCGCCTCACCAGCAAGGCGTCCGGGGGCATCCGAAAAAGATGCCCGAGCCACCTCAGCTGGTTCCTTTCGACGTGGAGGAGCAGCGGCTCGACTCCGAGCTCCTCCCGAGTGACCGAGCTCCTCACCCTATCTCTAAGGGAGCACCCAGCCACCCTGTGGAGGAAACTCATCTCGGCCGCTTGTACTCGCAGTCTCGTTCTTTCGGTCATGAGCCAAATCTCATGACCATAGGTGAGGGTCGGAACGTAGATCAATCGGTAAATCGAGAGCTCTGGCCCCCTGCTCAGCTCTCTCTTCACCACGATGATCTGATACAGCAACTGCATCACTGCAGATGCTGCACCAATCCGTCTGTTGATCTCACGCTCCATCCATCCCTCTCTCGTGAACAAGACCCCGAGGTACTTAAACTCCTCCACTTGAGGCAAGGACACTCCATCGCCAAGTCCCTTTGGCAGAATTAACCAAACTTGGAAAATGGGCAATTCCAGTGGAAGAAGCAGTCACACCAGAATATGGATCTGTGTGGATATTAATTATACAACCCCTTAGACAACATGTTTTCTGTCTTTATGGGAACCTGCAGTATGACACCATGTCAAGACTTTATATCACCTTTCTGAAACGAGCAATAATTCCGGTTAGGGCCATTGGCGAGGCTATGCTCCAGATTTCACCCCAAGGAAAGTGCTCGGACTGAGCACCTAAATAAGATTCTATATATTATGTCTCTCCACTGAATAGTCAGTGCTCTTCCTCCTGGTCATCTCAAATTGTATTGACTGAATGTGCACACTCACTCGCCAGCACCTCCATTGGTCATTTGCCTTTCCAAAGCACTAATGGCTTCCAACCTGTTTTCCCTTCTTGCTGAAAAAAACTAACAGAGGACCATTCCAATTTGTCCATGTGCTCAATTACCTGCCATCTTTACCCCATCCTTAGATGTGGTCAATGTCTCTGACGTTTCTGAAGCAGCTAAACAGACTCTGGAGTCATCTTGATAAGAGATCTCACTGCCATTAAACCCACCTTTCCCCACAAGAGACTTTAAATAAATCTGTTTGTGTTCCTGCGCTCCTAGTCTGCTTACTGTTTGCATTTGAGTATGATTTATGATTGATCATTAGTCACATAGAAGCTTTTTTTTTTTTTTTTAAGTAATCAGTCTCTTGTGTTGCATCTGATATGATGCAACTCCACACTCAGATTCCAAGCTACAATTATCTTTGGAGAAAAATACAGGGAAGATGATGATGTGAAGATAAAATAAATTAACTGACTTTAATGTAGGCTTTAAGATGAAATTCAATTATCTGAAACAAAGAATGCAATTTTGTAATTCTGTCAATTACACAATGTGCAGCTTAATTAAATTCAAATGGGGCTAAATCAGTACTTGATTATGGTTTTAATTTATGCACATCTCCACTGCAAGTGCCATTTGTTACCTTACAGGCTTTGCTCTGTCTGCTTAAAGACCTGTGTGTTTCTATGTGTGCTGCCATTCTTGTGTTTGTACAAATAATTTGTTGTCTGAATAAAATCACTGCCATTAACCAACAGACTTTCTACAAACACTGATAACTGTGCCATCGTAATGTGTAACAATACCAGTGATTCAGTGGCAAAGGACACTATTGCCAGATTTTCCTTCCTTTTTATTTTTTGTAATTGGCAAGAATGGTGCAGGATGAGTTCAGTTTATTTTGAGAGGATGATGCTGTGCAGTTCTTTTCCAAATGACACAAAACATGGCCATCTGACTGAAATTGAAAGGCAAAGCCTTTGGGGCAGATGGATAAGAATAAAACATGCAACATTTTAGAATGTTCTGCTGTGCGATGCCAGTTATATTTTTCTTACTGTTGTCAACAGTTGTTATTGGGGATGTGCATCTCTTACTTATAAAGCTGGATGATGTGATTCTAGATACCGCAGCAACAGCATGATTCAGAAATGACACTTTTATATATATATGGCATATTAGGTTTAGTACAATACAGCAAAATACGAGGGACATCCTTCAGCTTTTTGCTGTTCTGTAGTATATTGGCACGGCCTCTGCTTGGCTTTTGTTCACCACTTGTGGCAGCACCACAGAGAGTAACAGAAACTGCATAGATGAAGTCCAGAAGAAGAAATCAGCGGCTGTTAGCATAACATAAATAGTGTAGTAAAACATTTCAGTTATGATCTGATATGACATCAAATTCTGGCCTCAATATGAAGTTTAGATGGGTACACCTATCCCTTACACTGACTGCCGCTGATTTTGTGCTCTGGGATCCAGGGACTTCCAGCGGACCAGGTCATGTTAACATACCTTCAGAAATTTCCCTTTGAAGATACTTGCATATATTGCAGGTTTCATATCAAAATACTCAGAACAATCTCAGATTTCTGAAAGTAAGGCATACATTTGTCCAGACCACTGTGTAAAATATGTAATTTGGCTCTAAAGCTAGAAATTTGGTTCACAAAGGTAGTGCATTTCATGAAAAAGAATATAGATCAATGTAATAAATTTACAAAAATAAAATATGTGCCATATAGCACAGCAGTGCCACCTGCTGGGAGCTGCACAGCAAGGAACTGCTTCATTGCAAAAGAGCATATAGGCAAAATAAATTCAATTTTCACTGTCAGCTAAATGTCTTCTATTTTCAAATCAATCCTGATTTTATGAAGAAAGCCCCTCGTGATGAAAACTCTGACATCCATATTGAAAAAACGTCCATAATCTCTGCATTAACAAAAAGAGAGAAATGTTCTGCACCAATTCTAAAAATGTAACCCCTCCACATATTTATTATTTCATTATGAGTTTCTTTGTGTAGCAAAGTAAAAGCTAAAATTAACCTGTTTTTAAATAGGTTAGAACATTTTTTTAGATCGTCTCCCTTCCAAGATGGCGCCACGTGAAGGCGCCCTGGTATTCTGGTGCTCACTGTTTTGTCTGTTTTTGTGCGTGAATCGCGTGTCATCATGTCCCTACACCCGCGAGGAGCTTCTAAACATCAGATCATCAACACCCACGGACATTACGCCAGTTTTTTTAGTGCCTGTAGCTGAACTGGTTCACTTTTTGGCCAAAAACGTGAGACGACGGCGGAGAGGAAAACGAGCTGGAGCTCTCGTGCGCCTCAGACGAAGGGGCACGCGCACGCCCCTACCTGGGATATTTCTCTCCAACATCCGCTCACTCCACAACAAGATGGATGAGCTGGCACTGCTGATGAAGAAGAATAGAGATTTCTCCTCATCTTGTGTACTGTGCTTCACGGAGACGTGGTTAAATGCACAGACACCGGACTGCGCACTTCAACTAGAGGGATTCTGACTCCTCCGCGCAGACAGAGACCGAGCACTCTCTGGTGGAAAAACAAGAGGTGGAGGACTCTGCTTCTATATCAACAACGCCTGGTGCTCCGATGTGACTGTGATCTCCCAACACTGCTCTCCCTCTCTGGAATATCTCCTCATAAACTGCAGACCGTTCCACGTGAGTTTAACTCTTTCATACTTTGGGACTCTCAGATCACGTGATGGTCCACTTGATCCCCATGTACAGACAGAGACTTAAACTCTCTAAACCTGTTGTGAGGACGTCTAAAGTGTGGAGCAATGAAGCTGTAGAGGAGTTACGCGCGTGCTTGGCCACCACGGATTGGGATATGTTTGAGGCTTCAACAGACAGTCTAGATGACTACACGGACACTGTGATGTCATATATTCATTTCTGTGAAGACAGCATCATCCCACAGCGTACCAGGGTGAGATATAACAATGACAAGCCCTGGTTCACACCTAAACTCCAGCAGCTCCGTCAGCAGAAAGAGGTGGCTTTCAGAGGAGACAGAGACAGCTATAGAGGTGCAAAGTACAGATTTAGCAAGGAGGTGGCAAAGGCTAAATCCATGTACAGCTCACGTCTGCAGCAAAGGTTCTCTGCCAACGACTCGGCCTCTGTGTGGAGGGGGTTGAAAGAGATCACCAACTACAAGCCCAAAGCACCTCGTTCTGTTGACAACCTGAAGCTGGCCAACGACCTGAACGTCTTCTATTCACGCTTTGAAGACAAGGACTCACACCTCCCCACCCCCCACACAACTGGATACTCAAACACTCTGGACCTCCCCCCTCTCACTGCTGCCCTCCCCACTCCCCCTGTTGCCCTCTCGGTCCAAGAGGAGGACGTGAGGAGACATTTCAAAAGGCTGAATCCACGTAAGGCCCCGGGCCCAGACTGTGTCTCTCCTGCCACCCTGAGACACTGCACTGATGAGTTGGCCCCAGTCTTCACGGGGATCTTCAACACCTCCCTGGAGTCATGCCATGTTCCAGTCTGTTTCAAGTCCTCAATCATAGTTCCAGTCCCCAAGAAACCACGTGTCACTGGTCTTAATGACTACCGTCCTGTGGCTCTCACGTCTGTAGTCATGAAGACCTTCGAACGCCTAGTTTTATCCCACCTGAAGTCCATCACCGACCCCCTCCTGGACCCCCTGCAGTTTGCCTACAGGTATGTAGATGATGCCATAAACCTGGCCCTGCACTCCATCCTGCAGCACCTGGACTCCCCAGGAACCTACGCTAGGATCCTGTTTGTGGACTTTAGCTCTGCATTCAACACCATCCTTCCAGCTTTGCTCCAGGACAAGCTTTCTCTGCTCCACGTGCCCAACTCCACCTGCAGGTGGATCACAGACTTCCTGACGGACCGGAGTCAGCGTGTGAGGCTGGGAAAAAATGTCTCGAACACTCGGGCTCTCAGCACAGGATCTCCACAGGGCTGTGTCCTTTCCCCTCTGCTCTTCTCCCTCTACACTAACTGCTGCACCTCCAGCCACGACTCTGTAAAGCTCATCAAGTTTGTGGACGACACCACCCTCATCGGACTCATTTCGGATGGGGATGAGTCTGCCTACAGGAGGGAGGTGGACCGGCTGGTGACCTGGTGCAGCAGCAATAACTTGGAGCTCAACGCCCAGAAAACAGTGGAGATGATCGTGGACTTCAGCCCCCCCGCCCTCCCTCGCCCTCACCAACACCCCCATCAACACTGTGGACTGTCACTGCTTCCTCGGCACCATCATCACCCAGGACCTCAAGTGGGAGTCAACCATCAGCTCCCTCATCAAGAAGGCCCAGCAGAGGATGTACTTCCTGCGGCAGCTGAAGAAGGCCAAGCTGCCTGTCCAGCTGATGGTGCAGTTCTACACGGCCATCATCAAGTCCATCCTCTGCTACTCCATCACGGTGTGGTACGCCAGGGCCACAGCCAGGGACAGACACAGACTGCAGCGCATTGTGGCCTCTGCTGAGAAGGTGATCGGCTGTAGCTTTCCATCTCTCCACGACCTGCACGTCTCCAGGACTCTGGGCCGAGCAGGTCGGATCACAGCTGACCCTTCTCACCCTGCTCACGGTCTATTCAAACCACTCCCCTCGGGCAGGAGGCTACGGTCCATCCGGACCAGAACCTCCCACCATAAGAACAGTTTCTTCCCCTCTGCCGTTAGACTCATGAACACTTCATAACTCAGTCACCTTAAGCTTAACTCTGTCATTTTATCATTTTATCACGGGTCACTTTAGACAATGTACTTTGGTTTTTAATTGCACTCCTCGCACTGCACTGTTTTTTCTGTTTCTCTGTTTTTCTGTTGCACACAGCCTTTCATATTTCATATTTCTTTTTTTTTTATCTTATATTTTATCTTATTTTGACACATATGTTATATTTTATCCTAGCATTTTATCTCTTCTTAATGTTGCGCCATTGTACCGAAGCAAATTCCTAGTCTGTGAATTCTGTTCACTGGCAATGGCAATAAACTTCTTCTGATTCTGAGTGTTCATTATTGCTATTATTATTATCATTATTATTATTATTATTGAACTGAAATTGAAAATTCCCATGTTTCAACCAGAATTCCACACTGACAAGATGTTACAGCCACTTACAAGCAGACAGGCACACTGATGTTGCAGGATCACGTGATCTTCTTGAGACTCTAGGATTGGCTGTGAGTGACAGATCATCTCAAGGCAAGATGGAAACTATACATTCATTCATTCATTCATTTCATTTATTATACAGGAAAAAGGTTAAAAGCACAATTGCACATTACCCCAGGCCTGACTCAGTTAAAACTGTTTTACAGCAGGTTCCTGTTTTACACGTAAACCTACACACAAACAATCATTTCATTCAATCATGTGGACAATAAACCTAACATGTACAGCACACATTCATAAAATCATAAACACATAAATAAAAAGATAAAAAGATCAGACAAGTGAGAAAGGTAGATCAGTGGTTACATGAATAACTATTCAATAAATCGTCTCTGTAGGTTTTTTTAAATAGTATCTCTGAGCTGATAGTTCTAGTGCCCAGAGGGATATCATTCCACACCTTAGTATAGATGTAGAAGAATGATCTTTGTCCATAGGTGTTTTTATAAGAAGGGACTTGGAGCTGTTCCGCCGATGTTGAACTGGTGCTCCTTTGAGAGTTTGTAGTTGGAACCAGAGCCAACAGAGCTGGTGGCAGGTTGAAGTTTTTTAACTGAAAATAGAATCTAATAGCCATACTACTTATATAGTTGTTGAAAGTCAGAGCATTTGATCTGGACAGAGCTATACAATGGTGGGTCCCACCTGGAAGTTGACAGTGTATTTTAAAAGCTCTGTTGTACAATCGAGCCACAGGATCATCATTTGTGGTGAGAGACCATATAGGCAAACAATAGGAGATAGAGGAGAGGACTACAGCATGGAGGTACGTATGAGAAACAGAGGTTGACAAATATGGTCTGATTTTGTTGTAGACATACAGTTTTTGTTGCAGTTTCTTGGTCAGAGAGTTGACATGTTCTTTGTAATTAAGATGAGAATCCAAGAGCACACCAAGATATTTATAGGTTGTTGTTATGTGCAGGGAAGTTTGTTGTTATAGTGGGGAAGTAGTATTTTCAGGAAGTGGTAGTGGTCTGTGACAGCCATTCGCTGATTTATTAAAAGTCAATCTGGATGCGCCGAAACGTCTGTGCACCCCAGAATGGTTAACACTCCTGTGACCAGCCTTACAAGATCTTCACACTGACCTTTGAACTTTTGAAAAATGGGGAATTAGCAGCAAAACAAAATTAACCCCTTAATGCCTGAATTTATATAGCTGTATATCAATCAATCAATCAATTTTTTTTATATAGCGCCAAATCACAACAAACAGTTGCCCCAAGGCACTTTATATTGTAAGGCAAGGCCATACAATAATTATGTAAAACCCCAACGGTCAAAACGACCCCCTGTGAGCAAGCACTTGGCTACAGTGGGAAGGAAAAACTCCCTTTTAACAGGAAGAAACCTCCAGCAGAACCAGGCTCAGGGAGGGGCAGTCTTCTGCTGGGACTGGTTGGGGCTGAGGGAGAGAACCAGGAAAAAGACATGCTGTGGAGGGGAGCAGAGATCGATCACTAATGATTAAATGCAGAGTGGTGCATACAGAGCAAAAAGAGAAAGAAACAGTGCATCATGGGAACCCCCCAGCAGTCTACATCTATAGCAGCATAACTAAGGGATGGTTCAGGGTCACCTGATCCAGCCCTAACTATAAGCTTTAGCAAAAAGGAAAGTTTTAAGCCTAATCTTAAAAGTAGAGAGGGTGTCTGTCTCCCTGATCTGAATTGGGAGCTGGTTCCACAGGAGAGGAGCCTGAAAGCTGAAGGCTCTGCCTCCCATTCTACTCTTACAAACCCTAGGAACTACAAGTAAGCCTGCAGTCTGAGAGCGAAGCGCTCTATTGGGGTGATATGGTACTACGAGGTCCCTAAGATAAGATGGGACCTGATTATTCAAAACCTTATAAGTAAGAAGAAGAATTTTAAATTCTATTCTAGAATTAACAGGAAGCCAATGAAGAGAGGCCAATATGGGTGAGATATGCTCTCTCCATCTAGTCCCCGTCAGTACTCTAGCTGCAGCATTTTTAATTAACTGAAGGCTTTTTAGGGAACTTTTAGGACAACCTGATAATAATGAATTACAATAGTCCAGCCTAGAGGAAATAAATGCATGAATTAGTTTTTCAGCATCACTCTGAGACAAGACCTTTCTGATTTTAGAGATATTGCGTAAATGCAAAAAAGCAGTCCTACATATTTGTTTAATATGCGCTTTGAATGACATATCCTGATCAAAAATATATACAGTATATAAAAAAAATGTTTTGTGTGTGTTTTTGCCTTTAAGTAGATGGTAAATAATATTGAGATTATTAATTTCACTTTTGCACAAAACATAAATAGTAATTTTGGTATTTTGGAAATAATTTATGTTATAATGTTATAATAATAATACTGGTATGTTGCAAATATGTGACAACAGGCATACTGGTCAATTTGGTATGTTGCATATTTGAGTCAAATATTGCAGCATATATGCAACAATTTATGTCTATTTATAATATTAAAATCTAGCCATTAACTGCTTCACAGTACATTTGGATTGATTCAGGGGATCCTTGTATCGATGTAACCACATTGCTTACTTTAAAATAGATTTTTGATTTGTACCAATTAATTATTACACGGCAAGTTGTTATATGCCTCTGCAGTTTGAATTTCTGTTGGGCCAAAGAGATGCCACTGAGAAACTTGTGCTGTGATGAATTAGTGCAATCAGGAGGGATGTGGAATTAATATATCTGATTAAGTGCCTAGCTGAAGTAGCATTTGGAGTCTAAAAAGATTTTAAACAAGACAGAAGGAAGGGGGTGTTGTTCATAGCACAAGAAAAGCCAGGTCGGGCATTAAAAATAAACTAAAATGGGAAAAGAAAAAGCAGACACTTTTACTGGTTTCATTCAAAGAGTGTGTTTGAGGGTTTTTTTTCCTTCACCTTACTGTGAAATGGATTCTATGTCATTATTCATCAGTATAGATTCTGGATGTCAATATTTCATGATGGGAGCTGAAACCATCAAACTCTACTCTCCCAAGTCACTGTGATCTGTTTTCTTGAAGACCGCGTCATTAGAAAAAGGCTGAGAATGGCTGGAAAAGAAGACATTAAGGACAACACAAAGAGGGAAAAATTCAGAGGAAGGCACAATACTAACACTCAAAGACAGTCGACAAAGTGGTGGAAAAGGTGGTTTAAGGAGAAACAGAGAAGATGAAAGCCACAGGCTACGTGGTTTGCACCAGAGAGAAAGAGAGACGAATAATTGACCAGTGTGAAATCCCTTGAAATGCCTGACTTTCATATGAAAGCCTTGAAAAAAAAGCCTCTGGAGAACAGATGAGAATGGATGATGCGATACCACAGGGCGTTGTAGGAAATGGAGTGTCCTGAACTGGGGAACATACAGCACAAGATTAAGTGAATTATATGTGTTGTTTGGGTTCTGGCTCTGATTCTATGTGTTGCTTTCAACAATAATGACATGTTGCAGCTCATGCCAGGAGAGCAGACATGTTAAGTTTTTAAATTTAGGGGTGATGGGGGCTACAACACATCCAAATTCAACATGAGCAATGCACATTCAAGGGGGACGAGGTGCATTCGAAAAAGTTGGACAGCATTCTCAGAGCAGTCTAAACAGTCAGGCACAGTCGTATGTTTTGCATGTTCAAAACAGTCGTGGCACAGTCGAAGTGGAACCACAATCGAATGGCAGTCGAAGTGCCGTCTGACTGCACTCTGATTGCATTCTAAACAATCGGACGGCATGAAAATAGCATTGATGACATTTTTTTTTCCAATATTTATTTCATTCATTTAAAAGCCGAAAAGCAGAAATTAGTACATTGACACTGAATGAAAAGGAGCAGAGAGAAGAACAAGTCTTATATTTTCTGCCCCTTTTTACAATACAGTCTTTCAATTTTAAGCATCATTATTCAACATTATTTAACAGATTACATTTTTTGACTTTGTGACATACCACTGACTTATTTCATAATTTTAGCCATTATTTAAAAGATTACATTTTTAACAGTTTACATTTTAGACTTAAAACATTTTAGACATTATTAACAGATTACATTTTAGACTTTGTCACAACCCACTGACTTATTTCATAGTTTCATACTTCACATCATACTTCTTCACATCAAACCACGGTCCTACGCACGGGCGGTAACAGATGAGAGCGGAGGGGAGCCCAGTGAACAGGAGGTCAGCTCTGTGGAAAAACAGGTTGCTGATTTCCTCCTATCTAAAGGTATAGAAATGGATTTAAATAACATTGAAGCGTGCCACCCTCTGCCCCGGAGAAATGACGGTGATAAACGAACCGTCATCATGAGATTCATCAACAGAAAACACAAAACAGCACTGTTAAAACAAGGAAGAAAACTGAAAGGGACAAACGTATTCATCAATGAACATCTCACCAAACGGAATGCCGACATCGCCAGGAAAGCACGCTTCTTGAAGAAACAGGGAAAAATCCAGCACACATGGACTTCAAACTGTAAAATATTCATCAAACTGAACGGATCACCAGAACAAGCAAAAGTCATGGCAATAAGGAACATCGAGGAGCTGGACAAATATGAACAATAGTGTTTCTTAAAGCGAGGATCTGGACAGATATGACCAATAAGGTATGAGGACACAAACACATCACAACACCATGACACAGACCAGAGGAACCTATTCATCTACTACCTATTCATCTACATCTGGAGACAAGAAGGATATAACTCAAAGGATTGCTGATCATGGAAAAGTAGAACTGAGAACATTTAAATACACAGACCACAATGTACTGGACTTGGAGCACGATATAGACCCAGACAATAATTTCTTCTCAAATATCAATGACAGTTGTTGCTATTATACAGATGAACAGTTTAATCGGATCATTAAAACGGATAACAAATTATCAATAATCCATTTCAACCGCAGAAGTCTATATGCAAACTTTAACAACATTAAAGAATATTTAAGTCAGTTTAAAAAAATATTTAACATAATTGCTATATCAGAAACATGGATCAATGAAGATAAAGGAATGGATTTTGAACTGGATGGATATGAATTTAATTGTGTAAACAGAAAGAATAAGAGTGGAGGAGGAGTGGCTGTGTATGTGGATAAGAACATGGATTATAAAATAGTAGACAATATGACAACTGTGATTGATAACTTATTAGAATGTATAACTATTGAAATATGTGAAGAAAAAAGCAAAAATGTATTAGTCAGCTGTATATATAGAGCACCAGGATCTAGTATTGAAACATTCACTGACTGTATGGGAAAAATGTTCTCAAAAACTAATCAAAAAACTGTGTTCATTTGTGGTGACTTAAATATTGATCTGCTCAATCCAAATAAGCATAAAATAACAGATGAATTTATCAGTATAATGTACAGTATGAGTTTATATCCAAAAATCACCAGGCCAAGCAGAATTACATCCCATAGTGCCACCTTAATTGATAATATATTCAGCAATGATATTGAGAATAACACTGTGAGTGGATTATTAATCAATGACATTAGTGATCATCTACCAGTTTTCATCGTTTATAATAGAACCATCGGCGGAATCAGCCAGAGGAGAAAATAAAATACAGGCGAGTGCGGACAGAGGAAAACATGAACACACTAAAGAAGGATTTACAGGAGCAAAACTGGGAAAAGGTATACAGTGAAAGTGATGTTGATAGTGCATATGAAACTTTTTTACAAATATTTACATCATTATATGATAAAAATTGTCCAATTAAACAAGACTACAGAAAACAAAAAATCCAAGCTCGACCATGGATGACGAAAGGGTTACAAAATGCATGTAATAAGAAAAATACACTGTATAGAGAATTCATAAAACTAAAGACTAAAGAGGCAGAAAATAGATATAAGAAATACAAAATAGATTAACTAATATTATACGGGTATGTAGGAAGGAATATTATAGTAACATATTATATAATAACAAAAACAATATTAAAGGAATATGGGATATATTAAATAGCATTATCAAAAATGGTAATAAAAAACAGAGTTACCCTCAGTATTTCATTGATAATAATGTCAAGAAGGAAAATAAGGATGAGGTAGTCAACGGTTTTAATAATTTTTTTGTAAATATTGGACCAAGCTTGGCAGAAAAAATTCCCGATTCCCAACCTGAGGATTGGGATAATAATCTCATAGAAAGAAATCCCTGTTCAATGTTCCTCACAGCAGTGGATGGAAATGAAATTATAGACATTGTGAATAATTGTAAATATAAAACATCTACCGATTTAAATGAAATTGATATGGTGGTGGTAAAACAGGTCATTGAATGGATTGTAGAACCATTAACATACATCTGTAACTTATCATTTCAAACCGGTAAATTTCCCAATCAAATGAAAATAGCTAAGGTTGTGCCGCTGTATAAGACTGGGGATAGACACCACTTCACAAATTATAGACCTGTTTCTTTGCTTCCACAATTTTCCAAATTATTAGAAAAGTTATTCAATAATAGATTAGACAAATTCATAAATAAACATAAATTACTTACTGATAGTCAATATGGATTCAGAGCACATAGTTCAACATCACTTGCATTAATAGAATCAGTTGAGGAGATTACAAACGCCATAGACCACAAATTACATTCAGTTGGAATATTTATAGATCTTAAAAAGGCTTTTGATACAATTAATCATGACATATTAATCAATAAACTTGAACAGTATGGGATTAGGGGGTTGGTGTTGCACTGGGTGAGAAGCTACTTAAGTAACAGAAAACAGTTTGTGAAGTTGGGGGAATATACATCATCATGCTTGGACAATGCTTGTGGCGTCCCACAGGGGTCAGTATTGGGTCCAAAACTGTTTCTAATTTATATAAATGATATTGTCAATGTTTCCAAAATATTAAATTAGTATTATTTGCAGATGACACAAGCATTTTTTGTTCAGGGGGGGATTTGCAGGAGTTACTGAGGAGGATCAGTATAGAAATGGGAAAATTGAAAATATGGTTTGACAGAAACAAATTATCATTAAACTTAAGTAAAACAAATACATGTTATTTGGCTATTGTAATACAGATATACAGGTTCAGTTACAAGTCGAGGGGGTAGATATTGAAAGGGTACATGAAAATAAGTTTCTGGGGGTGATAATAGATGATAAGATAAACTGGAAGACTCATATAAAACATATACAAAGTAAACTGTCAAGAAGCATTTCAGTTCTAAACAAAGCGAAACATATTCTGGACCACAACTCACTCCGCATTCTTTACTGCTCACTGGTTTTACCATATTTACAGTACTGTGCAGAGGTATGGGGTAATACTTATAAAGGTACAACACAATCACTATCAGTAATGCAGAAAAGAGCTATAAGAATTATTCATAATACTGGCTATAGAGATCATACAAATCCACTATTTTTACAATCCAAATTCTTAAAATTCACAGACTTGGTTCATTTTCAAACAGTACAAATTGTGTATAAAGCAATAAACAATTTACTTCCAGCAAATATTAAAAATATGTTTTTTAACAGATCAGGGGATTACAGTCTGAGGGGGAAATTTAATTTAAAGCATCAGTGGGCACGAACAACATTAAAAGGTTTCTGTATTTCTGTCTGTGGGGTGAGGATGTGGAACAGATTGGGAGTGGGGCTCAAGCAATGTCCAAGCATGAACCAGTTCAAACAGCGGTACAAAAATATGGTTTTTTCTGGGTATAGGGAGGAGGAAGGGTAATGAGGGTTAGGGTGTTTTTGTTGTTTGCTTCGGCTTGTAAATATATAGTATTTTGTATGTAAGTAGGTATGTGTAGGTGTATATTTATGTTTGTGTATATATATGTGTATATATGTATATGTGTATATATGTGTATGTTGATGTGTATATGTATGTGTGTGTATATATATGTATATATATATATATTGATATCGGTTTAGGTGTGTAGGAATTTATGTGTATATGTGGCAAAGGGTATTACTGGTTGTGGGGAAGAAGGGGTAGGGATAAATAAGCTGATGCTTCACCCTACCCCTTTTCGGACATGTTGGGTACACAGTAGGAACTTTTTTGTTGTTGTCTTTACTGATCTATCTTGTAATTGTTGTTGTATCAAATGTTCGAAATAAACAGTTTTCATTCATTCATTCATACTTAATACATCTAGTTTAATACGTTTTTTTAAATAATTTAAGCGACCTTGATTCTTTGATTTCTTTGTTGAGGTTGTTCCATAATTTTACGCCATTCACTGCAATACTCTGTTCCTTTACTTTGGTTCTGATTTCTCTGAAAGAAGTGTGGCTGGCAGCGGCTACATCCAGGGCTGGCGGCGGAGGCATCGCTGGAGGCGGTTCATCCAGGCCCGAGGCATTGGTGGCAGCGATACATCCAGGCCAGAGGCGTCAGCTACATCCGAGGCTAACAGCGGCTACGTCCGCAGCTGGCAGTGGCTACATCCGGGGCTGGCGGCGGCAGCAACCGAGGCTGGCGGCGGTAACATCTGAGGCCGCCTATGGCTACATTCCTGGCTGATGGCGGCTACATCCGTGGCTAGCAGCGGCTACGACCGAGGCTGGGGGTGGATGTGAACGAGGTTAGCAACGGGGAGGGTTGGTGCGCGGCGACCGGACCTGTGGTGGTGGAGGTTACGGGTGAGAATTGTTTTTTTGCAATTAACAGTGGCCATACTAAGCCACGATAGTTAACATGGCACCACCCAAGAAAACGGAGAAACTTGAGGAAAATATAGAGAAGATAAAGACCTCAATAAATCAGATATTAAAAGACATGTCTAATTTAGACAAGCTGACGGTGGAGATTAAAGAACTCCAAAAACTGGTTAAAGAGAAGGACAAGATCATTAAGAAACTTGAACAACGTGTAGATGAACTTGAACAATTCACTAGAAAAGATGATGTTATAATATCTGGACTAGAAACAAGGCATCAGACATATGCAAGGGTGGTGGATTCTGGTGGAACCAGTGGGGAGGATGCACCACCTGAAGAACGACAATCATTGAAACAGCAAGTTACAAACTTTTTATATCAAAAAGGTGTTGACATCCATCAAGACACGATATCAGACTGCTATACTGTTCCAACTAAAATAGAAAAAATAAACTGTCTAACATTGTTATGCGATTTACAAGCAGAAAATATAAAAATTAATTATTAAGACAGGCAAAGAATTTGAAAGGAACGAGTGTCTACATAAATGAGCATCTAACAAAAAAAAAAAATGCAGATATTGCAAGGGGAGGAAAACTATTGAAAAAACAGAAACACATTGTTGCTACATGGGTCTGGAATTGTAGGGTGTGGATTAGAGTAAAAGAAGGAACAAACGATATACAAATCAAAAACATGGAGGACCTTACAAAATACAGACCCGAATAGACAATCAAATATGATGTCTGTTGGTAATTGGACCAACAAAAAAAATCAGATCAAACATGGAAACAGATGATAAAATATATGACATAGACACTAATATTGATGAAAGTATATTTGACTTAAAAACGATTGGTTGCGAGTATTATACGGTATAACAGCTAAATAGTGAAAAAATTGCAGAAGATACCCTGTCACTCATACATATAAACAGTCGAAGCTTGTATTGTAAAATGTCACAAAGAAAAGATTATTTAAATCAGTTTAAAAATAGATTTAGTATTGTTGCAATCACTGAATCTTGGCTTAATGATGATCTCATGGCTGATGTTCAAATGGAGGGATATGAGCTGTATTTTGTGAACAGAAGAGATAAAAGGGGTGGTGGTGTTGCTCTGTACATAAAGGCAGATCTGATATGTACAATTGTAGAAGAAATGACAATTGTGGATGACGTCATAGAAACTGTAACAGTGGAACTTGTACATGAAACATCTAAGTATATTGTAATCAGTTGTGTATACAGAGCACCAGACACTTGTGAAATTCACAGATAGAATAATAGAGTTATTCCATCAAATTAAAAACAAAACGCTTTTGACATGTGGAGACTTTAACATTAACATAGAAAGCTCCATTTGCCAAAGAATAAGTGATTTTGTGAATTCAATGTATAGTTTGGGGTTATTCCACTTGATAACAAAACCAACCAGAATTACATTGCAAAGTGCAACGGTAATCAACAATATATTTACAAATAGAACAGATGAAATTATCAGGAATGGGATCTTGATGACAGATGTTAGCGATCATTTACCAGTTTTTTCAATATTTAAATATAAAAATAGGTACAAGAACAAAACTGTTATAAACTTTAAAAGAGATAAATCAGTAAAAGCCTTAGAGGCATTAAAATATGATCTTAAAAATCAAAATTGGGAAGAAGTTTATGTCAGTGGTGTTAATGTAGCATATAACTCATTTATGAAAATATTGATGAAATCATATAATAAAAACTGTAAATTAATAGAAATTAGTAAGAAAAGAGTAAATAAACCATGGCTGACAAAGGGAATAAAAAAAATGCTTGTACAAAGAAAAACTATTTATACAGGTGCTTTTTAAAAATGCAAACAAAGGAAACAGAACACAGATACAAAAAATATAAAAATAAACTATTCACAATAATTAGGAAACAAAAAAAAAAAGATTATTATAGTGAACAATTAAATAAGAGTAAAGATAATATGAGGGCAACATGGGGAATTATAAATAGTGTGATTAAAAGTGATGGAGCAAAATCAACTTTTCCAAATTACTTTGTCAAGGAAAATAAAGAGATATATGACATAAAAAAGTGGCAAATGGGTTTAATGATTATTTTTCAAATGTAGGATCATGTCTGGTGGGAAATAAACCAATAGTAGAAGATACATTACATACACTTGTAAATACGGTCAATAGTATTTTCCTGGACAATGTGGAAAAAGATGAAATAAAAAAAATTGTAAAAAACTGTGTAAGCAAAAGATCAGCTGACCATGAAGATTTAGACATGATGACTGTAAAAAGTATAATATAAACTGTTATTGAACCATTCACTTATATTTGCAATCTGTCTCTGTCAACAGGGATTTTTCCAGCCAAGGTAGTCCCATTATATAAAAATGGAGACAAACAGAATTTCTCTAATTACAGGCCAGTATCATTGCTTCCACAGTTTTCTAAAATTATGGAAAAGGTTTTTGTGACAAGGTTGGATAAATTCATTGAGAAACATCATATTTTAAATAATGCTCAGTATGGATTCAGAACAAAACATTCGACAGCTATGGTAATTATGGAATTAATAGAGAAAATATCAACAACAATAGAAAATAAGGATTATTTTGTAAGTATTTTTATTGACTTGAAAAAGGCTTTTGATGTTATTGACCACTCAAGATTGCTTCACAAGTTACAACAATATGGAATAAGAAGTATTGCACATCAGTGGGTAAAAAGCTGAAAACAGTTTGTTCAGATAAATAATACCAAATCAGAATTGTGTAATATTACTTATGGAGTACCACAAGGATCGGTACTTGGACCCAAACTGTTTATTTTGCATATCAATGATTTTGTGAATGTATCTAATGTGCTTGGTAGCATTTTATTTGCTGATGATACAACGCTGTTTTACTCTGGATCAGATATACAGGAAGTAGCACAAGTGATAAATACAGAATTGGAAAAGGTTAAACATTGGTTTGATATAAACAGACTGTTACTAAATATTAATAAGACAAATTTCATATTGTTTAATGACAGAGCAAAAAAAAATAATGTGTCATTACAAATAGATGTAATGGATATACAAAAGGTAAAAGAAACGAAATTTTTAGGAGTCATGATTGATGAAGATCTTACATGAAGTCACACATAAATTACATAAAAGGAAAAATAGCGAAAGTCATTGCTGTTTTGCATAAAGTAAAATATTCATTAAATAGTTATGGATTATTAACATTGTACAATTGTCCCATATTTAACTTATTGTGCAGAAATCTGGGGATCAACATATACAACTTATATACAACCTTTGTTTATTCTGCAGAAAAGGGCTTTAAGGGTGATTAGCAACAGTGGTTTTAGAGATCCATCTAATCCATTGTTCAGTAGTATAGGGTACTTAAATTTCGTGATTTGGTCGATTTGAAAATATTACAAACAATGTACCAAGCTAATAAAAATGCTTTACCAACAAACATTCAAAATATGTTTGAGAAAAGAGTAAGTAGTTATAAACTGAAAGGAATAGAAGTCTTTAGAAAACCAAGATTTAGAACCAAAGTAAGGGAACGGAGTATTGCAGTAAATGGTGTAAAATTATGGAACAATCTCAACAAAGAAATTAAAGAATTAAGGTCGCTTAAAATATTTAAAAAACGTATTAAACTAGATGTATTAAGTAAGTATGAAACTATGAAAGAAGTCAGTGGGCTGTAAGGAAGTCAAAAAGGTAATTTGTTAATAATGTTTAAAATGTTTTAAGTTTAAAAATGTAACCTGTCAGAGATGTAATCTATTAAATAATGGTCATAATTATGAAATAAGTCAGTGGTATGTGACAAGTTAAAGAAATACAATCTGTTAAATAATGTCGAATAATGACGCTGGATATTGAAAGATTGTATTGTAAAAAGGGGCAGAAAATATAATACTTGTTCTTCTCTCTGCTCCTTTTCATTCTGGTAATTGAGATACTTTATTTCTGCTTTTCTGTTTTTTTTTCTTTTAAATGAATGAAATAAATATTGAAGAATCTTGATTTTTAAAGACTTCTATTCCTTTCAAATTATAACTACTTACTCTTTTTTCAAACATATTTTGAATGTTTATTGGTAAGGTATTTGTATTAGCTTGGTGCATTGTTTGTAATATTTTCAAATCAACTAAATCATGAAATTTAAGTACCTTATACTTAATGAATAATGGATTAGATGGATCTCTAAAACGACTATTGCTAATCATTTTTAAAGCTCTTTTCTGCAGAATAAATAATGGTTGTGTATAAGCTTTACATGTTGATCCCCAGATTTCTACACAATAAGTTAAATATGGGACAATCAATGAATTGTACAATGTTAATAAACCATAACTGGCCAATTTTTTGGGATCCTCCAAACTGTGACTGTCTAGCGTTGGGACCAGGAGGCAGAGCTGTGGTCTTATACACCTCTCTGCAGCTTCTCTCCCCCTGCCATCCCCTTATTACCCCATCCCCGTAGAGACGGTGCCTGCTCCCAGACCACCAATAACTAGCAAAAATCTATTTAAGCATAAAAATTCAAAAAGAAAAAATAATATAGCACCTTCAACTGCACCACAGACTAAAACAGTTAAATGTGGTCTATTAAACATTAGGTCTCTTTCTTCTAAGTCCCTGTTGGTAAATGATATAATAATTGATCAACGTATTGATTTATTCTGCCTAACAGAAACTTGGTTACAGCAGGATGAATATGTTAGTTTAAATGAGTCAACACCCCCAAGTCACACTAACTGTCAGAATGCTCGTAGCACGGGCTGGGGCGGAGGATTAGCAGCAATCTTCCATTCCAGCTTATTAATTAATCAAAAACCTAGACAGAGCTTTAATTCATTTGAAAGCTTGTCTCTTAGTCTTGTCCATCCAAATTGGAAGTCCCAAAAACCAGTTTTATTTGTTATTATCTATCGTCCACCTGGTCGTTACTGTGAGTTTCTCTGTGAATTTTCAGACCTTTTGTCTGACTTAGTGCTTAGGTCAGATAAGATAATTATAGTGGGCGATTTTAACATCCACACAGATGCTGAGAATGACAGCCTCAACACTGCATTTAATCTATTATTAGACTCTATCGGCTTTGCTCAAAAAGTAAATGAGTCCACCCACCACTTTAATCATATTTTAGATCTTGTTCTGACTTATGGTATGGAAATAGAAGACTTAACAGTATTCCCTGAAAACTCCCTTTTGTCTGATCATTTTTTAATAACATTTACATTTACCCTGATGGACTACCCTGCAGTGGGGAATAAGTTTCATTACACTAGAAGTCTTTCAGAAAGCGCTGTAACTAGGTTTAAGGATATGATTCCTTCTTTATGTTCTCTAATGTCATATACCAACACAGAGCAGAGTAGCTACCTAAACTCTGTAAGGGAGTTAGAGTATCTTGTCAATAGTTTTACATCCTCATTGAAGACAACTTTGGATGCTGTAGCTCCTCTGAAAAAGAGAGCTTTAAATCAGAAGTGTCTGACTCCGTGGTATAACTCACAAACTCGTAGCTTAAAGCAGATAACCCGTAAGTTGGAGAGGAAATGGCGTCTCACTAATTTAGAAGATCTTCACTTAGCCTGGAAAAAGAGTTTGTTGCTCTATAAGAAAGCCCTTGGTGAAGCTAGGACATCTTTCTACTCATCACTAATTGAAGAAAATAAGAACAACCCCAGGTTTCTTTTCAGCACTGTAGCCAGGCTGACAAAGAGTCAGAGCTCTATTGAGCTGAGTATTCCATTAACTTTAACTAGTAATGACTTCATGACTTTCTTTGCTAACAAAATTTTGACTATTAGAGAAAAAATTACTCATAACCATCCCAAAGATGTATCGTTATCTTTGGCTGCTTTCAGTGATGCCGGTATTTGGTTAGACTCTTTCTCTCCGATTGTTCTGTCTGAGTTATTTTCATTAGTTACTTCATCCAAACCATCAACATGCTTATTAGACCCCATTCCTGCGAGGCTGCTCAAGGAAGTCCTACCATTATTTAATGCTTCAATCTTAAATATGATCAATCTATCTTTGTTAGTTGGTTATGTACCACAGGCCTTTAAGGTGGCAGTAATTAAACCATTACTTAAAAAGCCATCACTTGACCCAGCTATCTTAGCTAATTATAGGCCATTCTCCAACCTTCCTTTTCTCTCAAAGATTCTTGAGAGGGTAGTTGTAAAACAGCTAACTGATCACCTGCAGAGGAATGGTCTATTTGAAGAGTTTCAGTCAGGTTTTAGAATTCATCATAGTACAGAAACAGCATTAGTGAAGGTTACAAATGATCTTCTTATGGCTTCGGACAGTAGACTTATCTCTGTGCTTGTTCTGTTGGACCTCAGTGCTGCTTTTGATACTGTTGACCATAAAATTTTATTACAGAGATTAGAGCAATCATCAGTACCATCAGCAAATAATATGCTGATGGTACTTTAGATACCTTCACAAAGTCATTGATATACAAAAAAAAAAAACAGTTTGGGTCCAAGTACCGACCCTTGTGGTACTCCATAAATAATGTTACACAATTCTGATTTAGTATTATTTATCTGAAGAAACTGTATTCTATTTTCTAAGTAGCTTTTTACCCACTGATGTGCAATACCTCTAATTCCATATTGTTGTAACTTGTGAAGCAATCTTGAGTGGTCAGTAACATCAAAAGCTTTTTTCAGGTCGATAAAAATACTTACAAAATAATCCTTATTATCTATTGTTGTTGATATTTTCTCTGTTAATTCCATAATTGCCATAGCTGTCAAATGTTGTGTTCTGAATCCACACTGAGCATTATTTAAAATATGATGTTTTGTCCAACCTTGTCACAAAAACTTTTTCCATAATTTTAGAAAACTGTGGAAGCAATGACACTGGACTGTAATTTGAAAAATTATGTTTGTCTCCATTTTTATATAATGGGACTACCTTGGCAATTTTCATTTCGTCTGGGAAAATTCCTGTTGACAGAGACAGATTACAAATGTAAGTGAATGGTTCAATAACAGTTTCTATTATACTTTTTGCAGTCATCATGTCTAAATCTTCATAGTCAGTTGATCTTTTGCTTACACAGTTTTTTTTTACAATATTTGTTATTTCATCTTTTTCCACATTGTCAAGGAAAATACTATTGACCGTATTTACAAGTGTATTTAATTTATCTTCTACTATTAATTTATTTCCCACCAGACTTGATCCCACATTTGAAAAATAATCATTAAACTCATTTGCAACTTCTTTTATGTCATATATCTCTTTATTTTCCTTGACAAAGTAATTTGGAAAAGTTGATTTTGCTCCATCACTTTTAATCACACTATTTAGAATTCCCCATGTTGCCTTTATATTATCTTTACTCTTATTTAATTGTTCACTATAATAATCTTTTTTTTTTTGTTTCCTAATTATTGTCAATAGTTTATTTTTATATTTTTTGTATCTGTGTTCTGTTTCCTTTGTTTGCATTTTTAAAAAGCACCTATATAAATAGTTTTTCTTTACACAAGGATTTTTATTCCCTTAGTCAGCCATGGTTTATTTACTCTTTTCTTACTAATTTTTATTAATTTACAGTTTTTATTATATGATTTCATCAGTATTTTCATAAATGAATTATATGCTACGTTAACGTCACCGACATAAACTTCTTCCCAATTTAGATTTTTAAGGTCATAATTTAATACCTCTAAGGCTTTTACTGACTTATCTCTTAAAATTTACAATTTTTTTTCTTGTACCAATTTTTGTATTTAAATATTGAAAAAAACTGGTAAATGATCACTAAGATCTGTCATCAAGATCCCATTCTTAATAATTTCATCTGTTCTATTTGTGAATTGACAATATTCACAAATATTGTCAATTACAGTTGCACTTTGCGATGTAATTCTGGTTGGTTTTGTTATCAAGGGGAATAAACCCAAACTATACATTGAATTCACAAAATCACTTGTTCTTTGGCAACTGGAGCTTTCTATATTAATGCTAAAGTCTCCACACATAACGTGTTTTGTTTTTGATTTGATGGAATAATTCTATTATTTTATCTGTAAATTTCACAACGCAAGAGTCTGGTGCTCTGTATACACAACTGATTAGAATATTCTTAGATGTTTCATGTACAATTTCCACTGTTACAATTTCTATGACATCATCTATAATTGTCATTTCTTCTACAATTGTACATGTCAGATCTGTTTTTGTGTACAAAGCAATACCTCCGCCTTTTTTCTTTCTTCTGTTTACAAAATACAGCTCATATCCCTCCATTTGAACATCAGCCATGAGGTCATCTTTAAGCCAAGATTCTGTGATTGCAATAATGCTGAATCTATTTTTAAACTGATTTAAACAATCTTTTATTTTTGACATTTTACAATACAAGCTTCAGCTGTTTATATGTATAAGTGACCGGGTATCTTCTGTAATTTTTTCAGTATTTAACTGTTCTTCCATATAATACTCACAACTAATTGTTTTTAAGTCAAATATACTTTCATCAATGTTGGTGTCTATGTCATATATTTTATCATCTGTTTCCATGTTTGATCTGATTTTTGTTGGTCAAATTACCAACTGGCGTCATACTTAATTGTCTATTCAGGTCTGTATTTTGAAAGGTCATCCATGTTTTTGATTTGTATGCCATTTGTTCCTTCTTTCACTCTAATTCAAACCCTACAGTTCCAGACCTATGTAGCAACAATGTGTTTGTTTTTTTAGTAGTCTTGCTTCCCTAGCAATATCTGCATTTTTTTCGTTAGATGCTCATTTATATATGAGGTCTATCAAAAAAGTATCCTACCTTTTTATTTGTTTAAAAAACTATATGGATTTGAATGACGTGCGATTACACCAATCATGCTTGAACCCTCATGCGCATGCGTGAGTTTTTTCACGAGTGTCGGTGACCTCATTTCCCTGTGGGCAGGCCTTGAGTGAGATGTGGTCCCGCCCTCTTGGCTGAATTCCTTTGTTTCACACGCTGCTCGAGACGGCGCGCGTTGCTTTATCAAAATTTTTTCTGGACCTGTGAGGAATATCCGAGTGGACACTATTCGAGAAATTAAGCTGGTTTTCGATGAAAAGTTTAACGGCTGATGAGAGATTATGGGGTGTTTCTGTCACTGTAAGGACTTCCCACGGAGCGGGACGTCGCGCACCGCTTCCAGGCGCCGTCGTCAGCCTGTTTCAACCTGAAAACATCTTAATTTAAGGCTTAATTCAGCCAGGACGTCGTGAGAGAACAGAGAAGATTCAGAAGAGGCCAGCATGAGGACTTTATGCAGACATTCCACTGTTTAAGGACATTTTGTAATGAAAGACGTGAGCTCAAATTCGCCAAGTCATTTCCGTGACGACTCGGCGAATCTGTGTGCGCCGCGACAGGAAAAACACCTCCGTGTTGAAAACCATTTGTAAAATTCAGGCGGCTTTTGGTGGCTTTCAACAAGTGAGTAACTGAGAAATTGTTTAACAGCTTGGGCATGTTCCAACTTGCCCGTTAAGGTTTCCAACACGGAGGTGTTTTTCCTGTCGATGCCCTACTTGACCTTTTTGATATCAAAAAATTTGTGACTTGTTGTTCCAATGTTTGAAGTTCTTCAGGTGGTGCATACTCCCCACTGGCTCCACTAGAATCCACTACCCTTGCATAAGACCAATGTTTTGTTTCTAAACCAGATATTATAACATCGTCTTTTCTAGAGTATTGTTCAAATTCATCCACACATTGTTCAAGCTTCTTAATAATCTTGTCTTTCTCTTTAACAAGATTTTTGAGCTTTTTAATCTCCTCCGTCAACTTGTCTAGATTAGACATGTCTTTTGATATACGGTTTAATGAGGTCTTTATCTCTTCTATGTCTTCCTCAAGTTTATCCATTTTCTTAGCTGGTGCCATGTTGACTATTGTGATTTAGTACTGGCCACTATTAATTGTGAAACAATTCTCACTTATAGTCTCTATCACCACAGGTCAGGTCGCCGCACATCGACCCGCCCCGATGTTAACCTCGGATATAACCGCCACCAGTCTCGGTCGTAGCCGCCGTTAGCCTCAGATGTAGCCACCACCAGCCTCGAATGTAGCTGCCGCCAACCTCGGATGCAGCCGCCAGTAGCCTCAGATGTAGCCGCCGGTAGCCTCAGATGTAGCCGCTGCCAGCCTCGGATGTAGCCACTGCTAGCTTCGGATGTAGCCGCCGCTAGCCTCAGATGTAGCCGCCGCCAGCCTCGGTTGTAGCGGCTGCCAGCCTCAAATGGCAGCGGCTGCATCCGGGCATTGATGACATTCTGATCACATTCGGCATGTTTCCGCCACGTTGAACGGTGGCCACATGTCCCAGATGTGCCTGAATGCACCACAAGTGCGCCTTGAATGCTGCTGGATTATATTCTGCTGAAACGCAATCGTACAGCTTGTAAATGCATTCTTATTGTTCTTACTTCAATCTGGCAGCTGTCCAGGTACTCTTACTGTATTCCATGTATATTTGTACTATGTTCAGAGGCTCATGCACACATGCACAAATCAGCCGGGGCAGGTTGGAGCGCAGTCTGGGCGTATGATTGGCTGTCCTCTGCAATTCTTATTCCCTCCCACATGTGGCATGAATTCTGTTTTGTTTTGTTTTTTTTGTTGTTTTTTTGTTGTTTTTTTTACATTCTTGGCCTGTGCTCATTCGTACTAAGTGTGATGGAGGCATAAGGGGAGTAGCCAAAAGAAGATTTGTTATTCTCTGATTAAGACATATGTACCACCAGTATTTCCATTCAAATACTTCATATTAGGGGATGTGTTTCTCAGATATTAATCTATATGATTTATGAGCAATGGATTTGTACCGATACAGGTCAGACAAACACACAGTAGGTAAACTCCTAGAAAATACAGGCGAATACAACAGAGTTAATACAAAATCCAGGATGCCAGGCTTTTACATCTCTACACCTTTCCAATCAATCAATCAATTTTATTTATATAGCGCCAAATCACAACAAACAGTTGCCCCAAGGCGCTTTATATTGTAAGGCAAGTCCATACAATAATTACGTAAAAACCCCAATGGTCAAAACGATCCCCTGTGAGCAAGCACTTGGCGACAAGTGACAATGCTGACAAGCCCTCTCAGCATCCCAATAATCCAGACAAATGGGGCACTCAGTCACCAAAGTTCTGGGAAGGTGGCGGGGATTAAAAGAGTTGGGATAAAGCATACACATAATCAAAGCTCAAGTTTAATGTGCTCAAGTTCAACCTTTCTTCGATATAAGTAGGGCATCATAAAGTTTTAAAAAAGCTCTCAAAACATGAGCTTCTCGGATCCAAACATAACAACGTGACTTTAGGCTGAGAAAAAAAATAAATAAATAATAACAATAATATCCAGAAAAGACAAAGAATGAAGGAATGCAATGAGGTAGTAAAGAGGGTGTACGACACTGGGAAGAGGAGCCGAGAGGATCGCCTGGTTTTGATCATTTTCCATTTCATTTCTCTTTGTGCTGGGCATCATGGTGAGTCATTGTCTGCAGGATGAGAGGAGAGCAGCAGCTGAAGTGGCTAAATGCCATTTCAAGGCAAAGTGACAAATGAAAGGTATATTTTCAACAGTTTTCTTGCTGCTCTTTCCTCAGATGTTTTTCACTTCCCTTCAGAATTTAAATGGGTGCTTCAGTGAGAGTCCCATTTGATGCAAGGACAGCCGTGTTGGCACACTCACATTAAGCTCTATGGCAATGAAATGACACTACTCTATAAAACCAACACTGAGCCTCTGGATCATTGCTCAGTAGGCACCAAGAAACTCCATAAATTGTTGAATAGTTTGTTGTATCAGCAGGAGTATTTCCACTTTATTTTGACGGTTGGGATATGGTCAGTTTTTACTATGTCTGAATGGCTTTAGGCTGATGCAGAGAATAAAATTATGGGTAATCCAATGACAGAGGATTTTCAGTGTGCTTCATCCCACCAACTGTCAGCATTGAGATGTGCATCAAAAGAAGCCATTAGGCTGACTTTACCTTCATAAACGGTATCAAATGTTATTGCACGCTACCATGTTGACACTGCTTCCACTGTGGGCTTCTTTCACTATGTGTTTTTTGTGGTACTAATGTGCACCACTTCCCCCAGTGGTAACATGGTACAAGTGAACAGTCACACAATGCTCTCTAAATATCAGCTTTTTGTCACATGGATATCCTGGCAGCCACTAGATCAGTTGGCACACCTTAATGTCCCCAAAAATTGGTGAGTGACCTTTTTGCCTTCTTTTTATTATAGCACTAAAACAAACAAACACATCTGCAGGACAAGATGATTGTAGAATTTCTCATGTTAAACCTCTTGAACCTAAAGATGTGTCTCCCCAAAGCACTATAACAAAAGAGGCTTCTTAAAGTTCTGATGATTAAAGTGATCCCTCCGAACTCCTGACCACTACTTCAACCTCAACACCATTTTTAGGAGGTCAAAATGTATGTAAGGAAAAAAAATATACACACAAGGCCACCCCCATGTAATGTAGAGTTGTGCTAAACATTATCCCATTAGCATCACATCATGCTAACAACTCTTCATGCTAATGTTGGTCTGTCTGTTAGCATTCCCTCATGTGATGCTGGAGAGTTTTAATAATAACTATAACCTGTGCCTAACTTTAGCATGAATGTATTGATGTTAGTACGTATGCACTGTATGTTCTGGAGTATAAGTCTCGGTTTTTTACTAGTTTGGGAGGCCCTGTGAGTTATAGTCCAGTGCAACTTATATCCCCCCCACAAAAAAAAAAAAAAAAAATCACATTCAGTTTTCATACGACTTTTCCGGGAGTCAAACTAAACTAGATAAACTGTAACAATAAAATAATAAATGTCAATAATGCACAACAATGCACAAAAAACACAAACTAAAGAGCCAATAATACAGAAAAAAGGTGCACCTTATACTCCGGTGGGACTTATATACTCAACAAAAATATAAACGCAACACTTTAGGTTTTGCTCCCATTTTGTATGAGATTAACTCAACGATCTAAAACTTTTTCCACATACACAATATCACCATTTCCCTCAAATACTGTGCACAAACCAGTCTAAATCTGTGATAGTGAGCACTTCTCCTTTGTTGAGATAATCCATCCCACCTCACAGGTGTGCCATACCAAGATGCTGATTAGACACCATGATTAGTGCACAGGTGTGCCTTAGACTGTCCACAATAAAAGGCCACTCTGAAAGGTGCAGTTTTGTTTTATTGGGGGGGATACCAGTCAGTATCTGATGTGACCACCATTTGCCTCATGCAGTGCAACACATCTCCTTCGCATCATCCGTGAAGAGAACACCTCTCCAACGTGCCAAACAGCAGCGAATGTGAGCATTTGCCCACTCAAATTGGTTACAACGACGAACTGGAGTCAGGTCGAGACCCCGATGAGGACGACGAGCATGCAGATGAGCTTCCCTGAGACGGTTTCTGACAGTTTGTGCAGAAATTCTTTGGTTATGCAAACCGATTGTTCCAGCAGCTGTCCAAGTGGCTGGTCTCAGATGATCTTGGAGGTGAACATGCTGGATGTGGAGATCCTGGGCTGGTGTGGTTACACGTGGTCTGCGGTTGTGAGGCTGGTTGGATGTACTGCCAAATTCTCTGAAACGCCTTTGGAGACGGCTTATGGTAGAGAAATGAACATTCAATACACGAGCAACAGTTCTGGTTGACATTCCTGCTGTCAGCATGCCAATTGCACGCTCCCTCAAATCTTGCGACATCTGTGGCATTGTGCTGTGTGATAAAACTGCACCTTTCAGAGTGGCCTTTTATTGTGGGCAGTCTAAGGCACACCTTTGCACTAATCATGGTGTCTAATCAGCATCTTGGTATGGCACACCTGTGAGGTGGGATGGATTATCTCAACAAAGGAGAAGTGCTCACTATCACAGATTTAGACTGGTTTGTGAACAATATTTGAGAGAAATGGTGATATTGCGTATGTGGAAAAAGTTTTAGATCTTTGAGTTCATCTCATACAAAATGGGAGCAAAACCAAAAGTGTTGCGTTTATATTTTTGTTGAGTATATATGGACAAGGTGACTAGGTTATATATAGACCCAGGACTAGGTGGAGAGATTATATCTCCACACTGGCCTGGGAACACCTTGGGATTCCCCAGTCAGAGGTGGTCAATGTGGCGTGGGAGAAGGAAGTCTGGGGTGCCTTGCTCGAGCTGTTGCCCCCGCAACCCAGTCTCGGATAAGCGGTTGAAGATGAGTGATGAGTGTGAAAATTACAAATGTACCAGCGCTCCAGTTCCTCAGCTTGGCTTTTGGGTTTGGCTTCCTGAGATGGAGTAAAAAGTAACTCCACAATAAAATTGTATTCATAAAACTAAAAATTGAAACAAAAACAATGGCACTTGCATGTGTCTGTAGTTGAAAATAAAATGTAACAGAGCACCCATTACATAATGTTCTATTTGTAGCTCAACTCCTGACCTTCTGATGAACACAGGCAACAAATCAATAAGCCATTTCAGCATCTCAGTAGTGTGGTACATGCTCCGCTCGGTCAAAGTTCACAACTATCCAAAGCACACAAAAAGGGCTGACAACAATGTAAATGTTGAAGTTTTTGTGTTGAAAAGTTGATGTTTTGAAAGAATTTTGCAAAAAAACAAACAAACAAACAAACAAAAAAAAAAAACAGGGCTATAAAATCATTGTCCCTATTTCATACACTCACACTACAAAATACCCCTGGAGGACAAACTACAGAAGATGAATGGAAGGCACTTAATGGCCCAGTCACACGGCACATGACGATTCCTGAACGAAGGGAAAAAGTAAAAAAAAGTCACAATTCGTTGAGAAAAGGTGGACGAAAGAGCTTTTATCACCGAACAGTCTGTGAAGCAAGAGCGCAAAAGGGACGAAAGAGCAACTTTAAAAAACCGAAGCTAACAATCTTGACGCTTTAAATGAAACACGCCTGGAGCCACAGTTGGATCAGTGTGTGTCTGCATCTCTGTGTTCCAGGACTCAGCGCTGGGACGGAGCTCACAGCACCTGAGTCCTGGGGAAACTGCAAACAGAAGCTGTGGAGATCTGTGTGCACATCGGTGGGACCACCTGCTTTGGTTCCTCGTCCAGAACTAAAGAGGGATCATCTTCATCATCATCATCATCAGAATCTACACTGTCTGACGACACGCTGCGCGCTACACCTGGCACCAATTAAAAAACAAAACAAAACAAAAAACCTCTGGTGTTCCGTACATCACTGCTGTGTCACTGTATTACGTTACTAAGCCATATATATTGATTTATAACAGAAAACTGTCAAAAGGGGGAATAAATAGAAATATAAGTGTAAAGATGATTGAATATATCAGAGCAGTAAATTAATCAGTGCGTTTGAACGCGCGCACTGACTCACATGTGCGGTTATTCCACCAGCTGATCACTGATCCACAACGTGAATTCTGCCTTCCAGAACAGCTCTTTATATAATCATTTTAATTATCTAGCTGTTGCCACATGTACAGAAGAGCTGGATTATCATTCCTGCACTCGTATTGTTATATTTAATAAAAAATTATAAGCACATGCAGGAGCTGCTGCTGCTGATGATGCTGCATTCAAGTACCATCGGAAATTACACAACGTTTTTGTTTTAAATTCAGCAGTTGCTTGTGGCAAAATAATTAATTATATCCACACGAAAGATTAATTCTGGCCTATGTAAAGTGCCTGAGCCCATTGAAGCTGCCCCCCCCCCACACACACACATAAAAAAAATCCATGCAAACAGGCTGAGTAATTTTCGACGGTACATGAATGCAGCTGCAGCCTCAGCGCTCACAAATTGGCTTCTGCACTGTGAAAATAGCTGCTCCAACGAAGTCAAATTAAACAACAACGTTACAAAAACTAAACAAACGATTAAAAAACATCAAGAACAACAGCAAAACGAAACACAGATGAATAGAATTTTTCGTTGCCCTTCGTTAAAATTTTTCAACAGTTTAAAAATCCAGACGAAGCACCAGCTGCAGGAACGAAGCTGCGCGAAGGTTAAACGATGCCATCGAAAGTCAATGAAAGTCCAGATTTCTTGTTTCATCAGGGATTCGTTGCCCTTCGTCAAGTGCTGTGTGACTGGGCCATAGGAATTGTCTTTACTGACATTTGAAGTTGACAATTTCCGATCTATTACAACTGTCAGAATGTTGGAAAAAGAGTATCTCATAAAGAAAGACAAGCAAAACTTGTATGGGCATGCAACACAATTAATAGAGATTGAGACCTCTCCATTTCTAGGTATTTTACATAGCACCTATATTCTGTGTATACCATATATATATATATATATATATATATATATATATATATATATACGAGGGCTGTCAATAAAGTAACGGTCCTTTTTATTTTTTTCAAGAACTATATGGATTTCATTCATATGTTTTTACGTCAGACATGCTTGAACCCTCGTGCGCATGCGTGAGTTTTTCCACGCCTGTCGGTGACGTCATTCGCCTGTGAGCACTCCTTGTGGGAGGAGTCGTCCAGCCCCCCGTCGGAATTCCTTTGTCTGAGAAGTTGCTGAGAGACTGGCACGTTGTTTGATCAAAATTTTTTCTAAACCTGTGAGACACATCGAAGTGGACACGGTTTGAAAAATTAAGCTGGTTTTCAGTGAAAATTTTAACGGCTGATGAGAGATTTTGAGGTGATTCTGTCGCTTTAAGGACTTCCCACGGTGCGAGACGTCGCTCAGCGCTCTCAGCCGCCGTCGTCAGCCTGTTCAAGCTGAAAACCTCCACATTTCAGGTTCTATTGATCCAGGACGTCGTGAGAGAACAGAGAAGTTTCAGAAGAAGTCGGTTTCAGCATTTTATCCGGATATTCCACTGTTAAAGGAGATTTTTTTTAATGAAAGACGTGCGGACGGGTCCGCGCGTCGGGACGCAGCCGCCGCGATGCTCCGCCACAGGAAAAACACCTCCGTTGAAAGCCTTAAGGACAAGTTGGAACATGTCCTGCCTGTTAAACAATTTCTCATATACTCACTCCACTGAAAGCCATCAAAAGCCACCTGGATTTTACAAATGGTTATCAACACGGAGGTGTTTTTCCTGTGCCGCCGCACCACGTCGGCTGCATCCCGACGCGCGGATCCGTCCGCACGTCTTTCATTAAAAAAATCTTTAACAGTGGAATATCCGGATAAAATGCTGAAACCGACTTCTTCTGAAACTTCTCTGTTCTCTCACGACGTCCTGGATCAATAGAGCCTGAAATGTGGAGGTTTTCAGCTTGAACAGGCTGACGACGGCGGCTGAGAGTGCTCAGCGACGTCTCGCACCGTGGGAAGTCCTTAAAGCGACAGAATCACCTCAAAATCTCTCATCAGCCGTTAAAATTTTCACTGAAAACCAGCTTAATTTTTCGAACCGTGTCCACTTCGATGTGTCTCACAGGTTTAGAAAAAATTTTGATCAAACACGCGCCAGTCTCTCAGCAACTTCTCAGACAAAGGAATTCCGACGAGGGGCTGGACGACTCCTCCCACAAGGAGTGCTCACAGGCGAATGACGTCACCGACAGGCGTGGAAAAACTCACGCATGCGCACGAGGGTTCAAGCATGTCTGACGTAAAAACATATGAATGAAATCCATATAGTTTTTGAAAAAAATAAAAAGGACCATTACTTTATTGACAGCCCTCGTATATATACAGTAGTGTTCAGAATAATAGTAGTGCTATGTGACTAAAATGATTAATCCAGGTTTTGAGTATATTTCTTATTGTTACATGGGAAACAAGGTACCAGTTGATTCAGTAGATTCTCACAAATCCAACAAGACCAAGCATTCATGATATGCACACTCTTAAGGCTATGAAATTGGGCATTAGTAAAAAAAAAAAGTAGAAAAGGGGGTGTTCACAATAATAGTAGCATCTGCTGTTGATGCTACAAACTCAAAACTATTATGTTCAGAATGCTTTTTTAGCAATCCTGTGAATCACTAAACTAGTATTTAGTTGTATAACCACAGTTTTTCATGATTTCTTCACATCTGCGAGGCATGGAGTCAACCAACTTGTGGCACCTTTCGGCTGTTATTCCACTCCAAGATTCTTTAACAACATTCCACAATTCATTCACATTTCTTGGTTTTGCTTCAGAAAGAGCTTTTTTGATGTCACCCCACAAGTTCTCAATTGGATTTAGGTCCAGGGATTGGACAGGCCACTCCAAAACATTAATTTTGTTGGTTTGGAACCAAGATTTCGCTCGTTTATTAGTGTGCTTGGGGTCATTGTCTTGTTGAAACACCCATTTCAAGGGCATGTCCTCTTCAGCATAAGGCAACATGACCTCTTCAAGTATTTTGACATATCCAAACTGATCCATGATACCTGGTATGCCATATATAGGCCCAACACCATAGTAGGAGAAACATGCCCATATCATGATGCTTGCACCATCATGCTTCACTGTCTTCACTGTGAACTGTGGCTTGAATTCAGAGTTTGGGGGTCGTCTCACAAACTGTCTGCAGCCCTTGGACCCAAAAAGAACAATTTTACTCTCATCAGTCCACAAAATAGTCCTCCATTTCTCTTTAGGCCAGTTGATGTGTTCTTTGGCAAATTGTAACCTCTTCTGCACATGTCTTTTATTTAACAGAGGGACTTTGCGGGGAATTCTTGCAAATAAATTAGCTTCACACAGACATCTTCTAACTGTCACAGCACTTACAGGTAACTCCAGACTGTCTGTGATCATCCTGGAGCTGATCAATGGGTAAGCCTTTGCCATTCTTGTTATTCTTCTATCCATTTTGATGGTTGTTTTCCATTTTCTCCCATGCGTCTGTTTTTTTGTCCATTTTAAAACATTGGAGATCATTGTAGATGAACAGCCTATAATTTTTTGCACCTGCGTATAAGTTTTCCCCTCTCCAATCAACATTTTAATCAAACTACGCTGTTCTTCTGAACAATGTCTTGAACGTCCCATTGTCCTCAGGCTTTCAAAGAGAAAAGCATGTTCAGCAGGTGCTGGCGTCATCCTTAAATAGGGGACACCTGATTCACACCTGTTGTTGACGAACTCACTGACTGAATGCCACACTACTATTATTGTGAACACCCCCTTTTCTACTTTTTATACTAATAGTCCAATTTCATAGCCTTAAGAGTGTGCATATCATGAATGCTTGGTCTTGTTGGATTTGTGAGAATCTACTGAATCTACTGGTACCTTGTTTCCCATGTAACAATAAGAAATATACTCAAAACCTGGATTAATCTTTTTAGTCACATAGCACTACTATTATTCTGAACACTACTGTAGCTTCACCCTTTGTCAACCCGTCACTAAGTTCTCTCATTATTCTTACATGTTGTAAGTTGCAGAGACTACAGTTATAGGGCTTCCTAAGTCAAATTCAAATTTTATTCATTTGTATAGCGCCAACTCACAATGTGGTCGCCTCAAGGCACTTCACACACACACACACACACACACACACACACACACACACACACACACACACACACACACACACACACACACACACACACACACACACAAAACAGAGCAACATGAATCAAAAGATTAAAAAAAAAACACAATATAAGAAAAAAACATAAAAGATTAAAAAGAATAAAAGAAAACACGCAATCACAAAAAATACTAACGATAAAACAGGGTAAAAAAATTAGTCTTCAACCTGGACTTAAAAATCTCCACAGAGTCCGACTGTCATAGCCATACAGGGAGATCGTTCCACAGAGCTGGGGCATGATAGGAAAAGGCTCTATGACCCGCAGACTTTTTATTCACCCTAGAACACATAGCAGTCCTGCACACTGCGAACGCAGAGCCCGAGCCGGTACATAGGGCTTAACCATGTAAGCCAGGTAGGACTGTGCCAGTCCATGATCAATTTTATAAGCCAGTAACAGCACCTTAAAATCTGATCTCAAAGAGACAGGAAGCCCATGAAAGGATGCCAAAATGGGTGTAATATGGTCAAACCTTCTGCTTTGTTCAGAAGTCTGGCTGCAGCATTTTGAACTTATTGAAGACCCCTAATGTTGGACTGCGGTAAACCACAAACCAGTCCAATCTATAAGAGATAAATGCATGTATCAGAGTCTCAGCATCAGGCATAGACAGGATGGGATGAATCTTCACTATATTTCGCAGATGGAAGAAAGCAGTCCTTGTATTGACAACGTATGATCAAAAATTACCCCAAGGTTCCTCACTTTGTCCGTATGTTGTATGATTCCTAATGCCTGTGATGGCTCTGTGGGTACTTGACGAAGATATTTGTCCCCTCGTCAACTTCAAACTGTTCAAAATTCAAGTGACACGTGAGCAGCAGCCTCCGATTCCTGTGAGCAGATGGTGCCAACCAGGGAATGTTGAATCTCATGAAATCCTTCCCAAATGCTTTTCACAAGCTGTTGAGGCCCAGTGACATACCACCCTTACATGCAATTCTAAAGCCCCAGTCACACTAATGATGGAGAGAGCAAAAGGTTTAGTTACGTACTTAAATATTTTGTCCATTGGCAAATTTGTCAGTGTCCCGTGATGTTGGGGCACTAATGGACAGATGGTGTTGCATTTCCAGCGTCCTGCACTGAGTAGAAACATTTTCCTGGTTTACAGACAAATATGCTGTGTTTGCTCTGAAACCATGAAGTTATGTGTCTACACTCGAGAAGCTCTACTGTATGTCTTCATTGAGACAGAGAGAGAGAGAAAGAGTGTGAGAGAGCCAGACAGAGATCAATACATACACTTACTGTGTCAGTCCTTTCTCCGCTTGCTGGACATTTGACCAATCAGAATGCCAGAATGAACAGTCAGATAACAGCAAGAAAAATAAATGATGTGCAGAGGACAAAATGGAAAACAAAACAAACAAAAAACACGCAAGCAGCGGCAAAGTTCTCCATCTGATAAGTTTTGAACACCCTAAAACCTTCAGATGGACTTGGCGGACATCATCTGACAAGGTGCACATTTGGGAAAATTACTTTTGTCAGAGAAAAACGAACATAAACGTATAGAATCAGTTCCTCATATGTTTCCTTAGTGTGACTGGGCCGTTAGCGAGGCAAGATTTACTGACGTTAACTTTTGCTGACAATGCTGTGATCATTGCAAAATCAATTGATACCCTGATTGCAACATTTGAGAAGCTGAGTGAGGAATCTGAGTGTCTGGGTTCAGAACTGATGCCAATATCTTTGTTTCAGTTCCTGGTGCTTCCTGTGTTACTGTTGTGTTGTGAGAGTTGGACGCTAACCACTGGCTGAAGGCAATGTTTGGATGTCTTCTGTACTACGTCTCTTTGGAGGAACCTTCAAATGAATGGTTACTTAGAAAGACTAACATTAACAGTCATTTGCATAGTGAGGGAACCACAACTACAACATTTGGGACGTGGCGTATTTCTCTGGTCGTGATGCAGCTTGCAGGTGCCTCACTTCTGATGACCTCAGTGTTTTTGGAGAAGGCCCAGGGGAGTCTCACATTTCACCTGGCTGCAACAGACAGATGGTAACTTTAGAGTGGAGGGGATGAATCAGTTGTCTACCTGGGTGGTTCTCATCCAAAATCCAGACCAGTTCTGTCGTGTAGTCAATGTGGTGATGTGAGGCACCAGAGCATGCTGCCAGACCAGACCTGACATTCATAATCAGAAGGAAACAATGCATTTTTCATGCATTTTAATGTGCCCTCAAAGCAATTCTATAATTTTATCACCCCGCTACCTTTCTAAATATAGAAAATCAGCATTCCTTTGACTGTTTTCTCCTTTTTCATCACCAACTTTGTTACTCAATAAACATCAAAATCTCTCCTGGCAGCTATGGGCTTGCTCGAGGGTGCACTGCTCTTTACCATGTGCACACAAGTGTATATTTGTATTTTTAGCTACATATTCATTGGTCTTTAAAACGTGTATGTGTGCCTGATTGTGTGTGGATTCAATACACTCCACATCTTCCCTTTGACAAACCAAATCTCTTTCCCCTCTCAGCCTCACACGTTGGAATCATTACACAAACCAGTATAATAGCCTCTTTGTGCATGAATATCTGTGTCTATACACTGAAACAATTCTTCTCCCAGCCATCTGAAAATCCACATGGAGGCTTTTCACTGCAATGTGCCAAATCACACAAAAGGCATGGGTACAGCCATGTACAATGTAAGAGGGTGTGCATACTGTGCAGGGATGCAACTCCCCTATCCCCAGTTGGGCTCAGCACCTGGGATCCTAAGCGGATTTATAGTGTGATATCAACAGTACGCAGAGCGCCCGTTACAGGTATGCAGGAGCTGAAGTTGATAGTGGAGTTTAAAAAGGAAATGCTGGTGGGCTACCTTCAGAATATGAAGGCAAAATGACATTACTGAATAGAGTGGGACTGGGCACCAGTGGCGCTATGATGGGGCCAAGATGGCACAGGTCGTTCTTGCAACCAATCACCTCAGCAGGTGGTTGAACTAGTTTGTTCCTCCCCTCAACTTAAAGTTTCAGTCACCATTTTTGTTCTTCATATTATATAGCAAAACAGAGACAGACAAAAAATCTGTAGAAAACAGAAGGGATCTTGCTGCAACACATAGATGGTTACTTTTAAGGGAATGGTTGATGGGTCAGTTGTATGCCTGGGTCCATAACATTTTCATTCCCAGACTTGGGTTGTAGGTGTTAGTCATTGTTAAAATTTCCAGGGTTAGCGGGAGTGGGGTTGGAGGGCAGATGGTGGTCAAGCAGTTTATGCTCTTGTTTCCAGAGTGGAAAGTTCCCAGTTCAAGACTACCCCTGCCCACTGACCATGTAATGTGGAGTTTAATCAGGAAGGACATCTCATGTAAAACGTGTGCCAAATCACCAGGAAGATCCCTGTCAGATCTGCTGTTGTGACCTCAACTGAAATAAGGGAGAAGCTGAAGGGACTTACTAGTGGGAGCGGGGTTGGGGTTTGCCCCCCCCCCATTAATATTACCAAGATTACGAAAAAAGAGGTAAAAACAACATTAAGGGCCATCACCTGCCTCACTCCCATAATTGCGATAGTCCAGCATAGCTAAAGGACACTATAGTATGTTAATGTACATAAGTTATCTTGTTCAGTAGGGCAGCACAGTCTCATTTGAAATCTTGCGTGATAGAGGGATTTGACCACTTCTGGGGACCGCCTCGTTGCGCAATGCAAACACAGCATAACTTCACACGGAAAAATGGTGTACTGTTTTGTTTTCAGCTGCAATCGCCGAAGCAGTCGCGAAAAGTACAGTTTTATTTATTTTTTTTTTTACGGTTCCCAGTGGAGAAGGGAAGACAAGGCAAATGGTAGAGGTTCTCTTGCCTGCACAACCGCCTCCACTCGTTTGAGCTCCGGGTCCTAAACAAACTGCAACACGTCTACTTTCCACCACATCATCACTTTTTTTTTTTTTTTTTTTTTTGCATTTTCACTTTGTTTGCTGTGTAATTTGCCCAAATCATCTGAGAGGGCTCTCCCCAAATGTAGGATTATTGCATCATATGTGTCATATTTTAACCCTTCAGTGCCCGCCTTCAAACAAGACTGCGCTACCCAATTCTCTGTTTTACTTTGAGAAATCTGGAATTATGTTTTCCTTTCTGCAGGTGAATGCTGAGATTACCTATTTTCTGACTTACCTTAAGTTAGAGTTCAATTAGCTAATTTTTACTTGCTGAAGCTGACATTTGCCTTATTGAAAATTAGCAAACTTAGCCATCACATTATTGTATAATTTGCACTCTGATCATGGTGACATATGAAATGAAGGGAAAATGCATTAGTCACTATAACAAAAAAAAGGTTGATTGATCTATTCTGTGAAGTCAAATTAGCCCCCCCCCCCCCCCCCCCCCCCCCCCCAAAAAAAGAAAAGAAAAAATGCCAATAAGAAACAGACACGCATGAGAGCCATTGTTTCATTTGCTCTGGTTTTCAGGGACAAGTGTTAGCAGTCTTTTCTATGCACAGTCAGCCACGAATCTCAGCTGGCGAGGCCATCAACCTCACAGTCCTTTCTAGAACAGTTATGTGCCACACTAAATATGAGCTTCAGTGCCTTGCAATACCAGTTGGTTTGCGCCTGCACAGGGAATAAATCCTTCACTACGGGAGAGATAAGTGAATTCTACTTCTTCCATGTGCAAAAGTGGAATCAGTGCAATATGCACCTTGAAACAAGTTGATAATGTGGCCGTCAGCAGACAGCACCGCTCAGACGGTGGAAGCACAGTGATGCCTCTAATACTTGGGGACATACTGAACATTCACTAAGTAAGCTGGAATAAGGAAAGAAAATATGATGAATGGTTCATGTTCATCTTTTAATGCAAAGACTTTCTTTGCTGGCAAAGCTTTCCATAACTGCAATTACTTCTGACATAAAGATAAATAAATTATAATAAAAATATTACTTTATACCATTTAATGTGCCAAAAAATATTGGGCATTCATAAATAAATAGAAAAAAGCAAAATGTGTCACAACTAGATTTTTGGACCTTTAATTATACATAATGTCTTTTCAATGGTCCCCTGGAATTTGTAAGACGTTGTAAATAAATTAAGGCCAAAATGCCAGAATTGATGAAAGTTTAAACAGTACAGTGCAAGTGTTTTAGGCATGCTTAATGTGCTGATTATTTTTTTAACAGAGGTGGGAGTAAGTTACTGTCAAGTCATTCCCAAGTCATCAATCTGCAAGTCCCAAGTCAAGTCTCAAGTCAGCTGTCAAACACTTGGTGGTCATTATGACTTGAGACTTGCTGATTCATGACTTGAGAGTGACTTGATGGTGACTACTCCCACCTCTGTTTTTTAAAGTTATGAAAAAGTAGTAAATATCTAATATGTAGACAGAAATACAAATAATCAAAATGTGTTGTCACTTTATGCCATTTATTACACATAATTTGTTTTAGTTGGTTTTGTGCAATTTGTTTGTAAATTTGCTTCAATTCAATTAATTTTATTTTAATAGTCATTTTGTTCATTTGTAATGAGTAACTGGCTTTGTGTTGCCATGCAGACACAAACTAAGGCAAGGTGGATTAGTGGTTAGCGCTGTTGAATCACAGCAAGATTGTTGTGGGTTTCCCTGTTATCGAGGTGGGTGCCATCACTGATACATTACCTAGATTTACTGAATTTGATAGTATCTCACTGGGTGTGTTGATGAAACCTGATACCAACAAAGCTGTTTAATGACCTGCGGCTCACTCTTGGGCCCATTGTGTTGGAGATAATAAATCTATTACTAACCTCATGATCTGTTCCTAAATGTATCAAATATGCAGTGATTAATGCAATACTTAAGAAATCGCATCTTGGAAAAATTATAGGCAGATATCAAATCTATCATATTTATCCAAAATTCTGTAAAAAAAAAAAAAAGTGTTTCCTGTCGATTTACTGATGAATTATACCTTAGGTGTGGTTTTTCTGGCTGACTGATTCTGCTCTTTTTCTCTCTGTCTGAGGTGCGGAGGCCATTGCACGGGATTGGCGGCTGCGGACCACGGGATGCTGGACTGACTGCAAGATAGCATGCCTGAAGCTGATGCAGCAGATGTTGTTTTGATTTCCTGTTTTCTCTTTCTTTAGCTTTATAAAACTTTGTAAAAACCTTGTAGTTGTTAGAATGGCCTAAGCAGTGGGTCACCCCTTTGAGTCTGGTTTGTTTGAAGTTTCTTCCTCAATATCATCAGAGGGAGTTTTTCCTTGCCAGTGTTGCCTGTGTGATTGCTCTAGGGGTTGCTAAGGTTAGACCTTATGTATGAAGCTTCGTGAAGAAGGTTTGTTGTGATTTGGCGTTGTACAAAATGAAATAAATTGAAATTGGGATCGCTTCCCATCTGGTCCTTTCTGTGTGGAGTTTACATGTTGTCCCTGTGTCTGAATGGGTTGCACAGGGCACTTCGAAATCCTCCTACTATCAAGAAGAGAGAGAAAGAGAGAGAGAGAACTTTTTCTCTATACAGTCAATGCTTTTTTGTTTTTCACTCGGCCAATCCACACAAATTTTCCAAATTTGATAGTGTTTTGCAAGAAAGAAACTTAAATCAATTCTTTAGGTTATCTTTACAAACAGACAAACAAAAAAAAATGCAATAAAATATATGAAAACTAGCGCACACAAATGCAAATATAATGTCCCACATATTCATTAGACGGGAGGCTATGATGACATCACGTGACAGCAAATGTTTTTTTTTTTCAGACTGTTAAATGAGAAATGCATTTTGCACATGCACATGACTTCTTGTTGCTGTTTTTTTTTATACTTGTTTTTTATTGGTTTTCACAAATTATAACAAAATACACAGAACAATTGGTCAGTTGTCATCAATATACATTGTCCATTTTTCCCAAAAGTCTTCATGTTTAGCTTCTTGCAACCTTAAAATAAAAGTAAGTCTTTCCATACTGTGAATTTCTTCAACAATGTCCATCCAGTTTTTAACTGTGGGGGGTTCTTGTTTGTACCATTTGCGTGTGATGGCTTGTTTTGCTGCTGCCAACAAAATTTTAAATAAGTATACATCTTTTTTCTGAATCCCTGCTCCCATTACATACCCAAAGTATAATGTCAGTATTGTTCTTGGTATACTGTACCCAATTACCTTTTCAATTTCACTACCAACATCTTCCCAAAATTGGGACAAGTTTTGACACTGCCAGAAGATGTGTGCATGTCCCACATCCTGCTCTCCACACTTTCTCCAGCAGGGTTGGTGCAAGGATATTGATGCCTTTTTATCTTTGGTGTAATAAAATATCTGACTAAATTTTTCCAACAGTAAATTTTCCAATTTCTTGAGCTAGTTGTAGTTACTTGAGATTTGCAAATATTATACCACATCATTACTTATGTCCTCCTGCAACTCCTTTACCCATTTATCTCTAATATACAGTGTTGATGTTCTCCTATTAACTATCAATCCTTTATACAACTTTGATATGACTTTACTACTTTTGTTTTTATATGCATTATTTAATATTTGTGTAATTGCATTCATTTCACATGGGAGGTTTGGCTTTACTTCTTTTAAATAATAGTCCCGTATCTGAAGGTACATATAGAAATCTCGAGATGCTAAATCAAATTCTTTCTGTAGTGTTTGAAACCTTTCAATTTGGCCTTTTTTAAGAAATTTATTTAGAATGTTTAATGCTTTAATTGCCCATTCCTTGAATTTAGAATTCATACTGCCTGGTTTAAAGTTTAAGTCAAAAGCTATCCAGCTAAATTGTTGTGAAAAGTGTAGGAACACGGACCCACAACAGGGGCGCAAATGAACGGACAATGGAATAAGCCAAATATAACAATTTAATGTTGTGAATGTGCACAACAGAGCAACAGACAACACAATTGAGATCACCAGTCAAATAAGTTACGGTGATGTGTGAGCAGGCTCGAGGATAGGAGACACCCATCCAGAAAAGAGCCGGATCCCACACTCCTTCCACTCCACCGGACCTGAAGCAATCCTGGAGCCACCAAGCACTGGGTCCCCAGGTGGCCACTGCCTCCGGCTGTCAGATCGTGTACTGCTGGCAGGAAGAACATACAGGTGATGCTGGGTGTATGAACACCCAGCAAACAGTTCAACACAAACGTGGAAAGCACCTCCACCTCTCAATCACGGAGTTTGTACAGATCCTGAAGTAACAATTAACAGTCTGCAAACTCAGAAAAATGTCAGTAAGTACAGAAGTAAAAACGTTACTACTGTATGTAACCAAAGGCTGAGACGTTTATTAACGGTAGACGATTTCTCGGCAGTGAGGTGAAGATGCTGCCCAGCTCTTATGGAGGTGTGGATGATGATGATGAGTGACAGCTGGTGTTGTTGATGAGTGACAGCTGCCACTCCCAGTGCTCCGGCGCCCTCACGTGCCTGAAGCCTGCACTTCAGGCAGGACGCCCTCTGGTGGTGGGCCAGCAGTACCTCCTCTTCAGCGGCCCACACAACAGGACCCCCCCCCTCAACGGGCGGTCAGAGACGACATCGGATGGAATCCCATGCAGACGCACGACATGGTGGACCAGGAGGTCTGCAGTCTCCTGGGCCGTCAGGAGCTTCGGGAGGGCCACGAAGTGGGCCGCCTTGGAGAACAGGTCCACTATCGTGAAGATGGTGGTCATGCCCTGGGACGGCGGGAGGCCCATAACGAAGTCCAGGCCGATGTGGGACCAGGGGTGGTGGGGCACAGGTAACGGTTGGAGGAGACCCTGCGCCCGTTGGTAGTCTGCCTTTTCCCTGGCACAGGTGGTGCAGGCCTGGACATACTCCCGGACATCGGCTTCCATGGACGCCCACCAGAAGCGCTGCCTGACCACTGCCACAGTTCTTCGCACCCCTGGGTGACAGGAGAGCTTGGACCCATGACAGAAGTCCAGGACAGCAGCTCTGGCCTCTGGTGGGATGTAGAGACTGTTCCTAGGGCCGGTCCCCGGATCTGGGTTCCGTGTCAGGGCCTCCCGGATGGTCTTCTCCACGTCCCAGGTGAGGGCTGCCACGATAGTGGACTCGGGGATGATAGGTTCCGGTGGATCAGACAGCTCGACCTTGACCTCCTCTTCATGGACCCGGGACAGGGCGTCAGATCGCTGGTTCTTAGTCCCGGGACAGTAGGTAATCCGGAAGTCAAATCGCCCGAAGAACAGTGACCAGCGGGCTTGCCTGGGGTTCAGACGCTTGGCGGTTCGAATGTACTCCAGGTTCCGATGGTCCGTGAAAACCATAAATGGTACCGCAGCTCCCTCCAACAGGTGTCTCCACTCCTCAAGAGCCTCTTTCACCGCAAGAAGTTCCCGATTGCCGACGTCATAGTTCCGCTCCGCCGGGGTCAACCTGCGGGAAAAATAGGCACATGGATGGAGAACCTTGTCGGACTCCCCACTCTGGGACAGCACGGCTCCTATCCCTGAGTCAGAGGCATCCACTTCAACAACAAACTGGCGATTGGGATCGGGCTGCACCAGAACGGGTGCAGACGAGAACCGACGCTTCAACTCCCTAAACGCGGCTTCGCACCGATCCAACCAGGTGAAGGGGACTTTAGTGGAGGTCAGGGCCGTCAGGGGGCCAACTACCTGGCTATAACCCTTAATAAACCTCCGGTAGAAATTAGCAAAGCCGAGGAACTGTTGCAACTTCCTACGGCTCATCGGTTGGGGCCAATCCCTCACTGCCGCAACCTTGGCCGGATCGGGTGCGACGGAGTTGGAGAAGATGATGAACCCCAGGAAGGACAAAGAAGTATTGTGGAACTCGCACTTCTCGCCCTTCACAAACAGCCGGTTCTCCAACAACCGCTGCAGGACTTGACGTACATGCTGAACATGGGTCTCAGGATCCGGGGAGAAGATGAGGATGTCGTCCATGTATACGAAGATGAACCGGTGCAGTAAGTCCCGCAAGACGTCATTAACCAATGCCTGGAACGTTGCGGGCGCATTGGTGAGGCCGAACGGCATGACCAGGTACTCAAAGTGACCTAACGGGGTGTTGAATGCCGTCTTCCACTCGTCTCCCTTCCGGATCCGAACCAGGTGGTACGCATTTCTAAGATCCAATTTGGTAAAAAAATTTGGGCTCCATGCAGGGGCATGAACACAGAATCTAACAAAGGCAGCGGGTATCGATTACGAACCGTGACTTCGTTCAGTCCCCTGTAATCAATGCATGGACGGAGTCCGCTGCACCCATCCTGCACCCATCGGGGAGGTGGAGTTCCAGATCAACCCGGCAGCTAAGGAGTCCCGGATGTAGGTCTCCATTGATTCGCGCTCAGGACGAGAGAGGTTGTACAGCCTGCTGGACAGGTACTCAGCGCCTGGGATCAAATCAATGGCACAATCGTACGGACAGTGCGGGGGAAGAGTGAGTGCCAGAACTTTGCTGAAGACATCAGCAAGATCATGGTACTCCTCAGGCACCGCTGACAGATTGGGGGGGACTCTAACCTCCTCATTAGCTGTCACACCGGGTGGAACCGAGGATCCTAAACATTCCCGATGGCAGGTGTCGCTCCACTGCATCACTACCCCAGACGGCCAATCAATCCGGGGATTGTGCTTTAATATCTATGGAAACCCCAAAATCACTCGCGAGATAGAAGGTGTTACGTAAAACACAATCTCCTCCCTGTGATTTCCAGACACCACCAATGTCACTGGTTGTGTCTGATGTGTGATTAATGGGAGAAGGGTGCCATCTAGTGCCCGTACCTTCAATGGGGAAGGTAGTGCCACTAGAGGGAGCCCTACCTCCCTAGCCCATCTGCTGTCCAGCAGATTCCCTTCAGACCCCGTGTCCACCAGTGCTGGGGCGTGAAGGGTAAGATCCCCACAAAGGATCGTTACTGGGATGCGTGCTGATCTACGGGCTTTTCCCACGTGGATGTTATGATCCACCCTTAACCCAGTCTCTAAGGGCGGGCGTTGAAGTTTAACCGTTTGGGGCAGTTTCTTTGTATGTGCTCATCAGAGCCACAGAAAAAACACTCCCCGCGAGCCAGCCTCCGTTGTCTGTCATGTGATTTTACTTTGGCCCTGCTCGTGTCCATAGCTTCGTCAGCAGGGGGAGCTGTGGTTCCACGGGGCTCTCTGACCGTGGAGCGTGGAGACGGCGGCACCCTTTCGGACCCGGAAGGAAGAGGGATGGCTCGTGCCTGGCTACGCCCTTCGCCCCGCTCCCGACGGTGTTCTTCTAACCAGTTGTCTAACCGTATAACCAGGTCAACAAGCCCGTCAAAATCCCGCGGCTCATCCTTAGCCAGCAGGTGCTCCTTCAGGACCGGAGACAGTCCGTTTACGAAGGCGGTGCGGAGTGCAACGTTATTCCAGCCGGACCTCCACGTGTCGGACCTGGTACTGCTGGCGAGGAACAAAGAAACAATTAAATGTGGGCGCGTTTGCACCCAGCAATCCGCACGGCAGGAAAACTACCTCCACCTCTCGTTGGAAAAGGAGTCTGTTATACAACGCACAAAAGTCACAAAAGGTTACTGTCACACAGTTAGCTGAGAATGTTACCTTCCAGGTAGAACGATATCTCGGCAAAGAGGTGGAGACGTTGTCCTGCTGATGTACCCCTGCTGATCAGATGATTGGTAACAGCTGTTGCAGGTGATGCGTGACAGCTGTCACCCTGGCTGCTCCTGTGAGGCGGCTGCGCCCTCTGGTGCCTGGAGCCCGCACTCCAGACAGGGCGCCCTCTGGTGGTGGGCCAGCAGTACCTCCTCTTCTGGCGGCCCACACAACAGTCTGGTTGTTTTAAATATATTAACACATCATCTGAAAACAATCCAATTTTGTTTTCTATATCTCTAATTTTTATTCCTTCTATTTCTTGCTCTTGTCTAATTGCCTGAGACAAGGGCTCAATATAAATGGCAAACAGGGTTGGAGACAGGCAGCAACCCTGCCTCGCTGATCTTTCTAATCTAATCCAATTTGTGAGGCTACCATTTATCTTAATTCTTGCTTTGGGGTTTTGATATAATGTTTTAACACAGTTGATTGCTTGTGAGTTAAGCCCAAACCTTTCTAAACAGAGATAGAGGAATCGCCAACTAACAGAATCGAAGGCCTTTTCCGCATCCAAACTTAAAAGGACAGCACTTTCGTTTGTTTTTGTATTTCTTCTATTATATGTAGTGTCCTTCTGACATTGTCTTGAGTTTGGCGCCCTCTAATGAAGCCTGATTGATCTTCATCTATAATTTCTGAAATGAATGATTGGAATCTATTTGAGATTATATGTGTATATCTTATAATCACAGTTCAAAATTGATATTGGTCTAAAACTTTCGCAATGCTCCCTGTCTTTACCCTCCTTATGAATGACAGTAATTACAGCCTCTCTCCATGATGGTGGCAGTGTACCATTCTTCAGAGTTTGATTAAAGGATGCAAGTAACATTGGATATAGCTCTTTCTTAAAAAGTCCTATACCATTCAATAGGATATCCATCTGTTCCTGGAGTTTTGTTTGAGTTCATTCTTTTTATTGACTATTCTAGTTCTTTCTCTGTAATCTGTGCACATAATATTGAGTTTTGTTCTTCTCCTATATTTGGGAGGTCTAATGTATTTAAAAATGTTTTAATTGTTTCATCTTCTGCTGATTCAGGTTGAGAGTACAGGTTTGAATAATAGTCTTCAAATGCCTTTTCAATTTCCTCTGGTTTACACATTAATGTTTTGTGTACAGGGTCTCTGATTTTATTTATAGTATTTAGTTGTTGTTTGTTTCTTAATCGCCTGGCAAGAGATTTAGTTAATTTTGGGCCTCCTTCATAGTATGTTTGCTTTAAAAATCTAATTTTCTTTTCTACTTCTTCTGATAATATTTTATCTATTGTTGTAGCTGTTTTGAAGGCACTTGTGCAACGTGAACATGTGTCAGTCTTTTATGTATCTCATATATTACATGTATACAATACGTGTATGTGACAGGCTGGGGAAAAGTGTGGCGTTAAAGAGGGGAGAAGGAGAGATAACTAGATAGAAAGTGAACAGTGCTCTTGGGAAAGCGCTCATTCTCTCTCAGAGGAGAGAGCGACCGTCTGTAGAGGTTATTTATTTTTCATCTGATGATGGGAAATTGAAGAGCGGAGGGAAGCGCCCCAACGGACTTACTGCCTGGAGATGTACCCTCCTCCTGGGTCTACTGTCTGTCTTCTCCCTCTCCCCCCCACACCCACTCAGTTTCCTTCCCTCACCTTTCAGATCTTCGGCAGACAGCTGCCACTGTCTCTCCAGGAAAAAGGCAGAAGACGGAAATAAAAGGGAGATTTGCTCATTTTCGATGCCATTTGTGCCTGCCTCACTGTCTGTTCATCCCACACTCCTGTGGTCTGCGGAGGAAGACAAGCGCCGGCATTCTCCAAGCTCCTCCCAGGCTTGTCCATGTCTATGTGGGAAAGAGCACTTTTTTTATCCCAGCCCTGCTCATTAGCAGCATTCCCATCACATTCTGGAGTCATTAAAAGAGCCACGTGTCCTCCCCCTGTATCCTCTGGTGTTTGCCTTTCTATTCATTCCAGTGTTCGGGTGAACCAGTTGCGAATGTGGTGCCTGACACCCCTACTCCACCTGGACCGGAGTGAGTTACTGGGACACGGAAAAGTGGGGCTGTGTAAGCTTTGAAAATCTGCCTCTCCATAGTCTGTTTCAGGCATCCTTGTGTTGTCGTGGGATCCCATGAAAGGCTGCCTTTCTGCTCTCTAGTTCTCTTAATGAACATAGGTGTCAAATGCATCCTTACAATCAGGTCATTTGGGAGGTTCACAATAGACACAAAAAGTCAAGATACTAAAAATAAGACTGCTAGCCGAGCAAGCTTGTACCTTAAAGGAATAGTGCCACTGTGTTTTTTTAAGATTTAAGTCATAAAATAGTTCTCTTTGGCACCCTATATCCTTATTTCTTAGCATTTAGAAAAGGGATTCATAATTCTGCATAATTCTTGATTCTGCTTGGAAACAATTTAGAATCTCAACCCCTGAGGGGGAGAAATTCAAGGGATCAGATGCTATGACCAACACTGGCTAGATTTGGAGATGATTTACAAGAAACCTTATGTATGTTAACAGAAGATGGGTCACAAGTCATCTCAAAACCTCACACGTGCACACGCGCTTCCTCTTGGAGTTAGTCTGCATGACGGCAATGAAGAAAAAGACAATTATCACTATGGAATTTACCCCTAGATAAATATGTCCGCTTCAATAAAATGAGCTGTAATTTTGCAACATGTTATAAAAATTAACCATTATAATACTTTGATTTAGATAGAAGCTAAATTTTCTCAGTTTTCTGAAATTTGAAAGGCTCTATAGCTTTAAGATCGATGTGCAAGGATTCCTTTCCACTTTCTACCAACTGTGGAGGGATCGAGGCCTTGTGTCATCGCAGGTTTTCAGCAAGCACATAATTAAGATGGCATCCCTGCTACGACAAAGTGCTCTTCAGCAGCAGAGCTCCTGCCTCAGAATTCTCACCTGAACTAAAGCACAGTGCTCCAGCAGTCCATGCGAGTTTATTCCATATCCAAACTGCCATAAATTATCTTTGCTAGCACATTAGACAAGACGGATTAAAAGAAGGAATGACAGACCATCACATGCTGTTCCATTCACTTTGAAAAGGGCAGGCTAATAAAGGACCTACTTCAAAAGTATGGTTGGTGCAGAGACTCACTCTTTATTACTGCTCCAACAGAAACATGGCTGCCCTCTGCTAATCTCCCTCACAACAGTAATGAGAAAATGGACTCTGCTTTCACTGCCTCTCAAAGCCACAAGCTAACAATGGCTATAGGAGAAATCAAATTTGCACTCCTCCTGCACAATAACCTCCTTATTTCCTTTTCCTTGCCTGTCCCTTCCTTCTGTTTCTCCCCCGCTCCTTCCCAACTTCATTGGTTGGAGAGGATGAATGCTGAGGATGCAAGATGAAGGCGAAACCAGCATCAATTAGACTCTAAAGTACACTTTATTTTCTGTCCCCTCGCCAAATTAAATTGCATTATATAAAAAAGCACCAGAAAGGCAATGACCTTAATTATCAAAGCAAGACCTCAGCAAGGGTCGCTTTTGGTTTAAAGCCAGCAATACACTACATGAAAATACGATGCGATACTGCAGATTAACAGTTAACAGCTTATGCTGTTTGCCCCTGTAGTCTACTTTGTGCAGCAGAGGAGGAAGGTCAGAGCTGCAAGTTGTGGTCCAATCTGTGATCTACAGCTCAGGAGTGGTAGAGAGAAAAAGACATATAACAAGGCCACATTTACAAATAGAACGCATTGCATTATTTTGTGGCGCATGTCTCCTTAAGCATGCACAGAGTGCACTATATTGAGAATGATACTGAGTGACAGACATATATTATGTGTTGATGTGGATAAGAGCAAACATTCAAATACATTTATTGACCCCAATATATATATATATGAAGAGGTGGTAGCAGGAGAGAGTGTCACTAGACAGCATAGGATGGTTGTTTGTAGGATGACTTTAAAGGTAAAGAAGAAGAAGAGAGTGAGAGCTCAACAAAGGATCAGATGGTGGAAGCTGAAGGAGGAAGACTTGTGTGAAATTTAGTGAGCAGGTGAGAGAAGCACTAGTTGGAGGGGAAGCAATTTTGGACAACTGGAAACGTACTGCAGATGTGGTGAGGGAGACAGCTAGGGCAGTACTGGGTATGACATCTGGACAGTGGAAGGAAGACAAGGAGACTTGGTGGTGGAATGAAGAGGTCCAGGAAAGCATAAGGAGAAAGAGGTTGGCGAAAAAGTTTTGGGATAGTTGGAGAGATGAAGAAAGTAGACAGGAGTACAAGGAAATGTGGCGTAAGGCGAGAAGAGAAGTGGCAAAAGCAAAGGAAAAGGCATATTGCGAGCTGTACAAGAAGTTGAATAGTAAGGAAGGAGAAAAGGACTTGTACCGATTGGCCAGACAAAGGGACAGAGCTGGAAAGGATGTGCAGCAGGTTAGGGTGGTAAAAGATGCACATGGTAATGTGCTGACAAGTGAGGAGTGTGTGCTGAGAAGGTGGAGGGAATATTTTGAAGAGTTGATGAATAAAGAAAATGAGCGAGAGAAAAGGCTGGATGATGTGGTGAGAGTAAATCAGGAAGTAAAAGAGAATAGCAAGGAAGAAGTGAGGGCTGCTATGAAGAGGATGAAGAGTGGAAAGGCAGTTGGTCCAGATGACATTCCAATGGAGGCATGGAAATGTCTAGGAGAGATGGCAGTAGAGTTTCTAACCAGATTGTTTAATAAAATCTTGGAAAGTGAGAGGATGCCTGAGGAGTGGAGACGAAGTGTGCTGGTTCCTATTTTCAAGGACAAGGGTGATGTGCAGAGCTGCTGTAACTACAGAGGCATAAAGCTGATCAGCCACAGCATGAAGTTATGGGAAAGAGTAGTAGAAGCTAGGCTTAGAAAACAGGTGAAGATCTGTGAGCAACAATATGGTTTCATGCCGAGAAAGAGCACTACAGATGCAATGTTTGCTCTGAGAATACTGTTGGAAAAGTACAGAGAAGGACAGAAAGAGTTACATTGTGTGTTTGTGGACTTAGAAAAAGCTTATGATAGGGTGCCAAGAGAAGAGTTGTGGCATTGTATGAGGAAATCTGGAGTGGCAGAGAAGTATGTTAGGGTAGTGCAGGACATGTACAAGAATAGTGTGACAGCGGTGAGCGCAGTCGGAATGACAGACTCATTCAAGGTTGAGGTGGGACTACACCAAGGATCAGCTCTGAGTCCTTTCTTGTTTGCAGTGGTGATGGACAGGTTGACAGATGAGATCAGACAGGAGTCCCCATGGACTATGATGTTTGCAGATGACATTGTGATCTGTAGTGAGAGTAGAGAGCAAGATGAGTCTAGTCTGGAGAAGTGGAGATATGCTTTGGAGAGAAGGGGAATGAAAGTCAGCAGAAGCAAGACTGAGTACATGTGTGTAAATGAGAGGGAGCCCAGTGGAATAGTGCAGTTACAAGGAGTAGAAGTGGTGAAAGTAGATGAGTTTAAATATTTGGGGTCAACTGTTCAAAGTAATGGAGAGTGTGGTAGAGAGGTGAAGAAGAGAGTGCAGGCAGGGTGGAGTGGGTGGAGAAAGGTGGCAGGAGTGATTTGTGACCGAAGAATATCAGCAAGAGTGAAGGGGAAAGTTTACAAAACAGTAGTGAAACCAGCTATGTTGTATAGTTTAGAGACAGTGGCACTAACAAAAAGACAGGAGGCAGAGCTGGAGGTGGCAGAGCTGAAGATGTTGAGATTCTCTTTGGGAGTGACAAGAATGGACAAGATTAGGAATGAACATATCAGAGGGACAGCTCAGGTGGGACAGTTTAGAGACAAAGTCAGAGAGGCGAGATTGAGATGGTTTGGACATGTGCAGAGGAGGGACCCAGGGTATATAGGGAGAAGGATGCTGAGGATGGAGCCACCAGGCAGGAGGAGAAGAGGGAGACCAAAGAGGAGGTTCATGGATGTGCTGAGAGAGGACATGCAGGTGGTTGGTGTGACAGAGGAAGATACAGAGGACAGGGTGAGATGGAAACGATTGATCTGCTGTGGCGACCCCTAATGGGAACAGCCGAAAGACAAAGAAGAAGATATATATATATATATATATATATATATATATATATATATATATATACATATACATGTCCAGCTCTCCACAAGTTCTTTTATACTCACTCGACTGGTAAGCACTGAAAGCCGAGATAGACATGTCCCAACTTGTCCTCTAACACTCCGAAACAGAGGTGTTCCTTTGTCTCGCTTCATCAGCGAATCGGTCGTGACGTGCGAAGCCTCCGCGCGGCTTTCCATGACAAAATCTCTTGTTAAAAGTGAAATCTGCCGGAAAATGGCTGATGTCCAGGTCTTGTGATAACCAGAGAAAGAGCACACGACGGTCTCGTATCCACAGAGCCATCAGCTTAGAAATGATCCAGTGGTTTGTGCCGCATCGTCGCAGCTCGCAGCGCGGCGCACCGACCGTCCTTTAAAGGGGTCCTTAAACCTGTAGTTAAAGTCCTTATTCTCTGTGAAGCCCGTAAAATTTTCACTGAAAGCCAGATAAACTTTTCGAATGGTTTCCAGGTGCCAGTCTCTAACAGCTTCTGAAAAAATTCTGATGGAAAAAAAGTCCTTTTCATTCCGCCATTTCCAGACAATGAAAATCCGACGAGGGGGCGGGACCACTCCTTCCACAAGGCGTGCTCACAGGCGAATGACGTCACCGACAGGCGTGGAAAAACTCACGCATGCACACGAGGGTTCAAGCATGTCTGACGTAAAAACATATGAATGAAATCCATATAGTTTTTGAAAAAAATAAAAAGGTACGATACTTTACGGACAGACCTCGTACATTAGCTAAACTAAACAAAAAATGAGTACTTCTTCATGAAAGCAACAGTTGGATTTGATTTAGTAATAGCACGCCAATTAATGAGTTATAACGGCAAAAATATTTAGCAAATTCTAGTCAATTTCACAAGGAAAGCATCTGGTGTAGGGTTTATACTAGATGCCCTTCCTGACACAACTCCACACTACATGGAGAAATGTGACAAGGGTGGGGTTTGAACCAGGATGTTCCTCACTGAAACCAAGCACACTAACCACTTGGCCAGCACCACCACCCAACTCATATTCTAGCACATTGTTGCTTAATTTGGTTCCTATTGAGTTAGACAACTTTGATGTTCCTTTCAGCTCATTTCAGGTTGCAACAATGGGAACATACCATATTTTCCAGGGTATACGAGGTCTCTTAGATAATAAACCGACCCTTTTATTTTATTTTTTTAATTATATGGATTTGAATGACATGCGATTACACCAATCATGCTTGAACCCTCGTGCGCATGCGTGAGTTTTTTCACACGTGTCGGTGACGTCATTTCCCTGTGGGCAGGCCTTGAGTGAGATGTGGTCCCGCCCTCTCGGCTGAATTCCTTTGTTTCACACGCTGCTCGAGACGGCGCGCGTTGCTTTATCAAGGCGTTGCCTGTGAGGAATATCCGAGTGGACACTATTCGAGAAATTAAGATGGTTTTCTGTGAAAAGTTTAACAGCTGATGAGAGATTATGGGGTGTTTCTGTCGGTGTAAGGACTTCCCACGGAGCGGGACGTCCTGCAGCGCTTCCAGGCGCTGTCGTCGGCCTGTTTCGAGCTTAAAACATCCTAATTTAAGGCTTAATTCACCCAGGACATCGTGAGAGAACAGAGAAGATTCAGAAGAGGCCGGCATGAGGAATTTATGCGGACATTCCACTGTTTAAGGACATTTTTTTAATGAAAGACGTACGCGCAAATTCGCCGAGTCGTTTCCGTGACGACTCGGCAAATCTGTGTGCACCGCGACAGGAAAAACACCTCCGTGTTGAAAACCATTTGTAGAATTCAGGCGGCTTTTAATGGCTTTCAACAAGTGAGTAACTGAGAAATTGTTTAACAGCTTGGGCATGTTCCAACTTGCCCATTAAGATTTCCAACGGAGGTGTTTTTCCTGCCGCGACCCCCCGCGGTCGGGTCCAGCCCGACATGCGACTCTGCCTGCACGTTCTTTCATTACAAAATGACCGTTAACAATGGAATGTCCGAATAAACTCCTCATGCCGACTTCTTCTGAAAGTTCTCTGTTCTCTGACGACTTACTGCGTCAACAGAGCCTGAAATGTGGAAGTTTTCAACTTGAAACGGCGAGACGCTGCCGCCTCGAAGCGCAGATCGCCGTCAGGCGCCGTGGACCGTCCTTAAAGCGACACTACCAGACCAAAATCTCTCATCAGCCGTTAAATTTTTACCGAAAAACCAGCTGAATTTATTGAATGGTGTCCACTCAGTTGTGCCTTACAGTTTTGAAAAAATTTTTTATCAAACAAAGCAACAGTCTCTGAGCCATTCCTAAACAATGAAAAAAATCGACGAGCGGGTGGACGACTCCTCACTCAAAGACTGCCCACAGGCGAATGACGTAACCGACAGGCGTGAAAAAACTCTCTCATGCCCACGAGGGTTCAAGCATGTCTGATGTAATCACACGTGATTCAAATCCATATGGTTTTTGAAAAAATAATAAGGTCGGATACTTTTCTAATAGACCTCGTAAGTCACAGCAGTATCCAAGTCACACCTGTCAAAAATACTTCTTGAAGAAAAAACAAAACAACAAAACACATATGAGTTGTACCGGAGTAAAAGATGCACCTTCCTTTATGAGCTCTTTAATTTGGGATTTTTGTTCATTGTTGTAGTGTATTTTTTTATGATTGGCATTTATTACTTTATTATTGCAGTTTTGTTCTGTGCTTCGATTCCTAGGAAAAAATGCTTTTTTTCTATTATTATTCATCACAATTGCATGATTTGTATTTATTTATTTATTTTTGGTGTATAAGTAGCACAAGAGTTTAAGTTGCAGGACCTCCCAAACTAGTAAAAATAACTGACGTATGCTCCGGTAAATATGGTACATCTCCATCCCACACAAATCTTTACTGAACTTTGGTGGACTTCGGCAAGGATGAGTGTGTCATTAAATCTGTATCATGTGCAAATGTGGAGAGTGTGTGCTCCTCTCTTTGCTTTTATGCCTGTAATAACATATATGTAACATCATGCAATACTTGTTATGATGAAATATGGGAAATCTTGCATTGCTTGCAATTAAGTTTTGAACATGCTCAAATTGCTGCAGTGCGGTCTCAACTCAGACACAGACAATATCCCATTGCAGTTACTTCACACATGCTGAATGCATGTACAATCCTGGCATGACACTGATTTGTATTGTGCCATTGTGCAGTGTGTGATCAGCGTAAGGATCTCTGTGTGTTTCAATTCACATTCAGAGATGCAAAAGCAACACAATCCAGTTGTTTAGGTTTAAACTTACTCATTGAAAATTGAGCACATACCCAAATCGCCTTGATGTACGACATGAATCTCCGCTAAAAATCCTTTAATTAGTCACAACAGTGCAGAACTGAAGTCATATCATTTTTGTCAAGTAAATATGTCTTTGAAGGAAAAAGAATAATGATTTAACAATGAATAAATGTAGAACTAAGCGGAAAGTCACACTTGTGACCTTTACTGTTGCTGTTCTCATTCTATTCGCTTGTTATTTTTTTGGACTTGGGATACTCACTGTAACAGAGGCAATCGAACAGAGGAGTTCAAACTGCTTTGATGATTCATTTGGGAACACAGAGACACAGGGAACAAATTAAACATGATAACTAAGACTGTGCATCTCCTTGTGTGATTTAGGAAGATGGGTAACATTTGTTTGAGGTTCGGTGTGAGAGACACAGAGCAGAGGAAGCTGAGATATTCCTGTATTCCTTTTTTATTTTTACAGGGCAGGTAGGCGGGAAATCAGACAACATGACATGACCTATGTAAAATGTTGCTACAATTTCTCAAATGTTTTTCTTTCTATTTTAAGTTCACAGTGTAAAGTCTGACCTGGAAAAGATTTATCAATCAATTAATCAATCAAGTTCATTTCTAGAGCCCTTTACAACACTCAAAGTGACCAAAGTGCTTTACAACAAAATTTTAAAACAAAACATAATAAAAACAAATATCCAACAATAAGACCATTACAGAAACAATTATATTAAAAAAATGCATAAAAACAATTAATAGCATAAAGTAAAATGCCATCATGCTTCTGAGTGTTAAAAGCCAGCCTGAACAAATGCGTCTTGAGCCTGGACTTAAAAAGCTCTAAGTCAGAGATGATTCTCATTTCAGGGGGCAATTTATTCCAAAGCTTGGGCCCAGCAACAGAGAAGGCCCAATCACCCCAGTGATTAGACCTGGACCTGGGCACCTCCAGTAAAAGCTGATTTACAGACCTCAAAGACCTGTTTGAGACACGAGGATGCAAAAGCTCAGTCAAATAAGGAGGGGCCAGGCCATTAAGGGCTTTAAAGACAAACATCAAAATTTTAAGAGACTGGAAGCCAGTGCAAATTAAAAAGAACTGGGGTGATGTGCTGACGTCTTGATATGTTTGTTAAAAATCAGGCTGTAGCGTTTTGCACCAGCTGGAGACGACTCAGAGATGTTTGAGGAACTCCGACATAAAGGGCATTACAATAGTCAATTCTAGAGCTAATAAAAGTGTGGATAGTTTTTTCAAGGTCAGTGTGGTTTAAAAATGGTTTAACCTTAGATAAAAGACGCAACTGATAGAAACGTTTATGGCAGTTTCAGGTGGAATAACAATTTCGGCATTTCATTTGTATCTCTGCATCTTTCTACAGGAAGTCATCAGAGCAGGGCAAAGTTGAAGAAATAAGAAATAAGGGTCTGATGAAAAAAAAAAAACACTAACATAAAAAAGCCATATAAACCTTTTTTTTAAACTCTGTATTGTCTGGGAGACTGAAAGTAACGAAAATTCAATTGTCAATAAGTCTGTGCATGCACTGCTGAACTGACAAAGTTGACTTGAATAATAAAAAAAAGGTGAAATTTAATGCCACAATTCAAGTCATGTCTTGGAGCATGCACTGTTACCGTGCAACTCTGCATCGACCAAACCATGTACCGCCCTGGGTCCTGGATGGCCGGTCCTTCCTCACTTCGTGAAAGGATCCCTGTATCTGCCACAGACAGGTCAAATGCAGGCAACCCCGTGGATTCTCCAGCTGCTGGGGTCCTCAGCAGCTAGTGTTGGATCATGCACGGAGAAGCGCACCACATGGTTAGAATGATGACCATGATGTTCCCTCACAATGAAACCAATACTTCTCATCTGAGTTCCCCTACATACCCACTCATTTGACAGAAAGTCATTCAAGTAGAACCCAACGATCCTCTTAAGAGACTTATAATACACTATAATAAGACAATAATTGTTTAAAATTCATCTTTTATATTTCACTCTTCATTTTATTGTGTATAAAGAAGATGTAGTGCCACAATACTGAGCACTGAAGTATTAATGTTGAGTTGTGGTACTGGGCTTTAATTGCTAGTTTTTACTTCTATGCTGCTGCACATCCACATTTTCTTGGCCGACATTTGGAAGGAGTTGTTCATTTCAGCATCACCACTGGGGACCGTGGCACACTGTGGTACGAGAACACATAAAAGGAGAAGCCTGAGGTGAATTTTCACCCTTTCAGCCTAACTTAGCAGAGCATAGCACATTGTATCTCCTGGAAAAATAACAATAAAGTGAGCATTCATCAGCTGTTCCCATGTGTGACTTGGAGCCATCACAAGTCAATTCATCAAGCTGCTTCATTTTTGTATAACATGATATAGCCATGTAACCATCATTTTGCTTCATTTTTTCTTTTTTTGTGGTTCAGGCCAACTTCACATGACCATAGTGATAAATACAATCAATCAGTTTGTTTCAGTGGCCTGCAGAGATGACATGCTCTTAGAGTTGTTAGGACTACACCTTACGACATTAAAAAAAACAACATTAAAAAAACTCTCTGCATTTGTTTTCTGAACTCTGACATGGGTGGGGTGGGGGTAAGACATTGGGATGTCAGGTACTTTATTATGGGTCTATTTAACCTTGTATTAAAGTAGTGAGGTCTGTGCTTGAATCAGTGGCAGAAAATCAAATACATTCTCCATACATTTTGGAGTCCTTCAGGTCAATCCCTTTTCACAAATTTAGTTTTTGAATTTCATGAATAGAATCTCAGCTAAGAGACATACCAGCCACTTTATTATTATTCTGTTTTTTCTCTCTGTTTGAGGTGAGATCCGGAGATGGGTGTGGTGTCTGTTTCTGCAATGCTCCTGTCCTGTGCTATATATTCGTTTTTGTAAATTGTTTAGCAAATTGTGTTGGGAGCATGGCCCAAGCAGAGGGTCACCCCTCTGAGTCTGGTCTGCTTGAGGTTTCTTCCTCAAATCATCAGAGAGAGTTTTTCCTTACCCCTGTCTGGGGGTTGGTAAGGTTAGACCTTACTTGTGTGAAGCACCTTGAGGCAACTTTGTTATGATTTGGCGCTATAAATGAAAAGAAATTGAAACTGCCACTTACTGGATATGTTCTCTTTTTGGGACCATTCTCTGTGAACCCTAGTGATGGCTGTGCATGAAAATCCAAGCAGATCAGCAGTTTCTGAAATACTCAAACCAGCCTGTCTGGCCCCAGCAGCCACACCACATTCAAAGTCACTTAAATCTTCTTTCTTCCCCATTCTGATGCTTGGTTTGAACTTCAGCAAGTCATCTTCACCACGTCTGGATGCCTAAATTGCATGGAGTCGCTGCCATGTGACTGGCTAATTAGTTATTTTTGTTAACAAGCAATTGAACATGTGTCCCTAATAAAGTGGCCGGTGAGTGTAAAATGCCATTATGGTGGTCTCTGAATTGCATTTTTGCTTTTTGCAAACTGCATTTAATATTTCTGATGGTGTCTTAAGACCAAAACTGCCAGCGCTCAATAGGATGGTTTACAGCTGAGTGTGAAGCAGCTGGAATGAGTGTCAGCACTTCCAAATTTGAGGCATTGGTGTTCTGCCAGAAAAAGATGGATTGCTCTCTTGGGTTCGAAGTGAGTCACTGCCCCCAATTAAGGAGTTTCAGTATCTTGCAGTCTTCTTCATGAGTGAGGAAACAATAGAGCAGGAGTTAGACAGGCAGAATGGAGCCAGGTCAGCAGTACTGTGGACACTCCTTTGGACTGTTTTGGTCAAGAAGTAAATGAGCCAGAAGCCAAAGCTCTAAATTTACTGGATGATCGACATTTCAACCCTGACCTATTGTCACGATCTTTGGTGAACAACTGGAAGAATGAGATTCTATCTGTAACCTAGATACAGTAAAAGTGATCAAAACAGGTTTTCTTCACAGGGCTGCAGAAAGTGCTGACAGAGTAAGGAATACTGATGTCAAGATCAGAGTGAAGCCAATGCTCCTTCAAATGATCACCCTTAGGTGATGCAAGGTTCTGACCAAAATCTTCCAGAGATTTTGGTAGGGTCCAAGTGGGAAATGATAGCACTGTGAGCTCAGAATACACAAAAGGGACTGCATACCCCATCTGATCTTGAAATATCCTGGAATCCCTCAGGAAAAGCTGCGGTATAATACTACTGTACAGTATAGTATTTGCTACCTTACTATATGTGCCACAACAGTTAACCCCACCCTAAATTAATTGTTTCAAACAGATGGATGAATACATTATGGGGTAATGGGGGACTTGGCAACATGAAAGATGTCAAGGAAGGTTATAGTGGAAAAAAATATGGAATATGTCACAATAGTGTTATGAGGCAATAAGGTGGAATGCACCAGTCAAAGCCAGTATTGTGCAATCCACATCATGATGCAGTCCAACCCTGTGAGAAATCAGGCTACCAAGAACACCCATGTGATCAAAACTATTTCACAATGACGTCAAGGAAAAAGACATCTCAGGAAATAATGAAAAATAACGCCAATATCCATTAACTGAGAAATCAATCATGATTTTGGCATTCTGCAGCTCAGATCTGTACTGCAGCACTGAGGCTGTGATCATCAAAGCCCCATTTGTTTCTTCTTCTGTTGGGCTCCACACCTGACTCAAGACACCTATTGAATATATACGAGGTCTGTTAGAAAAGTAAAAGCACGAAGGTTCAAGCTTGGCTGATGCAATCACACGTGATTCAAATCCATATGGTTTTTGAAAAAAATAAAAAGGTTGGATACTTTTTCTAACAGACCTTGTGTATATATATATATATATATATATATACAGGAACCAGACGCTTCTTGCCTCTACTGGTGGTTTGCTCTCACTGCGGTATTGTATCACTTCCTGTTCCGGAGCACAGCGGTGTTTTTCTGTATCTGTTAGCTGTTTAATCTGCGCAGTTAGATTGATCTAGTTATCTAGATTACGATTTGTTTCCCAGTGTAATCTTTACGTGCCTTAACTAAAGCACTCCTTCTGCTGAATCACCTCTAAATTATTTACACATTATTCACTTTGCGTGTTTTTAGGAATCCGCTAGCTTAGCGTAGCTACTAGCTCTTAGCCGGTTTAGCATGACGGCTTCTCCTGTCTCTCCCGCACTTTTCTGCTCTGGGTGTGAAATGTTTAGTTATTCCTCGGCCTCCTTTAGCAGTAACGGTACTTGTAATAAGTGTAGCTTATTCGTAGCTTTGGAGGCCAGGCTGGGCGAATTGGAGACTCGGCTCCGCACCGTGGAAAATTCTACAGTTAGCCAGGCCCCTGTAGTCGGTGCGGACCAAGGTAGCTTAGCCGCCGTTAGTTCCCCCCTGGCAGATCCCGAGCAGCCGGGAAAGCAGGCTGACTGGGTGACTGTGAGGAGGAAGCGTAGCCCTAAACAGAAGCCCCGTGTACACCGCCAACCCGTTCACATCTCTAACCGTTTTTCCCCACTCGACGACACACCCGCCGAGGATCAAACTCTGGTTATTGGCGACTCTGTTTTTGAGAAATGTGAAGTTAGCGACACCAGCAACCATAGTCAATTGTCTTCCGGGGGCCAGAGCAGGCGACATTGAAGGAAATTTGAAACTGCTGGCTAAGGCTAAGCGTAAATTTGGTAAGATTGTAATTCACGTCGGCAGTAATGACACCCGGTTACGCCAATCGGAGGTCACTAAAATTAACATTAAATCGGTGCGTAACTTTGCAAAAACAATGTCGGACTCTGTAGTTTTCTCTGGGCCCCTCCCCAATCGGACCGGGAGTGACATGTTTAGCCGCATGTTCTCCTTGAATTGCTGGCTGTCTGAGTGGTGTCCAAAAAATGAGGTGGGCTTCATAGATAATTGGCAAAGCTTCTGGGGAAAACCTGGTCTTGTTAGGAGAGACGGCATCCATCCCACTTTGGATGGAGCAGCTCTCATTTCTAGAAATCTGGCCAATTTTCTTAAATCCTCCAAACCGTGACTATCCAGGGTTGGGACCAGGAAGCAGAGTTGTAGTCTTACACACCTCTCTGCAGCTTCTCTCCCCCTGCCATCCCCTCATTACCCCATCCCCGTAGAGACGGTGCCTGCTCCCAGACTACCAATAACCAGCAAAAATCTATTTAAGCATAAAAATTCAAAAAGAAAAAATAATATAGCACCTTCAACTGCACCACAGACTAAAACAGTTAAATGTGGTCTATTAAACATTAGGTCTCTCTCTTCTAAGTCCCTGATGGTAAATGATATAATAATTGATCAACATATTGATTTATTCTGCCTAACAGAAACCTGGTTACAGCAGGATGAATATGTTAGTTTAAATGAGTCAACACCCCCGAGTCACACTAACTGTCAGAATGCTCGTAGCACGGGCCGGGGCGGAGGATTAGCAGCAATCTTCCATTCCAGCTTATTAATTAATCAAAAACCCAGACAGAGCTTTAATTCATTTGAAAGCTTGTCTCTTAGTCTTGTCCATCCAAATTGGAAGTCCCAAAAACCAGTTTTATTTGTTATTATCTATCGTCCACCTGGTCGTTACTGTGAGTTTCTCTGTGAATTTTCAGACCTTTTGTCTGACTTAGTGCTTAGCTCAGATAAGATAATTATAGTGGGCGATTTTAACATCCACACAGATGCTGAGAATGACAGCCTCAACACTGCATTTAATCTATTATTAGACTCTATTGGCTTTGCTCAAAAAGTAAATGAGTCCACCCACCACTTTAATCATATCTTAGATCTTGTTCTGACTTATGGTATGGAAATAGAACACTTAACAGTATTCCCTGAAAACTCCCTTCTGTCTGATCATTTCTTAATAACATTTACATTTACTCTGATGGACTACCCAGCAGTAGGGAATAAGTTTCATTACACTAGAAGTCTTTCAGAAAGCACTGTAACTAGGTTTAAGGATATGATTCCTTCTTTATGTTCTCTAATGCCATATAACAACACAGTGCAGAGTAGCTACCTAAACTCTGTAAGGGAGATAGAGTATCTCGTCAATAGTTTTACATCCTCATTGAAGACAACTTTGGATGCTGTAGCTCCTCTGAAAAAGAGAGCTTTAAATCAGAAGTGTCTGACTCCGTGGTATAACTCACAAACTCGTAGCTTAAAGCAGATAACCCGTAAGTTGGAGAGGAAATGGCGTCTCACTAATTTAGAAGATCTTCACTTAGCCTGGAAAAAGAATCTGTTGCTCTATAAAAAAAAGCCCTCCGTAAAGCTAGGACATCTTTCTACTCATCACTAATTGAAGAAAATAAGAACAACCCCAGGTTTCTTTTCAGCACTGTAGCCAGGCTGACAAAGAGTCAGAGCTCTATTGAGCTGAGTATTCCATTAACTTTAACTAGTAATGACTTCATGACTTTCTTTGCTAACAAAATTTTAACTATTAGAGAAAAAATTACTCATAACCATCCCAAAGACGTATCGTTATCTTTGGCTGCTTTCAGTGATGCCGGTATTTGGTTAGACTCTTTCTCTCCGATTGTTCTGTCTGAGTTATTTTCATTAGTTACTTCATCCAAACCATCAACATGTTTATTAGACCCCATTCCTACCAGGCTGCTCAAGGAAGCCCTACCATTATTTAATGCTTCGATCTTAAATATGATCAATCTATCTTTGTTAGTTGGCTATGTACCACAGGCTTTTAAGGTGGCAGTAATTAAACCATTACTTAAAAAGCCATCACTTGACCCAGCTATCTTAGCTAATTATAGGCCAATCTCCAACCTTCCTTTTCTCTCAAAAATTCTTGAAAGGGTAGTTGTAAAACAGCTAACTGATCATCTGCAGAGGAATGGTCTATTTGAAGAGTTTCAGTCAGGTTTTAGAATTCATCATAGTACAGAAACAGCATTAGTGAAGGTTACAAATGATCTTCTTATGGCCTCGGACAGTGGACTCATCTCTGTGCTTGTTCTGTTAGACCTCAGTGCTGCTTTTGATACTGTTGACCATAAAATTTTATTACAGAGATTAGAGCATGCCATAGGTATTAAAGGCACTGCGCTGCGGTGGTTTGAATCATATTTGTCTAATAGATTACAATTTGTTCATGTAAATGGGGAATCTTCTTCACAGACTAAAGTTAATTATGGAGTTCCACAAGGTTCTGTGCTAGGACCAATTTTATTCACTTTATATATGCTTCCCTTAGGCAGTATTATTAGACGGTATTGCTTAAATTTTCATTGTTACGCAGATGATACCCAGCTTTATCTATCCATGAAGCCAGAGGACACACACCAATTAGCTAAACTGCAGGATTGTCTTACAGACATAAAGACATGGATGACCTCTAATTTCCTGCTTTTAAACTCAGATAAAACTGAAGTTATTGTACTTGGCCCCACAAATCTTAGAAACATGGTGTCTAACCAGATCCTTACTCTGGATGGCATTACCCTGACCTCTAGTAATACTGTGAGAAATCTTGGAGTCATTTTTGATCAGGATATGTCATTCAAAGCGCATATTAAACAAATATGTAGGACTGCTTTTTTGCATTTACGCAATATCTCTAAAATCAGAAAGGTCTTGTCTCAGAGTGATGCTGAAAAACTAATTCATGCATTTATTTCCTCTAGGCTGGACTATTGTAATTCATTATTATCAGGTTGTCCTAAAAGTTCCCTAAAAAGCCTTCAGTTAATTCAAAATGCTGCAGCTAGAGTACTGACGGGGACTAGAAGGAGAGAGCATATCTCACCCATATTGGCCTCTCTTCATTGGCTTCCTGTTAATTCTAGAATAGAATTTAAAATTCTTCTTCTTACTTATAAGGTTTTGAATAATCAGGTCCCATCTTATCTTAGGGACCTCGTAGTACCATATCACCCCAATAGAGCGCTTCGCTCTCAGACTGCAGGCTTACTTGTAGTTCCTAGGGTTTGTAAGAGTAGAATGGGAGGCAGAGCCTTCAGCTTTCAGGCTCCTCTCCTGTGGAACCAGCTCCCAAGTCAGATCAGGGAGACAGACACCCTCTCTACTTTTAAGATTAGGCTTAAAACTTTCCTTTTTGCTAAAGCTTATAGTTAGGGCTGGATCAGGTGACCCTGAACCATCCCTTAGTTATGCTGCTATAGACGTAGACTGCTGGGGGGTTCCCATGATGCACTGTTTCTTTCTCTTTTTGCTCTGTATGCACCACTCTGCATTTAATCATTAGTGATCGATCTCTGCTCCCCTCCACAGCATGTCTTTTTCCTGGTTCTCTCCCTCAGCCCCAACCAGTCCCAGCAGAAGACTGCCCCTCCCTGAGCCTGGTTCTGCTGGAGGTTTCTTCCTGTTAAAAGGGAGTTTTTCCTTCCCACTGTAGCCAAGTGCTTGCTCACAGGGGGTCGATTTGACCGTTGGGGTTTTACATAATTATTGTATGGCCTTGCCTTACAATATAAAGCGCCTTGGGGCAACTGTTTGTTGTGATTTGGCGCTATATAAAAAAAAATTGATTGATTGATATATATATATATATATATATATATATATTTTTTTTTTTTTTACTCACTGGTTTATGAAATCATTTTCACATTCATTCATTCATTCATTGGGGGAGCTGGAGCCTATCCCAGCAGTCACTGTAGGCAAGGTACACCATGGACGGGCCACCAGTGTATCGCAGGGCCATATATACACAGACAAACACATTCACACCTGTAGTCAATTTAAAGTTTCCAGTTCATTTAATCTGCATGTTTTTGGAGGAGGGAGGAAGCCAAAACATCTGGAGGGAACATACGCAAATATGGGGAGAACTTGCAAACTCCACACAGATAGGACCATGTCTTAAGTGAAGCTGGGACTTTCTAGCTGTGACGAAACAGTGCTAACTGCTAAGCCATCATGCTATCCTTTTTTCACATGAAGAGATAAATGAACAGTCATGGAAATATTGATAAACTGTTTTGTTGTGTTTTGTCCACTTGCGGATTTGTTAACTGCACAATTGTAAAAAAAAAAAAAAAAAAAAGTTTGATTCATGAAGTTTTTCATCCAAAATTTAACACTGAAGTAGCTGACTCGAAAATGAAATTGTTGTTGTTGTCCATTCGGCTACTCCCATTTTTGTCCAGCGTCACCACAGTGGATAGAGCCAGATCAGTATTTGGCACAAGTTCTACACCAGATGCCCTTCCTGACGTAACTCCAGTGTTACGTGGAGAAACACACACAACAGCTGGTGTTCCAAAGAGGTCTCCCATCCAAGTACTAACCAGATCCTGCACTGCTTGGCTTCTGAGATCTGACGGGATCAGGCTGATACAGAGCAGACCGGCTGCTGACTCCAAAATTAAAATATTTTAGATTAATCTCTTACTCAAATAAGGTAATCATTAAAGGGTTCAATTTCTATAACAACAGTTATACTATGATATAATACCACCACCTTTCAAAAAGTAAAAAATAAGCATAATTATAATATATAATTATAATAACAAATTGTTATATATATATATACACACACAATATTTCTTTCATGATGAACATATTTCACAGCTTTACAAATTTACCACATTATTGTACCTGTTTAACTAAATGTCCAACTGAAGTCACAAAATATGTTTTGTTGTTGTTTTAGGAAAGTGACCTTAAGGTTTCTCTATCATCTTTTGAAAAATACTTAAAGAAAATAATTTAAATTTCTGTTACAGCTAAAAATAATAATAATAATAATAAAAAAGCAACAATAAATAACATCAATAATAGAATCAGTCAATAAGACTAACAATAATGGGAAATGAACCAACAATGCGTCTCTGCACCGCACAGAGAAAACACCTCTGAGTTCCCGGTCAAAAAAGGCCTGTTATACAAGTGAATTTTGGGGTGAATCATTACACGGTGTAGCCACTTGGCGGTTTACATAAGTAGCATTTAATAATAGAACAAACGTGTTAGCACTCGCTTGCATTACAACTGGTGCTCTCTGACCAAGAAACACTACTCAGGTTTATGTCTCTATTTTGAGAATGACTCAGAGATTGAGAGAGAAAGAGAAAGAGACAGAGTGGAGAGATCAAATGAACCGAGGAAGAACATTTCCCCTGCCACATGCCTGCCGTTCAGCCTGCAGATTCACAAGTATCTTGGCCTCTGCGGTTTTACAAATGCAAAAATGTCTCCCGGGCTCATGCATTTAATTTGCCATCAAAACCACAGATCAAAACAGCACAGCGCACCTCTTTGTTTGATTTGCTCAGGAGAAGCATTGCTGTTTCAGTTTAAACTTGAACACATATTCCATTGCAGATATTGTCGTAGAGCGCAGTGCTAAAAGCGCTACACAGAACTGCAACTGCAATGAAGCATGTAATGAATTTTTACATACCGCATGCGTAAAACGAGCCAACAGACAGGTGCATGCAGAATCAGTGTTAAAGTTTAAGAGGTTGGTTTTCGATGCAGATTAACAGTTTGTGCTCATGTACCTACTGATTTGAATTTAATCCATTAGTGTGCAGTAACCTTAAAGATGCATGTAAAGGATTCATTAAATGAAACTCATTAAAGTATTTATAAGACTCCCAGTGAACAATGTTCCACAATTGGATATGAGCCACTTACAAACACCTAACAAACATTTGTAATCTATTTATTTATTACTATGAACAATTTAGCACATAGAGAACATAACCTGAAGCACATGGATTGTTTTTCTCTCCCTAATTTTCACCAATATTGAAATATCACTTTACATATTCCGTTTGTGACTGACTGTTGACATCAAAGGTAACAGTCTAAATGTTACAACAGTGGGCTTAAGGCCAGAGGATGCTCAGTTGAAATCCCTGTCAGACCAGAGAGGCACTAAGGGCCATTGGGCAAGGTTCTTAAAGGGGAACAGAAACGCCCACGGATTATGAATAAACACAAAAAAATGTGTTCCTTTGAGAGTTCAAAAAACACTAAAGACCATAAAACATCTACAGAAAACTGTTTTGTCATAGTCTGAGAGGCTTTAACATCAATCGGCTGCTGCCATTTATGCAGGTCAGGTGGGTGACGTCACTAGTTGGGGGAGAGATGAGCCTCGTTCTGACATTCCCTGCCTGACTACTAGAGTCCACACCCCCAATGTTGCCCACCAAATGTGAACGTCCCTTCATGGACAGCGACATGACACCTCCTAACAGGGCAAAATATTGATGAAGTTCCCGGATGTTAATGCATTTTCATTGTGGATTTGCAACTGTACACACTCACAAAATACATGTTGAAATGTCATTCTGACCTGGATATCAAGCCAGTAAAATTAATTAACATTAAATCATGTCAGGAAAGTATTAAATGTCAATTTAGCGGCAAATTTGCACAAACAAATTCTCAAAAAGCGTTTCTGTTCCCCTTTAATCTCCAAGATGCTCCTGGTGTGCCATTGAGCAACTTGTATGGCAGCACACTGACACTGCTATATATATATATATATATATATATATATATATGATAAACTTTGTTGATCTCACAGAGGAGAAATTCACGTTACGTCAGCTCTTAAAAAACACAGACGATGGGTGCAAGTAGAGGAAAATGTTCATCAAACAGCATGTGCAAAGATAAGCAATAATAATAATACTTGTAGCAGTACAAGACATAACAAAATGAGGTAGAATATATATATATATATATATATATATATATATGATAAACTTTGTTGATCTCACAGAGGAGAAATTCACGTTACGTCAGCTCTTAAAAAACACAGACGATGGGTGCAAGTAGAGGAAAATGTTCATCAAACAGCATGTGCAAAGATAAGCAATAATAATAATACTTGTAGCAGTACAAGACATAACAAAATGAGGTAGAATATATATATATATATATAGAGAGAGAGAGAGAGAGAGAGAGAGAGAGAGAGAGAGAGAGAGAGAGAGAGAGAGAGAGAGAGAGAGAGAGAGAGAGAGAGAGAGGAAAATAAGTATTTGAACACCCTGTGGTTTTGCAAGTTCTCCCACTTATAAATCATGGAGGGGTCTGAAATTTTCATCTTTAGTGCATGTCCACTGTGAGAGACATAATCTAAAAAAAAAAAAAAAAAAAATCAGGAAATCACAATGTATGATTTTTTAATAGTTTATTTGTATATTACTGCTACAAATCAGTATTTGACCCCTACCAACCAGCAAGAATTCTGGCTCTCACAGACCTGTTAATTTTTCTTTAAGAAGCCCTCTTATTCTGCACTCTTTACCTGTAATAATTGCACCTGTTTGAACTTGTTACCTGTATAAAAGACACCTGGTCACACACTCAGTCAATCACACTCCAACCTGTCCACCATAGCCAAGACCAAAGAGCTGTATAAGGACGCCAGGGACAAAACTGTAGACCTGCACAAGGCTGGGATGGACAACAGGACAACAGGCAAGCAGCTTGGTAGAAGACAACAACTGTTATGATTATTTATTAGAAAGTGGAAGAAACACAAGATGACTGTCAATCTCCCTTGGTCTGGGATTCCATGCAAGATCTCAATTTGTGGGGTAAGGTTGATTCTATGAAAGCTCAGAACTACACAGGAGGACCTGGTCAATGACCTGAAGAGAGCTGGGACAACAGTCACAAAGATTACATTAGTAACACATGATGCTATCATTGTTTAAAATCCTGCAGGGCAGCAAGGTCCCCCCTGCTCAAGCCAGCACATGTCCAGTCCTGTTTGAAGTTCACCAGTGACCATCTGGATGATCCAGAGGAGGCATGGGAGAAGGTCATGTGGTCAGATGAGACCAGAATAGAGTTTTTGGAATCAACTCCACTTACCATGTTTAGAGGATGAGAACCCCAAGAAAACCATCCCAACCATGAAGCACTGGGGTGGAAACATCATACTCTGGGGATGCTCTTCTGTAAAGGGGACAGGACGACTGCACCGTATTGAAGGGAGGATGGATGGGGTCATGTATTGTGAGATTTTGGCAAACAACCTCCTTCCCTCAGTAAGAGCATTGAAGATGGGTCATGGCTGGGTCTTCCAGCATGACAATGACTCCAAACACACAGCCAGGGCAACTAAGGAGGGGCTCCGTAAGAAGCATTTCAAGGTCCTGGAGTGGCCTGGCCAGTCTCCAGACCTCAACTCAGTAGAAAATCTTTGGAGGGAGCTGAAACTCCAAACCTGAAAGATCTAGAGAAGATATGTATGGAGGAGTGGACCAAAATCCCTGCTGCAGTGTGTGAAAACCTGGTGAAAAACTACATGAAACGTTTGACCTCTGTAACTGCAAACAAAGGCTACTGTACCAAATAGTAACATTGATTTTCACAGATGTTCAAATACGTATTTGCAGCAGTAAAATACAAATAAATTATTTAAGAAATCATACATTGTGATTTCCAGATTTTTTTTTTTTAGATTATGTCTCTCACATGCACCTAAGATGAAAATTTCAGACCCCTCCATGATTTCTAAGTGGGAGAACTTGCAAAATCGCAGGGTGTTCAAATACTTATTTTCCTCACTGTATATATAAATTTATATATATATATATATATATATATATATATATATATATATATATAGGTCTGGGACTTTTTAGTTGCAGTCGGATGTGTGCGTGAAGGAGGGGGAGGGTTAGGTAACTGGAGTAATTTTAGACAGTTTGCACCTGGTCATCATTATTTCCCCGTCTTGCTTGTCAACACAAGGCACCGATGGGAAATGAAATGTCATTGGAAGAAGGCAGCAGCAACTGTCAACTTTCTTGCTTGGATGCAGAGGGTGGTGATGTGGGTAAATCACTCACATTTTGCCTTACTTCATATTGACTATTATTTAGTTCTTTGGACAATAAAATTAATATCAACTGTGACCTGACTAAAAATGCATATGTTTATATACTGGAATGATTTGTCAGTCCATCCAAACTGTAGCGGACAAATGACAGCACTTCAGCTGCAGATGGACAAAAGTTCGACTGAGGGACATAGTGAGCCACTGCCTGTTTGATGTTAGACGGATAAATGTGTGAGCAGCAGAGACAGACTCCACGTTAGCAGTCACATCACATCACAGCATCCAAACACATTGATTGAAAAGAGTCACCGTATAATGTGAACACCAAACAAGCAAAACACTTATTAGTCACCAATGATTACATGTACAAGACAATCATTACACTTCAATTATTGTTGCGTTTGTAGTTCAACACTTTTTTCTAATGCCTACATTTTGACTGTTGAAAAACAGTCAGAATGCAGTACAGATGTGTATCTAAGAAGAAATGCACAACACAGCTCCTAAATTATGGTGTGTGTGCCTCAGTCAGTGCAGAGAAAGAGAAGCTGGAGCTGTGCAGCAGTGCACAGGTTGCAGAGTTTAATCAAAAGAGAAATAAATATGTAACTCTGCTATATTTAATTCAGCACTCAAAATGCTACTGCGCACAAGAATTATTGAGTCCCACATTTGATAAGTGTTTGTGCTGTGCCGCATTGCCAATCACACACAGAAAATTGAGATGGAAAATAACACCCTGTGAGATACTATTTTGTATTCATATACATACATACATACATACACACACACATACACACACACACATATATATATATATATATGTTTATTTTGTTTTCTCTCTTATCACCCTAGATTGGCATCTTTATGTCCAAATTGAGTCATTTAAAGCTGGGTTGCGTTTTTTTTTTTTTTTTTTTTTCTTCTGTTCTGTTATTATTTGAGGTTTCAACAACAGTAACATGCATCTCCACATCATACAGATTCTTTATGGAAGCCAAGTGGACTTTGGACACAAGTGAGTGTGTCATTACAGATGCTTCTTTTGACTGGTCCTGTTTTGCTCAGGTATGTGTGTGTGTGTGTGTGTGTGTGTGTGTGTGTGTGTGTGTGTGTGTGTGTGTGTGTGTGTGTGTGTGTGTGTGTGTGTGTGTGTGTGTGTGTGTGTTTGAGCGAGCACATGCCTGTATGTGTCCTTCTGCTTGCCATAATAGTGCAGCAAATAACTCAAACAATACTTCACATGGTGATACAAGCACCAAATCCAGCACAAATACTCCTTAGACATTGCTCTTTTGAAAAAACCAATGGGCCACTTGAATTTTCAGTAGGCGGCCATGTAGGGGTCAATTGAAGAATTACACAGGGGTTAAAATCTAAAAATGCTCCAATCATATTGAAAACTATACCACATTATTTGTCTGATCATAAAGATTCCAAAAAGCTTGGACTATCTATAGACTATCTATGACTGGATTCTATAGAGTTATGGGGTAAAAACCTTAAGAATGGTGACAAAGTTCAGTTTCAGTTTGTACAGGGGTCAAAAGTTTAGTTGCATCAATTTTAGTAAAAAATGGAGCAAATTGTTGATTGAGCTACTTGGATTAATAGATGGAATAGTTTTGACTGTGTTGAGTGCTTGGTCGCTAAAGTAAAGGTCAAATAATGTTAACGTCCATTGAATTCTATGACATGTGACATATGTTACCTCGTAACGTTATAACTAAGCATGATACATGGTGCAAACTATTCCTTTTTGAAACCCTATTAACTCAAGCAATAATTTGCATCACCTTTGAACAAAATTAGAACAACTCTAACTTTTGAACCCTGTATAAACTGAAACTGAACTTTGTCACCATTATTGTTGTTTTTACCCCATAACTCTATAGAATTCAGTCATAGATAGTCCTAACTACACCTTTTTGGAACCTCTACAATCAGACAAATAATGTGGTATCATTTTCAATATGACTGGAGCATTTTTATATTTTGACCCCTATGTAATTCTTTAATTGACCCTTACGTAGCTGCCTATTGAAAATTCAAGTGGCCCGTCGTGTTTTTTTTTTTTTCTCAAAAGAGTAATATCTAAGCTGTACTTTTGCTAAATTCAGTGCTTGCATCACCATTTGAAGGATGCTCTGTAAATATTCTGTTATCTACTGCACTATAACTTCTAAGCAACACCAAGCAATGCACATTAGGGGTGGGCAATATGAACTAAAATTATTAGTGATTGTATTACTGGTTTTGCACTATATAGAAATTATCTTTTATGAGCAAGAGTTTAACCGACTATACATCCATCCATCTATTTTCTTCCGCTTTATCCGGAGTCGGGTCGCGGGGGCAGCAGCTCAAGCAAAGCTGCCCAGACCTTCCGATCCACACACCTCCCCCAGCTCCTCCGGGGGAACCCCAAGGCGTTCCCAAGCCAGCCAAGAGATGTAGTCCCTCCAGCATGTCCTGGGTCTTCCCCGGGGCCTCCTCCCGATGGGACGTGCCCGGAACACCTCTCCAGCGAGGCGTCCAGGGGGCATCCAAAAAAGCTGCCCGAGCCACCTCAACTGGCTCCTTTCGACATGGAGGAGCAGCGGCTCAACTCCGAGCTCCTCCCGAGTGACCGAGCTCCTCACCCTATCTCTAAGGGAGCGCCCAGCCACCCTGCGAAGGAAACTCATCTCGGCCGCTTGTACTCGCGATCTCTTTTGGTCATGAGCCAAATCTCATGACCATAGGTGAGGATTGGAACGTAGATCGATCGGTAAATCGAGAGCTTTGCCCCCCTACTCAGCTCTCTCTGCACCACGACGGTCCGATACAGCGACCGCATCACTGCAGACGCTGCACCAATCCGTCTGTCGATCTCACACTCCATAAAACCGACCATACTTCAATTCTTCACTTTCAAATCTGCTCCTCCAAAGGCAAAATCTGGATGAAAATCTTTGTGAAGAAAAGATTTTTACAGTTTTATATTTAACAAATTCAGGGTTTTGCTGAATTAACACTAGTTCAGGCTTAAATGAGTATACACACAGGTCAGTAGTCCACTGGTTCACACTAAAGAATCACAGTGTAACCATTACCATAAATGTTATTTCTTCATTTGAATAATGTAGTTACATCTTGAAAAATAAGCATTTAACAAATGGTTTGACTTAGAGAATGGGGGAGTGGGGGGGGGGGGGGATACCTTTGATCATCACAGCTTCAATGCTGCAGATGTGCCAACCAAAATTATTACTGATTTCCAAATTGATGGATATTTGGAGTTATTTTACATTATTTAGTCGGTGTGATTTTTCACTGTCACCATAAAAAAAAAAATCTGTCCAGGAGGGGGTGCTCACTGGCTTGATATATCACTGCGTGGACAGTATTGTGCAATCCATGTTCAGCCACACAATCATACTAGTGATGACAATAACACTGCAGTACCACTCACCCCTAATGCATTTAGGATGGAACACAGGAACTACGGCACCATTAGCCATTTTGAACATGTTTGAACTACTGTGTTGTGATCTTGTCTTAATTAGATACACATTGGCAGCACAGATGAGCTGCACATTGAAATTGTACAATCATGCATTTCTGTATAATCCTGCAGTTTTAATTATGATTTACATGTATTTAGGGCTTGTGTGTCTATGCAGCTGTGTGTGGTTACAGTAAGAGAATTTAACATTGTATTTTGTATGCATCACACACGCATGTGTGTGTAGGGGCATGTTTTATTTATCTCCCTCTATTTGAGGATGCAGTCCTTTGAGAGGCTCAAAGCAAATTCTATTGTAAATCCAAAGCAACAGTGGCACTGAAGGGGCCAAAGCCATCCATCAGTGCTGGACACATCCACCATATGCAAACACATGAATTAGAGCACTCGCCTCCCGCAGGGCTCGTGGTACAGCGGCACAAAACAGGGTGGAAATATGTGAGGACAGGTGAAAGAATGTTGTACAGTAAGACGAAGACAGTAAAACCCTTGTCAGGAAAGTAAAGCAATTGGAATGCATAAGGTCACCTGAAAGTGTTGGATAAAAATGAGAGGTTGCTTGGAGGGAGAATTAAACTTTCACACGTTTTGAAGTGTGTAGTTGCACAAGCTTCTACGGCGGTAAAAACTGTGGTTATCCTCTAAAGAGGGCTGTAATCACTGAAAGTGGGTGCACGAGAACCCGACTGCACACAGCTGTGTGTCACTTCTGCAGCACTGCCGTGCCGTGGTCCTCTAGGAATGATTAACCCAGAAGAGCCTAATATAGAAGGAGAGGGCAAAATAGATGGGTGAGGAAAAGACAGAGAGGAGGAAGAAAGGATGACGGTGTACTTTAAACCTCTGCAGATCAAACCGTGTTCACCACCGTTTAGCAATCTGTCTGCTAATTAATCAAGCTTTGTAATCAGAAAGAACCACAGTATGTCTGCGCGACAGTGAATGTTGCGCCTGTGGGTACGACGGGTGTGCTGGGAAACAGATACACACTGAGAACAAAGGATGCGTGCTGCTGTCACTGCTGGTCATAGTCCTTTCTGTGGCACCGTTACTCGTAGAACACCGATTCTGACATTTAGACAAAGCAGTTAGTATAATGTGTGACATAATTTATTTATTACCTCCACTGAGGAGGTTGCTGCCTATTCTAGTGAGACTGTTGTTTTCCCAGCGAGCCTTCAAAAACAAAGTGCAGATTTGGAGGTTTTGTGTGTTTGACACCTAGACCTGATGAGCACAATGCATTTAATCATTTTAAAAGGGTCATCTTGCAGAGCAAACAATGAAATATATAATTTTTATAAAACCAAATATGGCTGGTAAACATCCTCAAAGTCATGTGTACATGGAGAAAGAGAGCAAAATTTAGATCCTGTAACTGCCCCATTCATTTCTACCTATTTATATGTTTGTTGTTGTTTTGGTTGAGTGCCGCCAGAGGGCGCTGTGGTGCAAAAGTAGGCTTTTGTATGCAGGTTAACTAGTTTAGAAGAAGTGATCGAGAGAGAGAGAGAGAGAGAGAGAGAGAGAGAGAGAGAGAGAGAGAGAGAGAGAGAGAGAGAGAGAGAGAGAGAGAGATGATGATGAAGGGATGCACATCAAAGTCAAAGTCGTATTGTATTGGACATACAAAGGAATCAAAATTGCGTTTCTCACCTTCCCTCAGTGATGACAGAAAAAGAAAAAATTTCTGACAATAAGAAACAGTAAAGTGCACAAGCAAGAATGTACAAAAGCTAAATAAGTAAGTAAAAAGTGAGATAGTGCAGTAGTGCAAACCATTCATTCATTCAGTATTTGTAGCAGCAGCAGATTTTAAGTTAAGGTTTAAGAAGAAATAAGAAATAAGTAAACCAGAAGGAAGAGGAAACCTGAAGCTAATTCCTTTATCGGTACTCAGCCAATGAGGTATTGTTTGTCTGTTTTATTCTGTAGAAGTATTTTTATTTGCCAAGTTTCTCTATATTTCTTTTTACTAATTACACTATGTAACACAATTTTTGTTCCTGGCTTCTAAGTGTTATATTTCAACTGCTTATGTCTATGGAAAAATAACTACATTCAGCACAAACTTTGATTTTATTTTTTATTTTTTTACATTCTAGAAAGTTCTAAAAGTTTCTTGAAATTTCTAGATATTTCTGGAAACTTCTAGAAAATTCTGGACAGTTCTAGCAGTTCATGAATATTCTAGAAGACTACGCAGTAGTAGTGAAGGCGAACCGAGAATGTTCTTGAAAACAGACAAATTTCAAAATATCATTGTCCTGATCATAGAAGCAAAGTTTCTGTGGAATAACAGCTATTTTCTATTTATTTAAGGCATAACAGGTTAGGAAAACACACTGTGTACCCAGGAACAAAACAAAAATAAAAATTTGTTACATAGTGTTATTGTCCTGTCTGTGTTTTAGTTTTCACTGTGTATTTCTGAGTCTATACCAAGATGGATTCAATAAATTCATCAGCTGAGAAAGCCACTTGTGTCTGATGGTACCTGGAGGAATTATAGTGAAAACTCATTGATCTGCGCGAGTGGAGAGCACATGGTGAAGTGAGATGATCCAAGGAGCAGCGGTCTTGTCAGAGCATATTCAGAGCGTGATCAGCAGGTGCACGGAGCAGAGCTGTGAAGGGACAGTTGAGCCAGGAGCACACGGGACCAAAAGCACGCAGTTTGAGGAGCAACATCTTAAGATAAGGCCATAAGAAGCTTAGACACTGACAAGTCAAGAGTTGGTCTAAGTAAAACGGGCGGGTTTAAAGGTTGACTAATTGAACTGGGTATATAAGAACATCCTTGGCCACCCAGGTTCTCTGTTTATAAGCGACAGCTACCTCAAGTTTACAAGTTTAAAGGCACACACGTTTAAGAACCAAAATTATTTTATTTCATATTGGGACATTGGTAACAGTCAATTGACTGCTATATTTTATTTGAACATTTTATAACATGAATGATTAATATTTTTGAAAATATGTGGGAACATTTAAATTGATGTAAGAGCTCTTTAAGTTACATTGATATTTTATTAAGGTAATAAGGTGATTATAATTTTATTCTGCCTTTGATTACAAGAAGTTTATGTTTTCAAGCAGCTTGAAACATGACTGAGCCAAGTGACTTTCCAGATGAGACTGATGTTAGTGCAGACCTACACATGCAGTCTGAAGAAGAACAAGTTATTGCTCCTAGTGAGCAACAAGAACAAGAGCAACTAAGAAAAAGTCAGACAGCCAAAAACAGAGAAAGGTAGAAAAATTCAGGATGAAAGTATTAAAGCAGCCCAGCAAAGATTTAACTATAATTACCATAAGTGGAGAAGAAACAAGTGCCAAACCATCCAAGCAACTCCTCTCTCAGTCAGACTTTTTAAGTGAAGATCTACTTAAAGATATTATTGGTGATGTTACAGGTCTTTCTTGAGATGCCACCAAGAGTGATTAAGAGTTATGGAAGCTAACCCCACCAGATCAAGCAACACATCGCTGAATAGATCAATGTGTGGAGATGTCCAACTTCATTGTGAATAGAGTGACTGATCAGTTAAATGGAAAAGAGGAAGAGGAACAAGATTGGCTAGATGTAGGCTCCCTCTTTCAGACAACAAGCAGTCAGTCAAGCGCCTTTAACACCACTATGAACACATCTGAGTATTCAAATAGATCCTCTGTAAAACATCAAGAAGCTGCAGCAGAAGCAGCTGCAAGTCAAGCTGTTCTCAAAGTATCACAAGAACAAGAAAAGGAACAGCAAGAAATTGTATATACTTGAAGCTGAAGTCAGGAAAAGGGCTACAGAGTGAGAAGCATTAGTCAAACAAATGTGCTTAGAGAGACAGAGGAACTCAAACTGAGAATGCAAAGAGAAGCAGATCAAGCAAAGTTAAAGGCTCAACAAGAGTATATAGCTCTGCAAAGAACTCTTGATGAAAAGAAAAGGAAGATACAGCATCTAGAAAATGTCAGAGATCTCAAGGCAGCACAAGCAAGAATGCAGGTGTATGACCAAAGGAGTGTAATGGAGGAGCACAAAGTTGACCTAACAAAGATTAACACACTTCCAAGTGATGGTACATCAGATCTTGTTAAAGTGCTAGCAACTGCACTAACTGCAAATCGCATCCCTGTTCCTGAACCTGCAGTGTTTAGTGGGGAACCCTTAATATACAGTGACTGGAAACTTTCATTTCAAACACTGATTGACCAAAAGAACATCCCAGACAAGGAGAAAATATTCTACCTTCAGAGATATGTAGGTGGACGAGCTAAGAGCACACTTGAAGGATACTTTCTGGTTGGAACAGAATCTGCATATGCTGCCGCATGGAAGATTCTAGATGGAAGATACGGAAACCCATTCACAATTGCAAAAGCTTATAGAGATGAGCTACAAGCGTGGCCCAAAATTAACTCAAAGGACAGTTTTGAGCTAAGAGACTTTTCAGATTTCTTGCGTAGTTGTGAAGCGGCAATGGTTCACCTCAAGTCGCTGGAAATTCTTAACGAGTGCAATGAGAACAGAAAGATTCTTTGTAAGCTATCAGACTGGCTCGCTGGTAGCTGGAACCGCAAGGTCATTGAAATTGAAGAACAAACAAATGAGTTTCCCACCTTCAGCCAATGTGTTGCATTTCTAACAAGAGAAGCTAAGATTGCATGTAACCTTGTTACATCACTGCAGTCATTAAAGTAAGATGAATCTGACAAAGCAGAAAAGCTGAAACCTACAAGACAGAGACAAATCGGAGCTAAAACACTGATGACATCACAAGAAAAGACATGACTGATATGTACATTTTGTAAAAAAACCCAAACAGTCTAAACAAATGCAGAAGATTTCTGTAAAAAGCTATGGCAGACAGAGTCAAGTTCATTCAATCAGAAAAGCTATGTTTCAGTGGTCTCAAATCAGGTCACCATTCAAAGAACTGTGCCAACCTTAACATTTGTGAAAAGTGCAGTAAAAGGCATCCTACCTGTCTTCATGAAGATAGAGTGAAAGATAAAGAAGAACAAAGACAACCACCAGATACACCAAATTCAAGTAACAAAAGACCAAGTCAAAACAATTAATCTCAAGAACAAGTTATAACCTCAGTTATGACAAACAGCATTGTAAGTCAAGAAAATAACACACAAACAGCTGCAGTCATCCCTGTGTGGCTTTCATCTTCAGCAAAATCCAAAGAAGTCCTCGTATATGCCTAACTGGACTCGCAAAGTGATACTGCCATTGTTCTCAGTGAAGTTGCAGACTTGCTAGAGACAAACCAAGAACCTCTCAAGCTAGAACTGTCTACTATGTCTTCGCAGACCACAGTTGTTCAGTCTTGCAGACTTCAAGATCTTCAAGTTCGTGGCTTTAACTCAAGTAAGATAATCACTTTACCTCATACATATACACAATAGTTTATTCCAGCCAACAAAGTTCACCTTTAACCTTTTCAAGATTGTGAAATAGGATTGTTGACTGGCTACAACTGCTCACAAGCTCTTCCTCCTATAGAGCGAATGTGTCAGGCAAAGAAGATGAGCTGTACGCTTAGCACACAGATCTTATTTGGAACATCATTGGACAAAGTAATCCCTGTCTAAACTATGGTGATGCAATTGGAATCAGTCATCACATTATTGTCAAGGAAGTCATTCCTGAGTTCGAGCCTTCTGTAAAGCTTCAGAACAAGGTTCACTTTGAAAACAGAGCAAAGGTAAGAGACATCACTCCTTCAGATATTGTCAAAGAGCTTGAAGTAGACTTCTCTAGGTCATTGATGGTAATCCTGTGTCACAAGAAGATTAGAAGTTTCTCACAAATCTCAAAGAGAACATCAAACGAAATGACAAGAATTAGACAATAGTCCTGCGTGGTATATCCCACACCATGGGGTCTATCACCCACACAAACCAGGGAACATCAGAGTAGTATTTGACACCTCTGCGAAGTACCAAGACATCTCTCTCAATGATCATCTGTTAACTGGTCTTGATTTGATGAATATGTTGGTAGGTGTTCTTTGTCACTTTTGCGAATGTTCTGTCGCATTCACGTGTGATGTAGAGCAAATATTTCACCAATTCCAAGTCACAAAGGAAGATCTGGATTTTTTTAAGGTTTCTTTGGTGGGAGAAAGGAAATTTGGAAGTGGCACCATCAGTATATCGAATGAAAGTCCATCTTTTTGGAGTAGGGTCTTCTCTAGGCTGTGCCAACTTTGGCCTGAAACACCTCGCAGCCCAAGATCAAAGTCAATTTCAAGAGAACGCCATACACTTCATACAAAGAAATTTTTATGTTGATGATGGCTCTACAGAAAGTGAAGCCATTCAACTTATCAAAGACTCAAGAGAGCTATGTTCCACAGGAAAGTTAAGACTCCACAAGTTTGTGTCTAATAATGAAAGTCCACTATTCCAGAAGAGTGTGCCACAATTAAAGACCTTTCACATGTCTCTAAGTTTACCACGCATTGAAAGAGTTCTTGGAGTAGAATGGTGCATCACATCAGACACTTTCAAGTTCAGAGTTCAAGTTAAGTCAAACCCACTGACAAGAAGAGGTGTACTTTCCACCGTAGCCTCTATTTACTATCCCCTTGGCTTTATTGCACCATTTGTCCTTCTAGGCAAGCAGATCCTCCAGCAAATGTACAGAGATAAAGTTGATTGGGATCAAGAGCTTCCAGAGCACTTACAACCTCAGTGGGAGCCCTGGATCAAAGATCTTCCAAGTTTAGCTGACCTATAGATTCAACGATGTTTCGTTCCTAGAGATTTTGGACCAGTCAAGCGCTACGAGCATCATCACTTCGCAGACACCAGTGTCAGTGGATATGGCGCATGTACTTACCTGCAAATCATTAACCAATCAGATCAAGTCCATTGTTGATTAGTAATGGCCAAATCAAGAGTCACACCACTAATGTCACAACTATCCCTCAACTCGAGCTCTCAGCAGCAGTTGTTGCAGTTAGAGTCAGTGATCTACTCAAGACAGAGCTTGAAATCCCAGACATACAACAGTTATTCTGGACAGACTCTACTGTCGTTCTCGGCTACATAAACAATGACAGCAGAAGGTTTCAAGTCTTTGTAGCCAGTCAAACACAAAGAATCAAGTCAAGCACAAGACCAGAACAATGGGCATATGTTGCATCAGAGTATAACCCTGTGTACCAAACATCTCAAGGGTTAACTGCAGAGAAACTCAAGTCCTCCCATTGGCTTAAGGGACCAGCCTTTCTCTGGGATAAGAACCTCCCTGATAGAGATGTCAAGGTGGGAGAGTTCAAGAAAAATGATTCAGAACTTCGCAAAGCCTTTGTGTGTACCACTAATGCAAAAGAAGAGCAAACTAGTCTCGCGAGATTTGTGAAATTCTCAGAATGGTCCAGACTGATAAGAGCACTTGCAGTTTTGAGAAGAAAGGTTAAGCAAGGGTGAAATACCAAAGGCCAAAGAAAGTATGAGTTTGGAAGAGAGAAAAGAAACAGAACTGTTTGTTATTAAACTTGTTCAAGAGAAAGCTTTCGCAGAAGAGATAAAGAGTCTGAAATCAAAGAAAACAGTTTCCAAGACCAAAGACAGTAAACTGTACAAATTAAGTCCGTTTCTGGATTAAGAAGGAATCCTCAGTCAGCGGATGTTTGAGCCAAGCTGTGCTACACCCACATGTGAAGCATCCAGCATACTCCCCAAGGAAATTCATATTTCAGCTTTGCTAATGTCAGGACAGGCAGCTGCCCGGCAACCACAGGGACTGGACCCACAATGCAAACTCCCAGACTAGGGTTAGGTGTTGGAGAAAACATGGTCTTTATTCCAGGCTGTGGTTCGGTACACATGTAATCAAGCAGTGGAGCAGAGGTACAATCAGGATCAGGCAAAAACACAGTCATGGTTGAGCAGGGGTCAGCGGAACAAGCAAACACAGACATCCGGGTTGAGGCAAGAGGCATGGTCGAGGATAACAGAGCAAAAAATATGATACATGGCAAGGCAAAAATCAGAACTGAGAAAGAGAGCTGTAATGTGTGCAAAGACAACAAACTGGTGGGGGAGTGATGGCTGGGAGGTGTTTAAATAAGACAGAAGTTAACAAGGTGCATGTGAGGAACAATATAGAAAGGGGTGTGGTCAGTGAACAAAGATTAAGCATGGTGAAAGACAGTGAGGGAAGACAACACAAGATGGAGTGAAGAAAAGACAAAGATACATGAGCAGGAGGCAAGAGTGTGAGTGAATGGAGACACAAAGCAGACAGAAACACAGAGAGAGATGAGGACACAAGAGCTGGTGAAGTGGTTTGAAGTGACAACACAATCAGACATAAGTGAAGGACGAAGACATAATGGCAGGTGCAGAGTGTGGAGTGAACATAATAAGATGGGCCGAAGGAGAAACTGAGAACAGAGATCAAACAGAAACCTAGGACAGAATATAACTATGAACAGGAATTAAAAACTGGCATAAACATGAGGGCTAATCAGAGAGCAGTAAGAAAATGAACACAAAGACAAAACTAGACTGGAACTGACTAAGAAATAAACTATAAGTAAAACAAAGACTAAGTGCAAACCAAAACCCGATACGTCAGCATAACAGATAACACAAATGAGATGAACAAAATAAACAAATGATTAACTAATGATCAAAATACAAACTGGTAGAGCAAAACTAGAACAGAACTGAACTTATGGCCAAAGTCTAAAAGTAACAAAGAAACAAAGTGACAAAGCAAAACAGAACAGAGAATAAACACATGATGAAAATAAAATAACTATAAATCATAACTGGAGCAAATGGAAATGTAAAGAAAGAGGGGAACATAGGATCAAAGACCTGATCAGGGCCAAAACGTGACAGCTAATAAGACACTTTCACTCTAAAGTTTCAGCACCAACGTCATGGAATGACAATGAATGAACTACAAGCCAACGGTTAGTGGATCCTTGGAAGCAGCCGTGTAGTTTCACTTATGTTGGAACAGACTGTTTTGGACTGATTTACATCAATGATGGACAAAAGGAGCTGAAGAGATATGGACTCATACTAACATGTCTATGTTCACGAGGCATACACATTGAAGTAGTAGATTATTTTTGTACAGATGCATTCCTCAGTGCTTTGCGAGTGTTGATTGCAATCAGAGAGAACGTTCGTCAGCTGAGATGTGACAGAGGAACCAATTTCGTTGGTGTCCAGAGTTTGCAAATCACATGAAAGATATGGACCAGAAAAAGGTGAAAGTACTTGGATGCAAATTTCTCATGAATCCACCATCTGAAAGCCACATGGGTGGGGTGTGGGAAAGGTAAACAAGGACCATCTGTAATGTTTTTTCAGCTATTCTTGACCAGTCAGCAAAGAGACTCAACAATGCATTTTTGCTAGCTAAGGTCACAGATGTCTATCATGGAACAGATAACAAAGTGACAAAAGTTCAACTTTTGGTTAGTGAAAAGACATATGACAAACACGACAAACCTACGATGAAGCTTGTTTCACTAGAACAACCTATACACAAGGTTGTTGTTTTGCTAGGAGCAGACTGTTTTTCTAATTTTTATTTTTCCTATTCAGACTATGTGTAAGTTCGAGTCATAGAAATCCCATAGTAAGAGTTGTGAGATTTGGCGGGAGTTTAACTGCTGCATTCATTTCTACCTATTTATATTATATTTCAGCTTGGGACTCCGACGAGGGCAGTCGCATCTCCTCCACTCTCCCTTATCTCTCTGCCTCTGCCTTTAACCTTCAAGTCCCTACTCACCAGATGGTGAATTCCTCAAAACTATATTGGATTCTGGATCTATTGGACTGCTATTGGATTAATCATGGAATTGATCAACTGGTCTCTGAACGCTATTGACACCATTTTTTCTACAAGAAGGTCAGGACCGGGGGATCCTACCTGCCCAGATAGAACATATCCTGCTGGCTATGTCCTCGACTCCTGGGGGTCTTGGCGTGTTGCATGCTTGGTGCCTTTCTCCGTGGAGGACATCAAGGATTTATTCATCTTTGGTCTCATGGTAGCGGGGCTGGCATTTTTTGGCTTATGTGCTGCCCTGACCTACCGGAAAATTGGCAAGACGGCGGCATCAAGAACCATAGGCCCTTGCTTGGCCATCATGATTAACGAGGTTGGCAAGGCAGTGCATTCTCAGACTGCGATGACTATTGAACTCAGACGCAAAGTGGATGACACCCTGGAGCTGATGCATGCCTTGCAGTTGAAGCTGAAGGTTTCGGAGGCCGGCGAATATTCTTAATTCATTATTGGGAATATTCCTTCACAATTGGTTTTGGTTTCGAGTGAAGCTTCGAAAAGTGTTTTTCACTGCTGTGAGCCATAATCAAGGTCAAATTGCCCACTGTTTTTTCTCCTGAGGAATGTGGCCTTGGTGAGATATTCGGCTCTTCATATCTCAACCCACATAGACAATATCCATGGTAACGGACAGACTTCTGAAGCATGGTTCCACTCCCTTCCCCCTACCCCCTCCCTTCCCTGATCAACACCTCCCCTCTCCGGCACCGTCAACGTCACTTTCCCAAGCTGGCTGACTGGCGACGCGACTCAAGGTTGCAGTGGCTGTAACACACCACATCGCCTCAATTGGGAAAATGGACTGTTCAAGTGTTAGTGCACATAACAATGTCAAATGTATATGTGTTGTCTTAATTTCTGATGTGTGCCATTATTACGGTGAACAAGTAATATTTGTGGATTAATTGCGGTTTGTCTGTGGTATGTGAGTGTGCAAATCTCGTTGTTGTCATGACAATGATAAATAAAGCTATCTATCTATCTATCTATCTATCTATCTATATGTTTGTTGTTGTTTTGGTTGAGTGCAAAAGTAGGCTTTTGGATGCAGGTTAACTACACTCAACAAAAATATAAATGCAACACTTTTGGTTTTGCTCCCATTTTGTATGAGATGAACTCAAAGATCTAAAACTTTTTCCACATACACAATATCACCATTTCCCTCAAATATTGTTCACAAACCAGTCTAAATCTGTGATAGTGAGCACTTCTCCTTTGCTGAGATAATCCATCCCACCTCACAGGTGTGCCATACCAAGATGCTGATTAGACACCATGATTAGTGCACAGGTGTGCCTTAGACTGTCCACAATAAAAGGCCACTCTGAAAGGTGCAGTTTTATCACACAGCACAATGCCACAGATGTCGCAAGATTTGAGGGAGCGTGCAATTGGCATGCTGACAGTAAGAATGTCAACCAGTGCTGTTGCTCGTGTATTGAATGTTCATTTCTCTACCATAAGCCGTCTCCAAAGGCGTTTCAGAGAATTTGGCAGTACATCCAACCAGCCTCACAACCGCAGACCACATGTAACCACACCAGCCCAGAACCTCCACATCCAGCATGTTCACCTCCAAGATCGTCTGACACCAGCCACTCGGACAGCTGCTGAAAACAATCGGTTTGCATAACCAAAGAATTTCTGCACAAACTGTCAGAAACCGTCTCAGGGAAGCTCATCTGCATGCTCGTCGTGCTCATCGGGGTCTTGACCTGACTCCAGTTCGTCATCGTAACCGACTTGAGTGGGCAAATGCTCACATTCGCTGGCGTTTGGTTGGAGAGGTGTTCTCTTCATGGATGAATCCCGGTTCACACTGTTCAGGGCAGATGGCAGACAGCGTGTGTGGCGTTGTGTGGGTGAGCGGTTTCTGATGTCAATGTTGTGGATCGAGTGGCCCATGGTGGCGGTGGGGTTATGGTATGGGCAGGCATCTGTTATGGACGAAGAACACAGGTGCATTTTATTGATGGCATTTTGATTGCACAGAGATACCGTGACGAGATCCTGAGGCCCATTGTTGTGCCATACATCCAAGAACATCACCTCATGTTGCAGCAGGATAATGCACGGCCCCATGTTGCAAGGATCTGTACACAATTCTTGGAAGCTGAAAATGTCCCAGTTCTTGCATGGCTGGCATACTCACTGGACATGTCACTCATTGAGCATGTTTGGGATGCTCTGGACCGGCGTATACGACAGTGTGTACCAGTTCCTACCAATATCCAGCAACTTCGCACAGCCATTAAAGAGGAGTGGACCAACATTCCACAGGCCACAATTGACAACCTGATCAACTCTATGCGAAGATGTGTTGCACTGCATGAGGTAAATGGTGGTCACACCAGATACTGACTGGTATCCCCCCCCCCAATAAAACAAAACTGCACCTTTCAGAGTGGCCTTTTATTGTGGACAGTCTAAGGCACACCTGTGCACTAATCATGGTGTCTAATCAGCATCTTGATATGGCACACCTGTGAGGTGGGATGGATTATCTCAGCAAAGGAGAAGTGCTCACTATCACAGATTTAGACTGGTTTGTGAACAATATTTGAGGGAAATGGTGATATTGTATATGTGGAAAAAGTTTTAGATCTTTGAGTTCATCTTATACAAAATGGGAGCAAAACCGAAAGTGTTGCGTTTATATGTTTGTTGAGTGTACTTTAGAAGAAACAATCTCTAGAGAGAGAAGGTAGCATGATGAAGGGATGCGCATGCACACTAAGTTAAGGTTTAAGAAGAAACCTGAAGCTAATTCCTTTTTCGGTACTCAGCCAATGAGGTTTTATTCTGTAGTAGTAGTTTTATTTGCCAAGTTTTTTTATATATATATATATTTCTTTAAGCTAATTATTGTCCTTTATTCCTGACCTAGCACTTTTTAAATCTAAGTTAAAGACTTATTTATTTAAACTGGCTTTTAACACTTAGTGGGGAGGTGACATGTTCTGTTATTTTTATGTTCTTTTTATGTGTTGTTTTAAAATTTTATTCTATGTTTTATTTTTGTGAATTTGTGTTTTTAATGTTAAGCACTTTGGACACCAGTCGGTGCTGTAAGGTGCTTTATAAATAAATGTTGATTGATTGATTGATTGATTGTCCTGTCTGCGTTTTCGTTTTCACTGTGTATTTATGAGTCTATACCAAGATGGATTCAATAAATTCATCAGTTGAGAAAGTCACTTGTGTCTGATGGTACCTGGATGAATTATAGATCTGCATGACCGTCCACATTGTCTGCAGACGAATGTTGGATGTGTTCAGTCATGACATTGCTCCTCCTACTTTGGAGAGGAGTGTAACCAAAAGCATGCCCCCCCTTTTCATGGACCAAAAACAAATAGATAAATAAGAAATCTCTGTCAAATGGTGTTTCTGAACCCTCTATTCAGCAACAAGTGACTCAGCTAGATACATTTATACCAAGCTATAATTCAGTGAGGTGGAGCAAAGGTGCTCATTTTTTTAACCACGGACATTTCAAATGTTCTCTGTTACTTGTCATCATAATGTCACAGCATCACATTCAAGATTGTACAGTACAAGTTTAAATAAAAAAACAAACAAAGAAACGAATGGCTGCCCATCTTTACAAAATTCTAGATATGCCCCTGCATCATAAGAGCAAACCTGCAACATCCAACCCCTAAAAATATATGTGGATTAATTAACTAAATCTGACCCAACCTACACAGAGAAAGAAAGACAATGAGTCTATTTTGTGATGTAATCCATATTACTTAGGTAAAAAGAAGAGACACTGCTACTAAAAAACAAGGATTTGTGCCATGAGTGTATTAGGTTACACTACTTATGCTGCTTTCACATTTGGTGTACACGACAGACACTACACTGGGTGTTGCTTAATCCTTGATTAGGATTCCATCGAGGAGTGCTGGGGGCCTGACCAAACCATCAGGTTCTTGGTCACCTCCCTGACTAAAGCCCTTATCCCCGATCGCTCAGTTGGATTTGAACTTCTTCCATTTATGGATGATAAAGGCCACTGTGCTCAGTGGGACCTTCAAAGCAGCAGAAATGTTTCTGTACCCTTCCCCAGATTTGTGCCTCAAGACAATCCTGTCTCGGAGGTCTACAGATGCTTGATTTGTGCTTTGACATGCACTGTCAACTGTGACACCTTATATGTAGACACGTGGGTGCATTTCCAAATCATGTAGAGTCAGCTTTGTTGTGATTTGGCGCTACTATATAAAATTAAATAAACTGGAATTGAAATTGGGAAAAGTGAAGTGCTGTGAATACTTTCTGGACGCACTGTAGGTCAGGCACATGATCAATCCAAAATGTAACAATCTTTCTAATGGAGGCAGCAGAGGATTATCCAAAAACTGTCAAAGCTCAGTATCGGCGAGCTCTCATACCAACCAATCAATCCAAAATGACAGGAAAAAAACTTTTTTCTTTATTTTAAAATGCAAGATATTCTGTTTAAACCTTAGCACATACTGTAATGCTACGTTCACACCAGGCGCGATCAGACGCTACAAATTTGCGGGGGTCGCGTGGCGACGGATGCGCCTCCTTCATCCGGTGTGTCGCTCTGCTTTTGCTGCGAAAATTCGCCTAGGTGCATCATCAAATAGGAGGAGCTTCCATTCCGCTTGCCGGCTCTGGTTGTCAGTCAAGTTAACATGATGGACCTTGATCACACGGAGTGAGTTGTTGTGGAAAGCTCCCAATACAGGGAGTATCATTATTTGCTGCCTGAGCTGCGTCTGGATGACAGCTGCTTTCAGCGGTCCTTCCACCTCTGCAGGACCCAGTTTGAGGACTTCCTGTCCCGTTCACGCCCGCGCATGTAAACAATTAATAAAAGAAAAGAAACTCCGCTGCTTGCTGCAGCTCGCTCTTCCCCCCAAAAAACTCTGTCATAATTGTGTTTAGAAACCAGTCACCATTTGTTTAATTATACATCTGTGTAGTTAATAAGTAAAATAATTTCCATGGACGATTCGCTCACGCGCGCACGTAAAATAAAAAGAGAAAGAAACTCCGCTCCCCCTGCTGTGGTGCTGCTGCTCGCTCCAAAAACTCTGTCATAATTGTGAAATAAAGGACAAAAGAGACATAAGTCCTGCTCACAGGCTGCTACCAGATACAGGACATGTTCACATCTTCAGTCAAACTCCAGACATCTCCATGTCACTACATATTCAGTCCCTGAATGGTCATTGCGGTGCAACGAGACGAAAAAGTTCAGATTTTTGAACTTGGGGAGGAGGGCAACGTGACGTCATGCGACACAATATCGCGCCAAAAACGCGCCAATCGCACAAAATTGCTTCATTCGCGTCGCTTCATTCACGTCCATCGCATCATGCTGTGTGATTTGGCGCCAAAACGCATCCTTACATAGGGATTACATGGCAACCTGTCGCTCACGTCGTGCCCGGTGTGAACGCAGCATAAGCCTGCAATATATTTAAATAGTACATATTTAGTATAATTGCACCACAGTGGTTTGCAATCAAAACTGTTTAATACACAATAAAAAGAAAAACTAATTAATGTGAGGCTTGAACAGTTGGGTCTCAAGTGGGATTTTGCTCAAATGAGTACCCTTCGATTTTACACAAGTTTCTACATAGTCAATTCTGTATTATTATTATTGTTTCTGTTGCAATGCCACTTTGTGTTCTTGGTACATTATTGATGACTTGCTCCTGCACACCTGTGTGTACTGTGAGCCTCTTGGCCTCAGAAAACAATGAACAATGTATTCTGGCAAGTTATAATTTGTGGTAGGTGAAAAGAGGTGCTAGCTTTCATTATACCGATAATAATCTCCACAGTCGGGGTTGGACTGTGATTGCAGACGACTTGACTGCATTGCCACCAGGGCGAGCAATCATGTCTAGAGCTATTCTCGCTAATTGTGACACGGCGGTGGTGGCAGCAGGGGTGGGCTGGGGTAGCATCCGACACAGAACACCATCCAAGTCTGCTAGCTTGCATACAGCCATCAGTGTTAATCTCCTGCTATGTGCTAACAATAGCGCTGATGTGTTTGCTTTTTTCGGAAGGAGCTTTGCTCCCTCCGAGCACGCCTTGTTTGTGTGATGCCCCAGCAGTCAGCCGTCTTTAGCTTCCCATTACCAAGGGAACAGTAGAGCTGAAATCAGCCGGAGTATTGTTGCTCCCCTGAAATGGCTGAGGGCTCACAGGTTACCGGATTCAGTGTCATGTGTAGTGAAAAATGTGGAGGATGTGGATAAACGGTTCCCTAAACCAATTACACCATATAAAGAACACTGAGATTAGTGAAAGAGGAAAATATCAAGCTGGATAAGGAGGTGGGAGAGGAAGATGGCGTATCTAGCGTAAAATAGAGGAGATGATGGGAGCATGGGGGATAGTGGAGAAATTACAGGCACGAGACAAAATAAAAACAACATACTATCATGAAAGTTTCCCAATTTGAATATGCTGAATTAATGCATATATGAATCATATATTGCAACCACTGCAAAAACAGACAATAAAACAGTGACTTCCACATTTACTCTGCATAAGTTGAGCAGACATGACTTTTATGGTGTGACTCATACAGTAGATCTATTAGACCATATCTATCGTAATGACACTGCGGTGTAAGATAAACTACTGCCTTGCTTCAGGGTGCCTGGCTTAAGGGTTATTAATGACATCACTCACCATCAGATTAAAAGACCTCAACAACTGTTTTGTCTCTCCAACACCTTCATCAACACCTGATTCCTTATTTGACAAACAATGAGGGCCAAACAAATGGGGTGAATATTATTGGAGATAGTGTTGTAAATGTAAATGTAGCAATGTAGATATCTGCATGAATGACCAGGACAAATGTTGTGGAGGGCATGTATATATGTCAAGTCTGGGAGGAGGTGCTGGTGCTTCACATTGTCAAGTCCATCACACCATGTAAGTGTCCTGTGTCCTAAATGGCAACTGCTCAGGCAAACAATCAATCCATCCATCTTAACGGAAGTAACCATCCATCTTCCACAGCCAGGTGAAATTTGGATGAACCCTTGGCCTTATCTAGCCACTGGCATCCTCAAGATTGGGGGCACCTATGAGTCTCACCTTGCACAGAGAAACACTCCACAAGTCAAATATGTCATAGCTGATACTCCCTCAAAATGCAAGGGAACTGAGTGGCTGAGTGACGACTCAAGAGTGTCTGGGCTTACCACTATCCTTGATCAAGACTAATATCCAGAGTTTCAGGAGAGGTGATGGTCTAGTGGTTAAGCATTGGGCTTGAAACCAGAGGATCCTCAGTTCAAACCCCAGCCAGGCTGGAAAATCACTAAGGGCCCTTGGGCAAGGTCCTTAATCCCAAGTTGTTCCCAGTGTGTAGTGAGCGCCTTGCATGGCAGCACCCTGACATTAGTGTGTGAGTGTGTTTGTGTGAATGGGTGAATGTGAGACATAACTGTAATGCGCTTTGGGTGTCTGATGCAGATGGAAAACTGCAGTCCATTTATTTCAATTACATCCTGGACTCAGCCATCAGACGTATCTGTACTTGTGAAGACATTCACGTATCTCAGCAGAGACTTTCCTGTCTCTGGGTCTTGGCAGTTGAGAGTAACATGGGAATAGCTTATGAACTTATGAGCTTGCTGGACAGTGGTGTTTCACAATGCCAGTATCTTTGTAGAGCAATGAAAGCTTAAGTCTTTAAGGTCTGATGCCTGTGAATGGCATCCAATCAGAAATTTGCACACTTCGTCATGACATTTGCAGCCATTCACTGTTAGGCCGTGGAAGAGTCCATTAAATTTTGGAGGTGATCTTGATCCGGATCAAGTTTCACTTTAACCCTCTGGGGTCCGAGGGCATTTTTTGGACAGTTCACTCGCCTGGCATAAATGTTTTATTATTGCTGTTAACAGCTCTCCCTGCATCCCACAATCAAGTTTTATGCCTCTTTTCTTTCATGACAACCTGTGCTTTCAGAATACGAGGTCTATTAGATAATAAACTGACACTTTTATTATTTTTTTTAACTATATGGATTTGAATGACGTGCGATTACACCAATCATGCTTGAACCCTCGTGCGCATGCGTGAGATTTTTCACACGTGTCGGTGATGTCATTTCCCTGTGGGCAGGCCTTGAGTGAGATGTGGTTCCACCCCCTCGGCTGAATTCCTTTGTTTCACATGCTGCTCGAGACGGCGCGCGTTGCTTTATCAACATTTTTTCTGGACCTGTGGGGAATATCCGAGTGGACACTATTCGAGAAATTAAGATGGTTTTCGGTGAAAAGTTTAACGGCTGATGAGAGATTATGGGGTGTTTCTGTCGCTGTAAGGACTTCACATGGAGCGGGATGTCGTGCAGCGCTTCCAGGCACCGTCGTCGGCCTGTTTCGACCTGAAAACATCCTAATTTAAGGCTTAATTCACCCAGGACGTCGTGAGAGAACAGAGAAGATTCAGAAGAGGCCGGCATGAGGACTTTATGCGGATATTCCACTGTTTAAGGACATTTTGTAATGAAAGACGTGCACGCAAATTCGCTGAGTCGTTTCCGTGACGACTCTGCAAATCTGTGTGCGCCGCAACAGGAAAAACACCTCCGTGTTGAAAACCATTTGTAAAATTCGGGCGGCTTTTGATGGCTTTCAACAAGTGAGTAACTGAGAAATTGTTTAACAGCTTGGGCATGTTCCAACTTCCTGTCACGACCCCCCGCGGTCGGGTCCGGCCCGACATGGGACTCTGCCCGCACGTTCTTTCATTACAAAATGTCCGTTAACAATGGAATGTCCGAATAAACTCCTCACGCCGACTTCTTCTGAAAGTTCTCTGTTCTCTGACGACTTTCTGGGTCAACAGAGCCTGAAATGTGGAAGTTTTGAACTTGAAACGGCGAGACACTGCCGCCTCGAAGCGCAGATCGCCGTCAGGCGCCGTGGGCCGTCCTTAAAGCAACACTTACAGACCAAAATCTCTCATCAGCCGTTAAAATTTTTACCAAAAACCAGCTGAATTTATCGAATGGTGTCCACTCAGTTGTGCCTTACAGTTTTGAAAAAATTTTGATCAAACAAAGCAGCAGTCTCTGAGCCATTCCTAAACAATGAAAAAATTGACGAGAGGGTGGGCCACTCCTCACTTAAAGACTGCCCACAGGCGAATGACGTAACCGACAGGCGTGAAAAAACTCTTGGTTTAAGCATGTCTGATGTAATCACACGTGATTAAAATCCATATGGTTTTTGAAAAAAATAATAAGGTCGGATACTTTTCTAATAGACCTCGTATATATGTTTTTGTTGTTTTATAAGTGTAATAAAGATTTACAATTAAAAATAGGCAAGGAAAAAATAAAGCGAAAAATAATTTTCCACACACATTTATTCAAAAACACACAGCAAACTATAATAAACAACTGTTTTGACAATTTATAAAGGTAATTTGAGGTCTTGTGTGAAAGACTGTACAACAAAAAGGTTCAAACAATAAACACAAATGCACATTTTGAACAATATATACAAAATGGTCTATGTGTTTTGTTGTCCATTGATATGGTAAACAGTGCTTTATGCAGAGAAAGCAACAGAGTTATCCAGTAACATTCAAATGCAAACTAGTGGAGCAATCCTGATAGTTACACTCTGTTTGAGCATGTGAAATTGTCATCAGAGGTTCTCTGTGTGCTCCTGCTATCACTGATTGCTCTGCGTAATGGTGCAGGGTGCACTGAGTATGTACTAATAGTATGTACTCATTGGAACACCCAGGGGGCTATTAAAATGGGCGAACTAGTAACATATCACTCCTGAAAACGATCTTTGGCTTTTCATGTGAGGTAAATCTGCCCTACAATTGGATTTGGGAAAACCATGTAACGGTGAACCAATTCCCGATTGGACACACATTGCGCACGTCATCACACAGCTTCTATGAGGAGTATAAAGATGGCCGATGGCTGGCTCGAAAGTCCGCAGAGTTAACTTGTCAGGGGAAAAAAAAGTTTCTATCTCATATCATTCAAAAGTTATTTATAATTTAGTAAAGCTTGGTCTTAGCCGTCGCGTACGACGACGTCGGCCCCAGAGGGTTAAATAGGCTATGAAGGATTCATGAAAACTACTTCATGAATTCTCATGAAAACTTTCACCATGGATACATTTTAGGCCATGGAAGACTCCTTTAAATTTTGGAGGTGATCCAGATTCTGGATCAAGATTTCTCTTCATATAGGCTTTGAAGGATTACACAGATTCTCACTAATGTTGCACCACAGATAAATCATAGGGCATGGAAGCCTCTACTGAATTTTGGAGGTGATACAAATCTGGATTATGGATCAAGATGTCCCTTTTTTATAGGTTTTGAATGATTACTTCAAAACTAATTAACAGGTTCTCATCAAATTTGCACCACAGATAGATATTAGAGCATGGAAGACTGCACTGAATTTTGGATCCGTATTGGCAGACGTCAGTTATCTGTGATTGCTCTTATTTATTTATTATTCCAAGGATAGAAATGGATTTAATTTTAACACTCCTGGTCAATCCACACCCACCATGCACTTGCAGGCTGGACATATCCTGTCTCGCCATGGACAACGTGTACAAATTGGATTTATTGTTTATTTATTTATTCATTTATTTATTATTCTAAGCACAAAAGTGGATTTAAGTTTAATGCTCCTGGTCAGTGGCCACCCACTGTCCACAGCGAGCTGAATGGATGATGTCACCGCTCTGGTTTCATTCATTTATTTTATTTTTATCGGACCGCTTCCAAATGATCACAATGCCCGTGCATCCTGTCCTGCCATGGAGGAGCCATGCCAGCTAATGGAACTCAGTTTTATGTGTGGCCCGGCTGTGAATGTGCAGTCCAGCTGTTCACGCACACTGTACAAAGACCACACCAGTGCTGCGCGACTTTCGCATGTGTGCAAAGCTCTCACTTTAGTTCGCCATCTACTGTAAATAGCTATGTTGTATATCATGTTCCACACTAAATTCTTACAGGTAGTAACAAATTACTTTTTGATTGGTGTAATTTGTGTTATGCCCAAAACACACCTGGAATTCCATTAAGTCACTAAATACAACCCCTTTGCACCCTGTGACGTATTACGCACTGAGATAATTCACCATGTAAATATCAAAGTGGAATCTGATCTGTGTCATGCACTTTATACCATGCATGTTAGATCATCAGCATACGTAGAGCCCTTTGAACGTCCAGTGGATGCAATAGCACGGCTGTAGACACGAAAAGACACTGAGCTTTTTTTATGTTCTTCTTCTTATTATTAAAGTTTATTATTGCAGATCTGCATCTGATATTTTCTTTTGTACTGTGAGATATGGTGCAGGCCATCCATCTATGATTGTGAAGAATCAGTGTCCTTATAACTCGAAACCAGTGTGAGTTGCATCATGACCCATAAACTATAAATTGACTGCGTCATTGCAACCCAACTGCATATGCATAATACAATCCCTCTCGTTCTCAGTGATACTCTTTTACACCTTGTTCTGTCTTTTATATTTAGAAGCATATGTGGTCTAGCACATTTCATAAGGTCTTTAAATCCTGTGGCAGCCCTTGAGCATTGAGCGTAAAACATGGCAAATTACATTGGACCTCAGCTGCACAGAAAAAGGGAGGGCTCCCCCCACGGTATGTCAAAGTGTAATCCTCCATTTTAAAACACTCCCTCTAGCTTTCTCTGTTTGTCCGTCTGTATTTTCCTCATCCTGTGCCTTCAGGTTATTTAAAGACAAACTGAGAATAATGTTTGAAATATGGTGCCAACTGCAAATTTCATCTAGATTCCACAGATCACCAACCAAACTGTCCCTTGCAATCATGGTTTAATGCAGTCCTGAGGTACCAACATTCCATACATTTCCTTGATTAACTGCAGAGCATAAAAGAAGAGGTTTCCAAATCCAACCTAACCAAACCACCTACCACAAAGCAGTGCAGAGTGCAGCACAAGTGGCACTGCAATTTTCCAATCAGTTGTTGTTTTCATATCCCATGGCTATGTTGGGTAAGTACTGCACTCATCTCTGCATCCGTAAGTGTGTTGGTCTTAAAATTTGGTGTGATAAGGCACAGTGCTATCTTCAGATAGCACAACAGACCATAAAAAACCTGGTCTAAAGTTTAGTGCAGAGCTTTGCTACTATTTATATGACACATAATTCCAATACACCTTGCAGAAGTGGTTTCAGGAAGCATGTGCACTGCTTGTACACCTTGGGATGCGCATTAATGCATTAAACTACAGTCAATCAGAATAAAAAATAGAAGTTAATGAAATACTCATTAATGAAAGTGTAGAAAATTTAATCTTACTGTTTGATTGCCTCATCGCAAGGAATATTGACAGCAGATCTCATAAATGATATACTTGCATACTTTAATGTTCTGCATGCAGATCAGTTTCTTCATCAGAAAACTTCTTGCTTGGGTCCATCATTTAAATAGCAACGCACCATATTCTAACATACTTTTAACCCTCTGAGGTCATTGAACACATTGGCAGGTCCAAAAAAAACATGTTTGTATTAATAAATCAGTGATTTAATGTCACACAGACTTCATTCAAACACTTCCTGAAATTACAGATTGTCACCTCTTGTTTCGATACCTCTTCTAGACTATCTTTGTCTCACACCAAGTTTTACTGCATGGAGAGGGTCACATGAGTCTGACACTCTCTTTCTGCCTGCCGCTTCTAGAGGCTTATTTAGAGCACACCATCACTCTGTTCAGGGGTTAGACAAATTCTTACTGCCATGCTTTTTATTATTATTATTTTTTTTTATTATTATTATTTTTTATTATTATTATTTAGTACTACATAGCAAATGGGACTTTTCAGTTAATGACAGATATTTATGGAGATTTAGCACTGAGTGAAAACAAAACATTTAGCTGATGACATTTAGTTGATATAAAATTTCTTTCATTTATTAAACTACTGTTGTGAGCCAAATACTTTGATTAATGCATTCCTAGCATGGAAACACTTTGTACACATGAAAAAAGGTGTATTTTCAAGAAATATATATTTTTTTAATTTTTTTTTAAAAAAAATGTTTTTTTTTCAAATTTTGAATCAAAATATTTATTCATTCACTGTTCTTGACAAATATGTGACATATTCTGAAAGCTGAGATTGTTGTGAACAATTTGATATGCAAGGCAAGAGCATTACACGAAAAAAAAAACAAAAACAAAAAAACAAGTACCTTAAATGGGAGTAGAAAAATATGGCAAAATCTAGAAAATACTCCTGGACCCTAGAGGGTTAAAGCATTGACAGATAGCACTTTCACTGATGTAATTCAAGCTACCCTAAAACATAATTATGACTAAAGCACTGTTCTCACGTTCATATATATGCACACCAGAAGCGCATGGTTTAAAATCTTATCCTTACCTTTGAAAATCTGTAACAGTCTTGGAACATCTCTGTGGTGAAATACAATATTTTGTCCATGACAGAATTTTTAACATATTCAAAAATACATTTTTTTTTTCTTTCTCTATTGGGACCTTCAGTGTAGTTTGGTAATTCTTTGCCTTTCTGTGCATCCTGTAACATTGTTCTGCATCTTATAACATCACAGAGAGATTTTCCAGAAGTGCTAATGTTATACATGCTACGGTGTTTACACAGTTGTATTTGCACAAATGGTACGCTACAAACCAGCATGCTACTGCATCACACCATGTGCTCAATCAACGCTTCATGTCATGAAGCTGTGCAACGACACTGAACAAATTTATTAAGATAACAGAGCATTTAAAAAAATACAATTAGGCTTAAAGAAATTACAGTAGTCTGTTGAGTCAACATACCTTTATTATTCAATTTCCACACAGATTAGAGACCTTTCCACTTTCAGATGTCCATTTGCATCAAATGGACATGGATCCAAATACATGCATCAGAGTCTCTGCATTAGCCATAGACAGGATGGGATGGTGGTGGTGGTGGTGGTGGTGGTGGTGGGGTGATCATGTCTCAAAATTTACAAGTCAGTATCTTGTGTGGCTCCATTTGCATCTCACAATGTGGTACACATGCTACGCATTGATCTCAGAAGGCTGTCAGTTGTGACCTGTGGAATATTCTTCCACTACTCTGGAGGAGCCGAAAATACCAATCCTGAGCTGGGGTGGTAACACGTGGTCTGTGGGGGTGTGGTTGATTGATCGTTGTCTCAAACTGTCGTAACCATTGTCTCAAGTGGGTGATGGTAGCGAAGTGAACATTACACTGTGCAGCAATAGCTTAGTGGACATCCCAGCATTCAGCACGCCAATGGCGCTGTCCCTCATGACTTATCTGTGGCACTGTAACATCTGACATTTCAGGACATTTCGTCCCCAGTACAAGGATTGTCTGAGTATTGCTCATGTTCTTTCAAAAGCTGTACAACATTCCACACCTGTCTGGAGGGAGCAATGTCTCAAAAAGGGAGTGGCAAACCATTTAACGTGTCAAAACTCATTTGTGCATTAAAACAATTAGAAATCAACCTACTGTACTCAGAAAAAAAACAGGAATGTTTTATTGCACTATTCAAGCAATATTTTAAAATTTGTTTATAATTTTGTACAGTGGAGATCAAATTCATCAGCAGCCATGATTGTCACATGACAGGTTTTGATAGTTGTAGGCTGTGATCTTCTGGGATGCATTGCCATGAAGGTGTGTATGGGCCTTCATCAAGCAAAGCCCTTTCCATCCTGTACTTTACACTGAGATTGTGCACTGTGTAACTGGATTTGGAAATGGCCAAAAGAAAGTGTACTATGTAATTTAGACCATGTGCTACAGATCATCAACATCGGGCCTACAGTTAGAGAAACTGGGCCTGCACGGTAATATAAAGTTAACAAACAACACACAAGTGGACTTTAGTTTGCTGACTGAGTCTGAGCTCAATAGCAAGTTTAATGGACTCAAACTGCATAAACTCCATTCATGAATCTAGGTATTTTGAGTAAAACATAGCCTTGTTGGCGTCTGACCCATTTTCAAGGTGATGGAGGCATTAAATATCTTACAGTTAAATAAAAGTCATAACAATGTGTCTATAGCAAGGTGTAGTCATGAATTTATTCATTGTTAAATTATAGCATGCTGACCAAGCTCCAGAGAGGTGAATTAGGATGGAATTAATGACCTTGATTTTTTAAGTCACTCTGCGCCCTTCTTTGCTCATAATCACTTGGCAGCAGTCCAGAAAGTTGGATTTCATTTTGTTGAATTAATTTCACAGTCTCTGTTATAATATTTACAGCGACCATAATATTCGTACCATCTATTATCTGAGCCTGTTCATCCTGTTCAGGCTCAGAGAAGTCAATCCAAACATGCTCCCCTGGTTAAAAGAAGGATGCTACCAGTCCAGCATGGTAGCATATGGGTAAATATGAGTCATCACTGTACAGTTCTTGGAGCATTTACAATAGATGGAAAAGCACTACACAAATGCAGTCCATTTACCATTTATATTATTAAAATAGTTTTGCCACTAATGGGCCTGGTTGATGGTGCATACCACCACAAGTCTTCGTGGTGTAATGTATGCCTATCTGCTCTTTAAATAGTTCAGTGTTGGGCATTGGGAGCTATTGTACATACCAGTCTGCCACATTCCAACATATTTAGTATGATACAACTCTTTTAAATATTTCTTCTTAATTTCTAAAGCAAGGAAGGTTTAATTTCCGATCTTATCACTCCCCTCAGAGGCTCAACTGTGATAATGGGGAGTGTGATTAGATTTCCCATTCTGAGCCCACAGGCGAACACTAGGGTCGAGGTGGGGCTGAACAGCAGCAGTGACATAGATTCAGCAGTGGCAGTATCTGACAGGCTGCAGCTGCATCTGATATATCCCGCCCAATTTGGAGGGAATGTTTACTAGCTCATGTACACAGTAGGTAGTTTGTTGCAATTATGTGGAATGAGACATGTCAGTGTATGCAGACAATCTCCAGTTGTAAACCAGAAATAGCACAGAGGCTTGTACCATTTGTTTCAGGAAGGGGATCCGGTGTGAAACTTGCAGGGTTGGGAGGGTTACTTTAAAAATGTATTCCGATACAGTTACTAGTTACCTGTTGAAAAATGTAATCAGTAACGTAATCCAAGTACCATAATATTAAAGTAATGTAATTTGATTACTTTCAATTACTTCTGGATTACTCCAATATCAAATATGCTAATACAGACAAAAGAAACTAAATAGAAACAGTCTAGTGCAGCAGATAACTGAAACAATCGTGCAAATGGTGATACAAGCACCAAAGTTGGTACAAATACTCCTTAGACATTACTCTTTTGAAAAAAATGACTGGCCACTTGAGTTTCAATAGGTGGCCAGGTAGGGGTCATTTGAAGAATTACACAGGGGTCAAAATTAAAAATGCTCAAATTATTTTGAAAACTATACCACATTATTTGTCTGATCATAAAGATTCCAAAAAGGTGTAGTTTGGACTATCAATGCCCGAATGATCAGGAGTTATGGGGTAAAAACAGCAAAAATGGTGACAAATGTTAGTTTCAGTTTGTACAGGGAGTCAAAAGTTAAAGTTCCTTCAATTTTTGTAAAAAGTGATGCAAATTATTGGTTGAGCTAATAGGATTAATAAATGGAATAGTTTTGATGTGTTGAATGTTTGTTCTCCAAAGTAAAGGTAAAACAAGGTCAACGTCCATTGGATTCTATGACATGTGATATGTTACCCTGTAACATGATAACAAAGCATGATACATCATCCAAACTATTCCTTTTTAAAACCCTGATAACTCAACTAATAATTTGCATCATTTTTTACCAAAATTGGAGCAACTTTAACTTTTGACTCCTGTACAAACTGACATTGACCGTCACCATTTTTGCTGTTTTTACCCCATAACTCCTGATCATCTTTTTGGAATCTTTACGATCAGACAAATAATGTGGTGTAGTTTTCAAAATGATTTGAGCATTTTTAATTTTGACCCCTGTGTAATTCTTCAATTGACCCCTACCTGGCCGCCTATTGAAACTCAAGTGGCCAGTCGTTTTTTTCAAAAGAGTAATGTCTAAGGAGTATTTGTGCCAACTTTGCTGCTTGTATCACCATTTGCACGATTTTGCTCTAAATATTCTCTTAGCTGCTGCACTAGTCTTGACTACATAGTACAGTTTATTAAGCAAAAATAAAACTGGTTCTTTTACATGGCATGCTCTGTTTTACTTCACATTATGAATTAAGAGCACCCACAATATTGTTTTAAACACACTCAGTGTTCACCTGCTAACTTTTCAACAAAAAATGCCAAACAAATGAAGGATAATGAAAACTCAGGCGTGTGCAGATGAATTTGTAATTAAAAGTGGCTTACAGAACAATATACAAAACAAAAAAAAAAGTCTACTACTTGTTCAGTAAATTCTCACCATGTTTAACATATCAGTCCACTTATTGAACTTTCAAAATAAGAACAAAAGCATAATGAAAACCATTAAGTAAATACTGTCAGTAAGGAGGCGTGGTCGCCATTTTAATTCCGGGCAAGTTAGTGATTTGCGTGCAAAGAAGTTCAAGAAACAGGTGGAATATGCCGGAAAGCTGCGCATGTTGGCAAAACCACAAATGGAGGAACAAGGGAGACAATATTTCCTTCCATAAGTAAGTGGTTTTGGTTCTTCTTGTCACTTTGTCTGTGATATTTGGTTGATAAACAGCTGTATGTCTCCTGCCATGTCGCCTGATGACACGGACCATTAATTCTTCACTTATGTCTAGTTGATATTTTCCAGCTAGACCAATGTCTAGTTAAAATACTTGTCGTTAGTGATTAAAACTGTTCGACAAGACTGGGGATTTTTTTTTTTATTTGCACCTTAAAATAATGAGATTATAATGACCCGCGCTGTGCCGCTCACAGTCACACCCACACAGAGAGATGTGTACCCACACCACTGACTTCATGAATGAAACTTGGTCAATAAAGGATAATTGTGTAAAAATATAATATATATATGTATATATATATATATATATATATATACATATATAAATATATTGTAATGGTTTTAGGAGCTGCGTTGCGCTGAACAGAGCAGCTGCAGCAGGACGCCTCAGCTCAGCAGCTTGAACAGTGCAGATCCATGTAACTTTCAACACTAATATTTTGGAATGTGTGAGTGTCCGAGTAAGTTTAATACTTTCCTGACATAATTTAATGTCATTTAATTTCAATGGCTCAATATCCAGGTCAATATGACATTTTAACACGTATTTTGCGAGCATTTTTCTGAGTGTGTTCAGTCGCAAATCTCCATTGAAAATGCATTATCATCCAGGTACTTCATCAATATTTTGCCTGGTTAGCAGACGTCATGCTGTCCATGAAGGGAGTAAAAAATATTATATACAGATAATATCATAAAATGCATTAAAATTGTAATCCTGCAAAGTAATCCCCATTTTTACTAAATATACCTGTAATCTGAATACGTCTTTTTTTCTGTAACTGTAGCGGAATACAGTTACTTTTTTTTTGTATCCTAATTACGTAATGCCGTTACATGTATTCCGTTACTCCCCAAGTCTGGAAACCTGTGCCATATCCCAAAGCAGACATCTCCTAAATCTGCATGTATCATTACACCCTTAGTTTAAATTGATTTTCAGTGACCCTCTTTAAATGTAGAACATAATTTATGATATAAAATCAAGATATGAATATATTTTTAATAATCATGACAAAGTTTAAAGGAACCATGAATTAAATCCAAGCAAATGGGCTGCAATTTTCTGTCTGATGCACATGCTGAAAGCTCTTTAAAATTACACCATACCTTTACTCACACACCAATGTCAGGGTGCTGCTATGCAATGTGCTCAAGTGCAAGCTGTGAGCAACTTGCAGATTAAGGTACCTTGCTCAAGGGCAACTTAGTGAGTTGCCTATCTGGCGGTGAATCAGAGGAGCCTCTGGTCACAAGCCTGCCTCTCTAACCCCCAGGGCCCAGTTTCATAAGCAGTCTAATCTTGTTTACTCACGTAAACTCACGCAATCAACTAATCTATTGATGTTAGTCATTCCACAAAGCGCTTAGTCAGTAATGGTGTCGCGTTATCCGACTAAAGTTTTTAGCCTGGTACAGAGGAGTCTAATCTTATTCTAGTCTACAAAACTTCAATGTCTTATCTCAAAAATGGCAGCTATCAAGTATCACCACTTGATGGATCACTCAAGAGCACCCCTACGTCACTCGTATTCCTCCAAAAGGGCCATGGTTGTAGCAGACAACAACTGTCATGATGTGTTTGTGACAGTTCCTGTTACCCATCAGGTGTTGCTGTTATGCTGATCAGCGTTGCGTGCACGAAAAGGCTTGATGGAAGTGTAAAAGAAGTGTTAGGCTAAGAGGTAACCACATCTGCAGTTTGTATGGGTCTGTAAATGTTAATAAAGCCAGTTAAGAAAACAAAGACTGGATAGATCATGATGACGACCAACCTGGAAGTAAACAAAACTCTTGTGCATTGGAGGTCTTTCTTGGCAATGGTGCTTGCGAGGCAACTATGCCCATGAAAATCATTGACTAGCATAAGACAGCTAATAGGTTTTGCCATCAATGTCAAACCGAGATTGGACAGATAATGTTGGGTCACTAACCGTAGTCGACTAAGAATGTTTAACAGAATAAAGGATTAGACTGCTTTATGAAACCAGGCCCAAGCCTCACACCCATGATAATAAATAATACATCAGCTTCACCTGTGGCTTTTTTTACTACATCTGCAGTTTTCATTGCTACTTAAGGCACCTTGACACTTACATGAACTTAATCCCGACACTGCTGCACAATTTGTCATGCTAATGCAACCTGCTTTGTCCCAATGGATACCACATTATATAAAATATTATTTTGTAGAAAATGACACATTTGCTGTCAGAACGTGGCTGATGAAACCATCTCTTATCGCTACCAGAATCACAGAGAAATTATTTGCAGCTACTGCTTCTCTCATTAGTGAGGCAGCTTAAGTCAATATAACATAAGAATCTTTCACTTGGTGATACAAGCACCAAATTTGGTACATAAGTACTTCAGGACCTACTCTCTTAGAAAAGGTCGCTATCCAGGTGAAAAACAAAATGGCCAACATTTTTCAAGATGGCCTTCCACGTTAAAGGTGAAAAAGGGTGTTTTCAGCTCAGAATGTCTAGGAATCAAAACATTTGAGTAATGCAAATATCAAAATGTATGTATTCTGACCAGGAGAACTTAATAGTATCAATGTCATTCCAAAATGGCCATCATTTTTAAAAATGGCAGCCATTTTATGACTGAAAATGCATATTTATGACACATCCAGCTGTCCGATCATGTTATTACATATTACATACAAAACCTCACCATCATTGTTGTAATACAATGTTAACTAGCTCTTTTTTCAATATTATTAATCACAGTGATGCCATAGCACAACCAGGGCACACTGGTGGCATCACTGTTGTGAGACTCAGCATGGGGTTTAGTGTCGGTTTGTAGTACAGTAGCTGTAGTTGTAGTTTACTAATTACTGTAGGTGTATACTCATTACGGTTTTCAGTATTTCAGTGTCCCAAATGCTATCTAATAAGCCCCTGTATATAGCTTAACTAGAAATTTAGTTAGTTGTAGAATAATAGTTCGATAGCCGCACCTGAATCGACAGGATGTGCCAGCGCAGGAGAGCCGAGCCAAGGGTAATGGGACATCAGTTACCCGGATGGTGTACAGATCGCACGGGACTTAAATGGCACTGGGTGAACGATCGGGCTAGGTGTAGGGCACAAGATGCCTGAACCTTGTTGTATCCCATACCTCAATGTGCTTTGATATTTCATACGGTTGGGTGGTAAAAGGATAGCCCAAAATTCAAACATACTCATCAAAATATGAGAGGACAGACATAGTTTTTGATGTTTACTGGACTTCAAGCTTAAAGGCTGAGACAAGGTCAAGAAGGGGTAAAGGAGATTGACATAGAGTGACTGACAAAACCAAGCTTCCACCTAACTGGAAACGTTTTCTGCGAGACAGTAACAACAAGACTGAGCTTTTTGAATTCCTGGCTGACAAGATAGTATCCCTGTGTGCTGAAAATGTAATTGTGACCAAGGCAAAGAGGCTCTGTCCAACAAACCCATCAGTCTGGAGAGCTTGAGCCCATGCAACCATGAAGAAGCTGACACCAGAATCTTCACACATGCTCTTGATGCAGCCAAGCAAAAGGCAAAATCTGTGTTAGTTAAGGCAAGTGATACAGATATTCTTGTTGCAGTCAGCAATTTTGCAACTCTCCAGGATGCAGGATTGGAAATGCTGTGGACTGAGTTTGGACATGGTCATTCCATCAGGTGGTTGCCAATCCATGACATTGTGTTGAATCTTGGCCCAGAGAAGTCCAATGGTATGCTGTTCTTCCATGCCTTCACTGGCTGCGATGTTGTATCAACTTTCCGTGGCAAAGGCAAGAAAACAGCATGGCAAGCATGGGACTTTTGTCCTGAAGTGACCCATGTCTTCAATAAGCTCAGTAAATATCCAGCAGTCATAGAAGATGTTGACTTGAACATTCTTGAGAAGTTTGTCATCATTATGAACAGCACTGCAAACAAGGTTGATGAGGCAAGACTGGACTTGTTTGCTCGGAAACAGAGACTGTATGATGCCATTCCACCCACAAGTTTCCTCTCTGGCACGCACATTGCATGCAAGTGCGGGGATCAAATTCATGTAAGTGTCAAGGTGGCTTTAGGGCCATATCTTCAACTGTAGCAGCATACATCACAGTGCAATTACAGCTGGGTTCAAAATAAGAGCAAGTTGAAAAGTGAGTAAAGCTCAAAATCCATACATTTCATACACACAAATGCATTGGGATCACTGCACATTATATTCCAAATCAAAATATAAAAAAAAATTGATCAAATTTATTATTACTTTCAGAAAGTGAAGAAAATATTAGAATATTAGACTGTTCAAAAAACATCAGTGTTTCTATATATATATATATCTATATATATATATATATATATATATATATATATATATTTCTTTCAGTGAAAAAAACAGGTGTCAAACAGGTGGCTCTTATTTAAGGATGAAGGCAGCAAATGCACATGCTGGTTGTCATGCATTTCTCTTTGAAAATCTCAGGAAAATGGGTCATTCCAGACATTTTCAGAAGAACAACATACTTTGATCAAAAAGTTGATTGAAGAGGGGAAAGCATGTGAAGAAGTGTAGAAAATGATAGACTGCTCATCTAAAATGATCTCAAATGCTTTAACATGGCAACTAAAACGAGAAAGACATGGAAGAAAACGGAAACCACCATTCAGATGGATTGAAGAATAGCCAGGGTGATCAAGACTATCTAAAGTTACCAGTGAGTCCTGTAACAATTAGAGGATGCCTACATGAAGCTTTATACATGCTTCCCTTAGGCAGTATTATTAGACGGTATTGCTTAAATTTTCATTGTTATGCAGATGATACCCAGCTTTATCTATCCATGAAGCCAGAGGACACACACCAATTAGCTAAACTGCAGGATTGTCTTACAGACATAAAGACATGGATGACCTCTAATTTCCTGCTTTTAAACTCAGATAAAACTGAAGTTATTGTACTTGGCCCCACAAATCTTAGAAACATGGTGTCTAACCAGATCCTTACTCTGGATGGCATTACCCTGACCTCTAGTAATACTGTGAGAAATCTTGGAGTCATTTTTGATCAGGATATGTCATTCAAAGCGCATATTAAACAAATATGTAGGACTGCTTTTTTGCATTTCCGCAATATCTCTAAAATTAGAAAGGTCTTGTCTCAGAGTGATGCTGAAAAACTAATTCATGCATTTATTTCCTCTAGGCTGGACTATTGTAATTCATTATTATCAGGTTGTCCTAAAAGTTCCCTAAAAAGCCTTCAGTTAATTCAAAATGCTGCAGCTAGAGTACTAACGGGGACTAGAAGGAGAGAGCATATCTCACCCATATTGGCCTCTCTTCATTGGCTTCCTGTTAATTCTAGAATAGAATTTAAAATTCTTTTTCTTACTTATAAGGTTTTGAATAATCAGGTCCCATCTTATCTTAGGGACCTCGTAGTACCATATCACCCCAATAGAGTGCTTCGCTCTCAGACTGCAGGCTTACTTGTAGTTCCTAGGGTTTGTAAGAGTAGAATGGGAGGCAGAGCCTTCAGCTTTCAGGCTCCTCTCCTGTGGAACCAGCTCCCAATTCAGATCAGGGAGACAGACACCCTCTCTACTTTTAAGATTAGGCTTAAAACTTTCCTTTTTGCTAAAGCTTATAGTTAGGGCTGGATCAGGTGACCCTGAACCATCCCTTAGTTATGCTGCTATAGACGTAGACTGCTGGGGGGTTCAATCAATCAATCAACTTTTTTCTTATATAGCGCCAAATCACAACAAACAGTTGCCCCAAGGCGCTCCATATTGTAAGGCAAGGCCATACAATAATTATAAAAAACCCCAACGGTCAAAACGACCCCCTATGAGCAAGCACTTGGCAACAGTGGGAAGGAAAAACTCCCTTTTAACAGGAAGAAACCTCCAGCAGAACCAGGCTCAGGGAGGGGCAGTCTTCTGCTGAGACTGGTTGGGGCTGAGGGAAAAAAACAGGAAAAAGACATGCCGTGAAGGGGGGCAGAGATCAATCACTAATGATTAAATGCAGAGTGATGCATACGGAGCAAAAAGAGAAAGAAACAGTGCATCATGGGAACCCCCCCACAATCTACGTCTAAAGCAGCATAACCAAGGGATGGTCCAGGGTCACCCGATCCAGCCCTAACTATAAGCCTTAGCGAAAAGGAAAGTTTTAAGCCTAATCTTAAAAGTAGAGAGGGTATCTGTCTCCCTGATCTGAATTGGGAGCTGGTTCCACAGGAGAGGAGCCTGAAAGCTGAAGGCTCTGCCTCCCATTCTACTCTTACAAACCCTAGGAACTACAAGTAAGCCCGCAGTCTGAGAGTGAAGCGCTCTAATGGGGTAATATGGTACTACGAGGTCCCTAAGATAAGATGGGACCTGATTATTCAAAACCTTATAAGTAAGAAGAAGAATTTTAAATTCTATTCTAGAATTAACAGGAAGCCAATGAAGAGAGGCCAACACGGGTGAGATATGCTCTCTCCTGCTAGTCCCCGTCAGTACTCTAGCTGCAGCATTCTGAACCAACTGAAGGCTTTTTAGGGAACTTTTAGGACAACCTGATAATAATGAATTACAATAGTACAGCCTAGAGGAAATAAATGCATGAATTAGTTTTTCAGCATCACCCTGAGACAAGACCTTTCTGATTTTAGAGATATTGCGTAAATGCAAAAAGGCAGTCCTACATATTTGTTTAATATGTGCTTTGAATGACATATCCTGATCAAAAATGACTCCAAGATTTCTCACAGTATTACTAGAGATCAGGGAAATGGCATCCAGAGTAACGATCTGGTTAGACACCATGCTTCTAAGATTTGTGGGGCCAAGTACAATAACTTCAGTTTTATCTGAGTTTAAAAGCAGGAAATTAGAGGTCATCCATGTCTTTATGTCTGTAAGACAATCCTGCAGTTTAGCTAATTGGTGTGTATCCTCTGGCTTCATGGATAGATAAAGCTGGGTATCATCTGCGTAACAATGAAAATTTAAGCAATACCGTCTAATAATACTGCCTAAGGGAAGCATGTATAAAGTGAATAAAATTGGTCCTAGCACAGAACCTTGTGGAACTCCATAATTAACTTTAGTCTGTGAAGAAGATTCCCCATTTACATGAACAAACTGTAATCTATTAGACAAATATGATTCAAACCACCGCAGCGCAGTGCCTTTAATACCTATGACATGCTCTAATCTCTGTAATAAAATTTTATGGTCAACAGTATCAAAAGCAGCACTGAGGTCCAACAGAACAAGCACAGAGATAAGTCCACTGTCCGAAGCCATAAGAAGATCATTTGTAACCTTCACTAATGCTGTTTCTGTACTATGATGAATTCTAAAACCTGACTGAAACTCTTCAAATAGACCATTCCTCTGCAGATGATCAGTTAGCTGTTTTACAACTACCCTCTCAAGAATCTTTGAGAGAAAAGGAAGGTTGGAAATTGGCCTATAATTAGCTAAGATAGCTGGGTCAAGTGATGGCTTTTTAAGTAATGGTTTAATTACTGCCACCTTAAAGGCCTGTGGTACATAACCAACTAACAAAGATAGATTGATCATATTTAAGATTGAAGCATTAAATAATGGTAGGACTTCCTTGAGCAGCCTGGCAGGAATGGGGTCCAATAAACATGCCGATGGTTTGGACGAAGCAACCAATGAAAATAACTCAGACAGAACAACCGGAGAGAAAGAGTCTAACCAAATACCGGCATCACTGAAAGCAGCCAAAGATAACGATACATCTTTGGGATGGTTATGAGTAATTTTTTCTCTAATAGTCAAAATTTTGTTAGCAAAGAAAGTCATGAAGTCATTACTAGTTAAAGTTAATGGAATACTCAGCTCAGTAGAGCTCTGACTCTTTGTCAGCTTAGCTACAGTGCTGAAAAGAAACCTGAGGTTATTCTTATTTTCTTCAATTAGTGATGAGTAGAAAGATGTCCTAGCTTTACGGAGGGCTTTTTTATAGAGCAACAAACTCTTTTTCCAGGCTAAGTGAAGATCTTCTAAATTAGTGAGACGCCATTTCCTCTCCAACTTACGGGTTATCTGCTTTAAGCTACGAGTTTGTGAGTTATACCACGGAGTGAGACACTTCTGATTTAAAGCTCTCTTTTTCAGAGGAGCTACAGCATCCAAAGTTGTCTTCAAAGAGGATGTAAAACTATTGACGAGATACTCTAACTCCCTTACAGAGTTTAGGTAGCTACTCTGCTCTGTGTTGGTATATGACATTAGAGAACATAACGAAGGAATCATATCCTTAAACCTAGTTACAGCGCTTTCTGAAAGACTTCTAGTGTAATGAAACTTATTCCCCACTGCAGGGTAGTCCATCAGGGTAAATGTAAATGTTATTTAAAAATGATCAGACAGAAGGGAGTTTTCAGGGAATACTGTTAAGTCTTCTATTTCCATACCATAAGTCAGAACAAGATCTAAGATATGATTAAAGTGGTGGGTGGACTCATTTACTTTTTGAGCAAAGCCGATAGAGTCTAATAATAGATTAAATGCAGTGTTGAGGCTGTCATTCTCAGCATCTGTGTGGATATTAAAATCGCCCACTATAATTATCTTATCTGAGCTAAGCACTAAGTCAGACAAAAGGTCTGAAAATTCACAGAGAAATTCACAGTAACGACCAGGTGGACGATAGATAATAACAAATAAAACTGGTTTTTGGGACTTCCAATTTGGATGGACAAGACTAAGAGACAAGCTTTCAAATGAATTAAAGCTCTGTCTAGGTTTTTGATTAATTAATAAGCTGGAATGGAAGATTGCTGCTAATCCTCCGCCACGGCCCGTGCTACGAGCATTCTGACAGTTAGTGTGACTCGGGGGTGTTGACTCATTTAAACTAACATATTCATCCTGCTGTAACCAGGTTTCTGTTAGGCAGAATAAATCAATACGTTGATCAATTATTATATCATTTACCAACAGGGACTTAGAAGAGAGAGACCTAATGTTTAATAGACCACATTTAACTGTTTTAGTCTGTGGTGCAATTGAAGGTGCTATATTATTTTTTCTTTTTGAATTTTTATGCTTAAATAGATTTTTGCTAGTTATTGGTGGTCTGGGAGCAGGCACCGTCTCTACGGGGATGGGGCAATGAGGGGATGGCAGGGGGAGAGAAGCTGCAGAGAGGTGTATAAGACCACAGCTCTGCCTCCTGGTCCCAACGCTGGACAGTCACAGTTTGGAGGATCCAAGAAAATTGGCCAGATTTCTAGAAATGAGAGCTGCTCCATCTAAAGTGGGATGGATGCCGTCTCTCCTAACAAGACCAGGTTTTCCCCAGATGCACTGAGTGTTTCTTTCTCTTTTTGCTCTGTATGCACCACTCTGCATTTAATCATTAGTGATCGATCTCTGCTCCCCTCCACAGCATGTCTTTTTCCTGGTTCTCTCCCTCAGCTCCAACCAGTCCCAGCAGAAGACTGCCCCTCCCTGAGCCTGGTTCTGCTGGAGGTTTCTTCCTGTTAAAAGGGAGTTTTTCCTTCCCACTGTAGCCAAGTGCTTGCTCACAGGGGGTCGTTTTGACCGTTGGGGTTTTACATAATTATTGTATGGCCTTGCCTTACAATATAAGGTGCCTTGGGGCAACTGTTTGTTGTGATTTGGCGCTATATAAAAATAAAATTGATTGATTGAAATTGATTGATGAAGCTGAGGTATGGGCAAGAAGTCCCCACAAAGCCCCACTGTTGAAAAAACAAGATGTGCTGAAGAGGTTAGAATTTGCCAAATAATACACTGATTGGCCAAAAGACAAACGATGCACACATTTTGTGGACTGATGATGAAAGCAAGATTTTCTATTTTTGGGTCTAGGGGCCACAGACGGTTTGTCAGGCGGCCCCCAAAAACTGAATTCAAGCCACAATACACTGAAGACAGTGAAGCATGTTACCACAAGCATCATGATATGGACATGTTTGTCATATTATGGCATAAGGCCTATTTATCGCATACCAGAGATCATGGATCAGTTTGAATACATAAAATACTTGAAGAGGTCATGTTGTCTTATGCCAAAGCAGAAATGCCTTTGAAATGGATTCTTCAACAAGACAACAACCCCAAACACACCAGCAAGTGATCTTGGTTCCAGATCAACAACATTAACGTTATGGATTGGCCAGCCCAATCCCAGAACCTTAATTCAATAGAAAACTTCTGGGGTGACATCAAAAATGTTGTTACTGAGGCAAAACCATGAAATGCAAAGGAACTGTGGAATGTAGTCCAATTGTCCTGGGCTTGAATACCTGTTCACAGGTGCAAGAAGTTGATTGATTCCATGCAACACAAATGTGAAGCAGTTCTCAAAAACAATATTAGAACAGTGATTCACAGGAAAGCTAAATTTTTGAGCATTTTTCAGTTTATACAGTAAATGTTTGAGTTTGTAAAGAAAAATGCAGACTATTTTTTTCTTTTTTGAACAGCCTAATATTCCTTTTTCATTTTTCTTCATGTTTTGATTTGCAATATAATGCAGTATGCAGTGTTCCCAATACATTTGTATGTGTGGAAATAACAGATATTATAATAATTTTGAGCTTTACTTACTTTTTTAAACACACTGCTATGATTCTGAACACAACTCTAAATGATAGAAAATCGAAGTGGATGTTCTCAACTATCTTCTTATATTATAACATTATTATACAGTATATTAATTGTTTGATCTCAAACTCGTGTCTTTATTGTAGTGCACAGCTAATGAATTGGCATTTCCATTTGAATGGGACTGCAATGCAAAAGCTGTTCTTGCTTATTCAAAACATGTTTCAAAATCTCCATCAGATCTCTCTTTGAAAAATTAAAATCCATCCATCCATTTTCTTCTGCTTATCCTAGGTCAGGTCGCGGGGGCAACAGCTCAAGCAAAGCTGCCCAGACCTCCCGATCCACACACACCTCCCCCAGCTCCTCTGAGTGAACCCCGAGGCATTCCCAAGCCAGCTGAGAGATGTAGTCCCTCCAGCATGATCTGGGTCTTCCCCGGGGCCTCCTCCCAATGGGATGTGCCCAGAACACCTTTCCAGTGAGGCGTCCAGGGGGCATCCAGAAAAGATGCCTGAGCCACCTCAGCTGGCTCCTTTTGATGTGGAGGAGCAGCGGCTCAACTCCGAGCTCCTCCCGAGTGACCGAGCTCC